>NW_024412417.1:6437075-6459900 GCF_014898765.1 Herpailurus yagouaroundi
TTTTAAGAGTTGAGGAGAAAGTACCTCCCTGGTTGAAGAGTAGACATTTGACTTGTAGTCATTTCATCAAAAATATCACAGTGGGGCAAACTACGTGTCCTTTGTATACAATTTAATTTTGATAGATTTTTTTTTTTTTAGGTGATGATAATCATCATTTCCTTGGTATGAGGTAGAAAATGGCAGAAAATATTCTGGCAAATAAATAAAGAACATCCTCTTCTCTTACCAAATAAAGTATAAGGAGACACAAGCAATGGAGTTGGGCTCGCATCATTGTGGTTTTCTGTATTGAAACTTCTGTGAATAAACCAGAGATAAAAGTGATTAGTTACCAGTCGGTTAAAATCACATATTTCCAACCAGAAATGATCATGGAACAATATCCAGTTATAAACCTAGTAGAATGGGATTTCTAAAGGCCAGCTTCTTCTCGTTTTGGAACCACCCAGCCTTCCAGAAGCTTTATGATGCCTCATCCATAGCAACACACAAGTCAAAATCCCAAAAGAAGCTCATAGTAATTCCATTTCTTTACCTGTTTCACTTTATTATAATCTTCTCCATTTCAGGGTCATAAATGGTAGAAAATAAGTACAGTTTTCACTTTTATTGTATGCATGGGAAAGATATGCTTTGGCAAATGCCAGGATAACAGATACTAAAATTTTAGTGATTCTGATTCAAAGTTGCAAAGACATGAGCTTCCTCCAGCAGAAAGAACCCAAGAACGTTCATCATCCTTCATTCAAAGACTTCACCAGCCACACTTCGGTCTTCTAAACACTGTTGCTAACTAGGCAATATGCCTAAGGGAAAAGTATATTTCTTATTACTCCAAAAGCAACCAAATAAGAATCCAAACTCTGCCCTTACTCTCTTCTGTTCAGCATTATTCCTTTCTTTCTTGTGGCTTCACATTTTTTCAACATTACAACTTTCACTCTGAGACACATCATGACGAACTGATTTTTAAGATCTGATATAAATTTTCCACATGGGCTATAAAGCAGGGTTGTTGCCTATCATAATACTGGACTGCTAAAACAAAACCAAAAAAATTGGTAAAATGGAACATGTACCCATTTCACCAAAATTCCAATGAACTTATATCACTAATATAGTCACCATGAAAATATGGTTATTGAAATTCTAACCACTCTAAAAATGTAGTCCCTGACATTTTAAATTTCTTACATTTGGATAGCTTATATTTGAACTTTATAAGTACCACACGCTAACCGATTGTGCCACTGGAGCTCCCATATTTGAACTTTAAAAAGGTAAATGTACTATACAATTTTAGCCTCGCAAATGCCTTAAGAGATAAAGATGGAAATAAGCATTTGTTAAGCAACATCTAGGAGGTAGATTTGGGAGGAGCCTTTACAAACAGTGTAACAGTGATGTAGACAGTGGATTCTGAGTCAGAAAGCCTGTGAGTTTCTCACAGACATAATGAGTTAGGAAATGTTATACTTATTTTATATATGAGGAAATGGAAGTTCAAAGTTAAGTGATTTGCCTAACACATAGCTAGAAAGGGACACTGCATTGCTTCCAGCCAGATCTGTCAGATCCCAAAGACCTAAACCTCTTTCAACTCTTTCTACTGTACTGTGTATAATGTGGGAGCTGCAGAGATATAGATATAGGAACAGAGGTATGGAGATACATAAAATGTATATATTGTTTCTACATGCTAAATCAATGAAGCAACTATTCCCAAGGTTCTACAGCTATGTTAAGGAAGAGCTAGAATCAAAACCCTTCAGGAAAATCAGATTCATAAATTCTATGAATGTTTAGAAATGAGCTTTTGCAACAGAATTAATTTGGTCGTTGTGTTCAAACATCATTTTAGAATTGGCTCATTATCTTAAACACAAACAAGACATTTTTCTACTGCTTTAGCCTATGTGGTTTGGAAACACATGGAAATAAATAACAATGCCAGGCTGAAGCATATTGCAATACTAAATATATATATATATATATATATATGAATCAATTATTAAATCTAACTAGGTTTGTTTGGTTTTTTCACATTGGAAAAATTCACATGATCAGCTGTCACCAATGTTTTTAAGAGAAGGGGTGCCTGGGTGGCTCATTCAGTTGAATGTCCAACTCTTGGTTTCAGCTCAGGTCATGATCTCATGGTTTGTCGGTTCAAGCCCCACGGTGCACTCCAGACTGACAGTGTGGAGCCTGCTTGAGATTCTCTCTCTTTTCCTTTCTCTCTGCTCCTTTCCCACTTGTGTGTGCACTCTCTCTCTCTCTCTCTCGCTCTCTCTCTCAAAAAAAAGTAACAAAAAATAATAATTATTATAAAAAATACTTGTAAGAGAAGTGAAAATATACATGATAGTGGCACACTTGGGGATCATTCTCCTCAAGCTCCACAGCATTCAAGAGCTTTCAAATACTGGTCCCAACTTGCTCTTCCAGCCTTATCTCCAACTCCCTTCCCACCCTCAGTAAAGCTGTCTACCAGGATGGACTCTGCACCCGAGATTTCCTGTCTCCATGCTTCGGGGCTTGCTGTCCTCCCCACCCAGCAAAAGGCCAGCTGCAATAAAGGGACAGATAATATTTGCATCAGGAAGCTGGATTAAGATTGTCCTTCCTGACCTCTACTCATACTACTTGTCATACCTTACCTCTAGTTCCAACTTGTTCATTTATTTCAAAAGCATTGAATTATTATAAAAAGCTCTCATATGCCAGATACCATGCTAAGAACTGGGATACGCAAATAAGGGGTAGCTCACGGAGCTAGAACCAAAATCCTACTTCCTTCATGAAATCGTCAGTGACTTCCAGCCAGATGTATCTTCCTCTTGAAACCCCTCCTGCATTTTATTTTTTTATCATTTATTTATATATCCGTGTTATTTCCTCTACTAGGAAGCACAATCCTTCAAGACAGAGGCCTAATTTTATTTTTTTATTTAAAAAAATTTTTTTATTATGTTTATTTTGAGAGAGAGAGAGAGAGAGAGAGAGAGAGAGAGAGAGAGAGAAAGTGTGCGCAAGCGGGGGAGGGGCAGAGAGAGAGGGAGACACAGATCCAAAGCAGGCTCCAGGCTCTGAGCTGTTGGCATATAGCCCGAGGCGGGGCTCGAACCCACAAGCTGCGAGATCATGACCTGAGCCAAAGTCTGACGCTCAACCAACTGAGTCACCCAGGCGCCATGAGGCCTAATTAAAAAAAATTTTTTTTTTTTTTTTACCTCTCACAGCTTGTCATACTATGCCTTGCATATATTAAGCCCTCAACAGATGTTTGTTAAATTCTAAAACATTTTAATTGTCTAACACTGATATCCTATGAATTTTGTCCAATCTATAAGAGCTTTCAGAATAAACACAAATTGTTAAAGGAAGTTAATTTGGAATTTAAAGATTTGTTTTGATGCAAAGTAATACATTTTTATCGTTGGTGAAAAGGCTTGCTTCTCTTTTAAATACACTAACAGATTTCTGCTCAGTAAATAGGTTAAGGACTGGCCAATACACATCACCTCTTCCTTGAGCTGACTTCTTTAGTGCTTTTAATATCCCAAAGACATATAAATTGAATGATAGAAAAGCAAATGAAAATAAAATAAATGCCTTATTTTAGTCAGTTGCTCAGACAGGCCACCATCTGGGATGCTTTAAGGAATCTAAAACGTAAAAGTAGCAATGCACTTATCCCTTATTTTGTCAGTCATAGCACAGAAAGGTTTCCAGTGAGCAAGAGAAGTAATTGCTCTCTGCTGCCATGCCTAGGGTTCCATGATTTATTTGCAGACAAATATACCCCACAGTGCGGTTGTTGGGAACACGGACCCCGGAGTTAGACTGGTTGGTTTGGATCCTGGCTCCTCCAGCAACCTGTCTGTATTCCTCTGTAAAGCAGGGATGATCATAGTACTTACCTTTGAGATTTATGGGGTTCAATGAGTTAATAGTTTGAACAGTGTTCGTCACATAAAAATTCATTCTGCCACCTCGTTCCCTTAGTCAGAGCTTTCAGCACTGTCCTGTAGAACGTCTCCTTTCATCATCCCTGGCGTTTGGAGGCCCCCATAATACTCAAGAAGCAGCCTTCACAACCAAGCGAAGTCGTGAGACAAAGCCTTTATCTGAATGCATCAAGGCAAAAGGCACTAATGCTGGGATTATGCCAGAGGAGGACTTTAGCCCCTCAAACAAATCTTGCCTATATTTCCTCTGTGCATGGACGTAATTCCACTAATGAATATCACATCCTGGATCATAATATTGCTGGAGGGAAACCATAGTTTATAACCGCAACTGCCTAAAACCACCACGCCACACACATTTGATAGATTTCCTCACAAACGCTCCTTAGAAAAGGATTGGAGTGTATTTCTAGATAATTCAGTGACATTTTAGCTGCCCTACCTGAAATGGTTGATCCAAAGATCTGCTTAGAATTTTTGCTATTTGTTGGGGTTCCCCTCAGGCACAAAGACTAAATTCAGACAGTTTCTATGGCAACTATCTGTGAGGCCAAGCACATCCTTAGCAACACAGGTCAAAGGTTTTGTGGGAAAGGGGGATTTTGAAAAGCCACCACCACTTGCTTTAACCATGGACCATCGGCAAATACAGAATCAGGGCCGCTGGCCTTGCTGTTTACAGCTAATGCCTTGATTCACCACAGCCCACAAAACACAAATCCCTCTGCATCCTGAATCTGTGTCCAGCCGGAAGAATAGCACGAAGGCAGCTAACACTTACTGAAAACCATTTGCCATGCACAGGCTAAGACTTCTATATGCGTTACCTTATTGATTTCTCATAAGAACCCTCTGAAGCGGGTATTGTTAAAATCTGCCTCTTAAAGATCAAAATTCTAAAGGTGAGGGTTAAAGAGGTTAAGAGACGTGCCCGAGATCACACTGCCTGGCTAATTCTACACCCATGTTCTTTTCATAAACATAATGAGACATCTAGTATCACTTAATCCATTACACATCTTCCCACAAATTCAAAAACCTTTTTCTTTTTCCTTTTTTTTTTTAAACTCTGCTGCTCTTCCTCGTCAGAAACCGATATGATGCCCCCTG
This sequence comes from Herpailurus yagouaroundi, assembly GCF_014898765.1. Taxonomy (NCBI): domain Eukaryota; kingdom Metazoa; phylum Chordata; class Mammalia; order Carnivora; family Felidae; genus Herpailurus; species Herpailurus yagouaroundi. Next base: position 6,442,160 of record NW_024412417.1, read on the forward strand.
CTCCGAGGAACATTAGCCTAGGAGATCTAGTTCCTACAGAACACTTATTCCCGTATCGTACCATCTCTCCACATTGCCCCGCTGACCTTCACCTTAGCAGTCTCCTTTTTTAAATTTTTTTTTAACATTTATTTTTGAGAGACAGAGCAAGAGCGAGGAAGGGACAGAGAGAGGGAGACAATCTGAAGCAGGCTGCAGGCTCCGAGCTGTCAGCACAGACCCTGACGCCGGGCTTGAACCCACAAACTGCGATGTCATGACCTGAGTCAAAGTCGGCACTTAACTGACCGAGCCGCCCCGGTGCCCCAGCAGTCTCCCATTTTTTAACCAAGCCAGGTGTTATGTGTTGGATAGCGCCCACACCCAATTCGTATGCTGGAGTCCTATCTCCCAAGGACCTCAGAATGTGATGTTATTTGGAGATAGGGTTTTTACAGAGGTAATGCGCTTAAAATGAGGTCATTAGGGTAGGCCTTCATCCAATCTGACTGGTGTCCTCATAAAAAGGGGAAATTTGGACACACAGACACACAGAGAGGGAAGACAATGTGAAGAGACATAAGAAGAAGATGAGCATCCAGAAGCAGAAAGGAGGGGCCAAAAACAGACCCTCATGACCCTCTGAAGGAACCAACCCCTGCTGACACCTTGATTTTGGATGTCCAGACTCCAGAACTGTGAGATAATAAATGTCTGTTGTTTAAGCCACCCCATCCGTGGTGCTTTGCTTTGGCAGCCCTACCAAACGAATATACCAAGGAACTCTGCTTTTGACTAAGAAAGGCACTGCCATTCCAGGACAGAGGTGGCCTCAGAAAGGGCTGTCTTCAGTTATTATACATGCAGTGCCCCTGGCAGGCCTCTCAGGGCTCCGTTCGAAGCTTGATTGATTCTCCTGCTGGGCGCCAATTCCTCCAAGAGGCATTTTTAGACACTCTTGTCATTTCCCCCTTTATTTGAGTAAGGACGTGGAATTTCTAGATCCCAAGTCTCCAAACCTTCAAGTAACTCAACACACAAGCATTGATTTTCTCCCCCTTGCAAAAAGCGAGAAAGGCAAACCTTAAATAGAGTTAGTCATCGCTCATCCTTCACAGAAAAAAAAAAAAAAATGAAGCATTAAGGGCTTTGAATTCAAATAATTTACCCTGCTCAAAGGTTGAACTATGCATTTCTAAAGAACAAAGGAGGTGCAGGAGGGAAGGACTAGAAAATTTGTTTTCATAGGTGATGTGGGCAGGAAAGGATGTGACTGGACTTCATAATACTGCCAGGGCCCAACAGCACCATATATCCTGTGTACCATTTCTTTCATCTCTGCACTGTATATTGCTAAGAGCTCCATAAATTATAAAGCAAGGCCAGATATGAATAAAGATCAGATTAAAAGCCTGCTCACACCATTGTTCATCAAGCAATGTTCAGATCAATCATGCCCATCTTGTCGGTCTTGCTCACAAATCTCTGGCACCAATTACATCTCTAAAGGTCTAGAAAAATCACAGGAAGATCTGATCAATTTGCACTCTTGACAAATTAGGGACCCAATTAAAGCGGCCATTAATAAGCTAGAAGTAAACAGGCAGGCATAAAAGCAGGGCCGCTGCCTCATCCTTCAGACTGATTTAGGAGGAAGGAAAGAAGAAAATGAGGGATGGACGCCCACCCCCGGGCACACAAATAGAAGCACTTTGTTCTCTCGCTAAGCTTTGTAACGTAGATATGCCAACATTTCAGTGTATGAAAATCTGGATTTACACATCTGCAAAACTGAGAGTGATTATTTGTATCAATAGGTTCGTGGTCAAGATAAATGGGCTCACGAAAGATAGACGGCCTCCCCCAGGACTTAAAATGTTTTTAATTTATGTGATCAATTTAAATACAAATGACTACTGGAATCAGTCGTATTAAAGAAGAAATGAGCTCTAAGAAACATTTTGAGACATGTGCTTATGCCTATTCCTGCCTAGCTTTATTCCACCCAACACTCCCAGGAAGGGAGTAAGGGAAGGGCAGCAGGAGTGAGGAGCCCTCTCCTCAGAGTCGCACAGGATGCCCCATCCCTGAATGAGAGGGTGGTCAGGGGAGGTCAAAGGGAAGGGAGGGCCCCAATGGGCATAGATGGATGCCTAGTCGTGGTGCTTGCCTGACATGTCAGGCAGGTTGGCCGTAAGACGTCAGTGTTGCCTTCCCTGCGATGTGCAGGTTGACGCCTCAGAAACCTCGGGAGGCCACAAGGGAAAGATGTGCTTTCCTCCGTATCTGTCAGAACATCGTAAGGGCCTTCCCTGGCCTAAAGAGGAGGCTAGGAATCATTATTTCTCATAAAAGATGGCTGAATTGCTTTTGACAAAGTGCTTTCTCATGATACAACAGTGACTTGTATATTATAAAGGACACAGACAAGTATTTGCCAGTATAATAAAATCACACATTCTGGCCTTAGAAATTCCTTGTGAGGTAAATCTAAATTAGATTTCATCCCAATGGGTTTGGACACAGAGATTAAAACAAAACAAAACAAAACAAAACAAGAATCCCTAAAACACTTGTTGTAATACTAGCTCATTTATAAAGTAGCCCTGAGGCAAGGGTTCTCATGACAAAAATGTACAGACATGCTCAACTATAGCAGGTTCACTTTCCAATCCCTGAATTAAATCATAATTGGCGGCTGGGATGAGTCAGAGAGTAAAAGAAAAATGAATTTAATTCTATCTTAATAAAGAATACCATGCCACTATGAAATCTCTCGTGAGTTAGTTTTTTTATAGTTGAAAAAAAAATTTTTTTTAATCAGCATTTTATGAGCATTTACTAAGTCAAACGCTTTGGATAACTTATTTCATTTAAATAGCACAACAATCCGGGGCACCTGGGTGGCTCGGTCAGTTAAGCGTTGGACTTTGGCTCAGGTTGTGATCTCACAGTTCACAGGTTCAAGCCCCACGTCAGGCTCTGTGCTGACAGCTCAGAGCCTGGAGGCTGCTTCTGATTCTGGGTCTCCCTCTCTCTCTGCCCCTCCCCCACTCGTTCTCTGTCTCTCAAAAATAAATAAATATTAAAAAATAGTAATAATAAATTAAAAAAATAAATAGCACAACAATCCTATAAGGTAGGTCCTGTTGTCATCCTATAGGGAAGGAAACTAAGCTCAGAGAGGTTGAGGAAGGGGCACCAATCTGACTGCACAGATCAAGCACAGAACCCTCCCTAGGATGAACAGAAAAGGTATTCATCCTTAGTTTAAACATTCTTTAAAACTACAAATCTACCATTTTGACTTCTCTTTATCTCTTTGTCAAGAACACATGTCTTAATTTTTAAAAATAATTAAAATATGGTAAGAAATTATTGATTCAGAATATCATGGACGAGAAAATTCCATATGTCAGTCTTAGAGAATCTTTTAAGAAAAATTAAGTTTTCTTTGTGCCACATACACTAACCGAGCATAGCTTGGGCTGCTATATAAGCTTAAGTGGAAAATCAACTTTTTTTTTTATTACTTCAACCACTAAGTAAATATCTGTTTTTATTACATTTATATTTACTGTACCTCAGTAAACATTGTTATTTGTTGTCACAAGTAACAAATAGGTAGATAGATACTCCCGTAACAAACTGAAGTACTTTTTCTGTGTTGAATCATTGAGTAGACCACAGAATGAGCCCCAGTCTAGGCTGGAGACCAAGGATTTCTGAATGAATGCAATTTTATGCCAACAGTTAAATCTATAGATTTTTATCCATGTAAACTAACACCCATAAAAGCACTTATTTGTGAGCCTTTGGAAAAAGAAGCAGGATGATTCGTGCTCAGCTTTCCTTCTCAGAGTCACCTCTCTTAACATGGAAGAAAAGTGGGGGTGCATTCTCCTTTCCAGGGACTTCTAAGTTGAGTTCCTGCCAGCACATATTTTGCTTTTCATAAAAGAAGGGAGGAGGCATAGGAAAGGTAACCTTCATCTTGAACAACAATGACTTTTCCCAGGGGTCACTGAGGCAAGTTTCAAAGGATGCCACACCCACTGAAAAACTTACACAGTTGACCCTTAAACAACTCAGGGGTTAGGGGCACTAAACCCCCGTGCAGTCAAAAATCTCCATACAACTTCTGACTCCCCAAAACCTTAACTACTAATAGCCTACTGTTGACTGGAAGCCTTATGATAACAAAACCAGTCAATTAATACATATTTTCTATGTTTTATTAGATACTGTACTCTTATAGCAAAATAAGTTGGGGAAAGAAAATATAAAGAAAATTATAAAGAAGAGAAAATACATTTATAGGACTGTGCTGTATTTATTGAAAATATTTGTTCCTAAGAGAACCCACAGAGTTCAAACCCATGTTGTTCAAGCGTCAACTATATACAAAACATCAGACATCAGAGGGGCTTTTAAATGCCTCTCATAAAAACATACAAACAAAAAAACAAAGCCCAATTGTTTCATCATTCTGTTATATCTTTGGATTTCATGTCCTTAGAATAGAATCTGTTGCTCTCTTGCCCAAAATGCCATTACTGTAACATTACTGTTGTTTTTCCCTAGGAAATGAAACAACAACTTTTCAGCTTGACCTGAATCACCTACTTGACCTTTTTAATGGACAGGAGAGCCAACTTTCATTGGACAGCTACCACATGGCAAGCAATGTACCAAATTCTTTACAAGCTTATCTAATTTATTCTCACAACTGCTTGGTTGGGCAAGTATCTCCATTTTATAGATGAGAAAATTAAGGTCCAGGGAGCTTAAGCAATCTGCTCAATGCCTGCTGGCTGGTAAATGATGAAACTGGCCTAACCCATCTGCCCAACCCTGAAGACTCATAAACTATATACCCTGCAATCTGCGATAAACCCTTACTCAGTGATTCTTTTTTTTCCTGGTGAGAGCTAAATGTCATCCATTTTTCTTGTCACCTAAACATGTGCTTTATTTCTCTTTGAAAGGATTTTTCACTTGCTATCTAAGTTTCTGAAGAAAAATAAAAACAAGAAAATATCAGAGAATGTATTGCTCTTCTAATCTCCTGTTCAGCATCCCCCATCAAAGACAGCATCTGTCCCGCAAAAGTCACCCATAATAAAGAAAAAAACAAGACAGAGGCAGAGACTGGACCTTTGAAGACACAATAGGCTGTACACAACTTGACATCTCAAAATAATCACTTGTTAGCAGATGGTACATCTACCAATGAGGTGGAAAGAAACACCAAAAGCTGACCAACACATACAATAAGTCTTGCTTTCCCAAGACTTGCTTGCAGGTCTGTCTGTTTCCAACTCTTTGTTTGTTCATTTGTTTGTTTTTGTTTTGTTTTTTGGTTGTTTTCAATTCTTATATCCAATACTTTTAAGAAAAGGGTTTCTTTTCTCCTATGCATTTCCCCTCCCCCACTGTGTCCCAGACAGTCCCAAGAATCCTAAATTTAATCTCAGTCTCTGAGAAGTAGATAGAATGCTCATTTTTTGAAGACCACATCTGAGAGAGAACACTTTTTAAGAATGAGATTCCAGTTCTAATTTCTGGAATACAAGAGCTCCAGAGCATCTTAGGTCTAGGCGCTCTTATATTTTAATCAGAAAGAATGGGTATAATACCCATTTAAACATCCCAAAACTCCATATTTTCTTTGTTTACACTGCCAAGCTTGATTCAACCAAAGATATTTCATTAAATTTATAAAATAGAGGCTAATTAAAAGAAACTGAGAAAGAAATCATGCTCCCTAAGCAAAACTTGTCACACCAGAAATAAGCTTCCCTTCCCTTCCCAGCTACATAGCACTCTTCAAGGAATAAATTTGTCCAGCAACTTAAGTACTCTCCCTCCACCATCTATTTTGTCATTCTTGAAGAAGTACATTATCAACATAGTTAAGACATGTCAACCCTTACCTTTCTGTAAGTAAATAACAAAATGGCCGTTAAAAGTTATTTTCTTCCATTCAGCTGTTGAGGCTCTTGCTGGGGCTTGAGAATCTCCCTGGAGAACACTCCCTCCGCACTGTTCTGCTTCCCCAGCCTCTCCCTTCAGACTTCAGTCAAACATTAACCATCCTATTAGATAGGTTTTATTGACCGCAGAAGCCATCAGATGTCATAAAAGGTATCATTGTATTCACTCCAGAAAAGAAGTGGGCTTGTACCAAAATAAGTTAATTCATACTCAATACATCTCCAAACAAGTATCTGAACTTTTGAATGTAGAGAAGTAAATTAGAAGACAAACAGAAGCCAAAAAGGGGACACACTCTATGTATTCAACTGCTTCTAGAGTGTGGGCTCCATGACATCAAGACTGTTTGTCCATATTTTGTACACCCAACATTTAGCATAGTGTCTGTACAGAAGGCTCAATCGACAAATTTTTGTCAATTCCATCGCAAACACAGACAGACCCACAGGGATCCATCCACGTCTGAGCAATGACGCAGTTCACGGATAACCAGCCTCACTCAGGAGACATTAAGAAATAACTCAGAAGGTGTGACCAAAGATGCAATCTGGCAGTACCTGCTTCTAAAATTCAAGGGTCCTCTTCAAAGTCGACATGAAACAACCAGTAGTAGCCTTCCCTCCAAACACAAACAAGTCCTTATTTTTTTTCTCCACAATTGAATAGATTTACCTAAAAATCAGGTTACTTCTTCCACTCAAAATGAGGTTTCCAATTAAACAATAAAAGCCAATAGCCCCAGATTTCTTAAGTCAAGTCATCTTTTAGGCTGATTTCTGATTCCCATCCTTCAGTCACTCTGGGAATCCACACTGAAGAGGAGAATCAATGTCACTTTTGTGTCAAATGTGTCACACTTTATCCGGTTTCTGTTGACTTTCTGATATTCATTTCTGGGCTTCTCCTGAGCTGTGTTATGCTTTCCATTTGTCTCTAGGTGTGCATCCAGTACAACCCACTGTCTAGATGGACTTCCTCCTTCTCAGATCCCTTAGGAAGCCCATGGTTGCTGTAAGCCTTATTTATCTTGAGGACCTTGAAAGTGAAACCATCTCGTCACATGCCAATGGTTAGCATATTCAGTGGATCAGCAGGTCTAGGAAAAATCCTTCCCCTTTGTCTCACAGCCAACATAACTATGTTTAAGGCAATGAGGTCAGTGAGGCTAAGCAAAATTCTTAACACCTCTGCCCTCCCATTAGTTAAATAAAATGACCTTGTTCTACAAAATCAAATAGCTCCCGCTTGTATATTTTACTTCCTGAAATCAATGACAAGATTCCACCAGCATGGCTCTAAAAGGAGTTTGCTTCTTTAGAAATTTTGAAGTAATGTATGCAAAAAGTACTTTTAAATCTATAAAGTGTTTTTTAAAAGTATATATGTATAACTTTTAGTCATCTTTCTCAGCAATATTATATGACTATGTTCATGGCATATCAGCTTATCAGTTAAAAAATGTTTTCTCACTTAATCTTTATGACATGTCTACAAAGTAGATTCCATTTTATAGGTAGAAAACAAAAGTTTTACCTTTTATCCAAATCACACAGCTTGATTATAGAATCAGGACTCCAAACCTGGTCTGATTCAAAGCCCAACCTATTCACCACAACTATAGAATCTGTCAAATTATTTTCCTTCTAGTTCCATGTGAGTAATATGAATATCCATAGGAAGAAAGCTCCCTGTGTGACACCATTCGTGATAGAAGATAGCCAAGTTCCCAAACAAGGCTTCCCTGTGCATTTTATGCTACTTCCAGCCTCTAGCTTCCAAGTCAGAGAATCAGATTGACTAAACTCTAAAAGGCCAAAGTCAGCCATCAGAAAAATCAGGGGTGCTTGGGTGGCTCAGTCAGGTAAGGGTCCAACTCTTGATTTTGGCTCAGTTCATGATCTCATGGTTCATGGGTTCAAGCCCCACATCAGGCTCCACACTATGACAGTGTGGAGCCTGGTTGAGATTCATTCTCTCTCTCTCTCTCTCTCTCTCTCTCTCTCTCTCTCTCTCTCAAAATAAATAAACTTTAAAAAAAAGTTTTTAAACAAAACAAAAAAAAAAAAAAGAAAGAAAAGAAAAATCAACAGGTGATTGCATGTCTGAATTATAAAGGCTTTTCCTGTGCTTTCCAGGATAACAGGTTAGCAAGGTTCTTATAATTTATAAAGTTGTCTGAATTTTATCATTCTATATGTTCTGCCCTGTGTTTTGGGATGAATACCATGGCATGTTAGGGAATTCATTTTCGTGCAAACATGAAACATTGTTAGTTCAGTAGTTTAATACTGACTCAATAATAAGGGGAATAAAGAAAATTTAATTGGTAAATTACTGATTGCCTTTATCAGAGAGAAGGAGATATAAATGATTTATATGATGGAAACACGTGAACAAATGAAAAAAGTGGGCAGATACTTCTAACTAATAGATTGATGGTGTTTAAAACATTTTAGCACTTTTGTCTATAACAATGTTTTAACCATTCCTTTAACGTTAGCCCTAGAAAATGTACAAATAGTGTTCTAATTTATAGACAATGTTAGTTAACAAGGAATAACTAACATTGGATAGCCTCCTGTGAGAAGTAAGAGAGATGATTCATGTGCTGTCCAGTTAACATAGGTTTACAACCTACTGGAAATATGTACACCCCCCCCCCCAAACACACACACACAATGGAGTCCCAAACCTTCAGACACTTCACTTCCTCGTTCTTCTTCTTCCCCTCTCCATTTTGTGGGCTTCTTTTCATGGGCTTCTTTTCACAGGCTTTGCAATGAGCATGGACCTTTTTATGGGCTTTGCAATGAGCATGCGCCGTAGAATAAAGGGAGGAGGGACTAAAAGTCTCTGCCTTACCTCAGAGAATGTACGTTTGTTCCAATCAGACTACTTTTTTCCTTACATGGGCATAGGTGATGTCTGGGTAAGGCTGTAAGCTCTGTAGTACTCAGCCAATGAGGAATCAGGGGAGGGACTTGCACTCTAGGAGATAAATTGCCTGCTGTGAGTGCCCCAAATGTGCCTGTCCATCAGACACCCGCTCTTGCAAGTCCGTTGATTAAACCCTTGCCTCACTGTGCTCCTAGTCCTTGCGTCCCTCCTTTGATTGGGTCAGTGGGCTTATCTCTCACACCTGCTAGATAAAAAGTCCGTGAAAATTTGGAATTATTCTTAAAATTCAAAGTATGTCACATTTCTAATATTTTTATTATTGAAATATCAAAGTAAATGAAATCTCTGAATTCTAAGTTTTTCCACTTATTATGCACTTGCATTTTAACATCTACTTTTTCTGTGTGTTACATAGCAGATATTTTGAGAACATTTATCACATGTTTATCAACACACAAGCCTCACCAAACAGAAGCGTATAAAAATATTTTTGAATTACTTATTTAGTATCTGTCTTGCTCTTGTTAACTTAATGATGGCACAAACTTTGTCTTCTGTAGGCACTCAGTAAATACTTTTTAGAATCAAAATCATTTCAGTTATTAATTCAAATGTTCAGGATTACATTCAGAGTCAACCAAGGCTCATAGGAACCCACCCAAATGGATGATTTTGCACCTCCTCAAACCAATATTTTACACCTTTTGTTTCACGTTTATTTAGTGAAACAAGGTGAAACTAATTTTCTGGTAGGGAATATTTTAGGTTGAAGCAAAGTTTTCCCTAGTTAATTTCACTGGCCAGGACAGTGTCCATTTTCTGATAAATTTAAGCAACACGACTCTCCTTTATGCAGCTCTTATACTTGTCTCTGGGCTTGTTTGAGTCTTGGTTTTTTGTGTTGTTGCTGTTGTTTACAGTGTCAGGGGAGGGGGGTAATTTCCCAAAGCAGAACACTTTAAGGAACCGTTAAATGATTTAAGACTCAGCTCAAATAAATCACTAGTTCCAAGTTAGAAACACTAAACCATACATAACTCTGTTGCAAAATCTTAGCTGACAGCCACCTGTGCTCATCCTAAAAATATTCAATAATATTCAAAAAATATTCAAAAAAGACAGTTTGAGGTTAACAAAGGTTTGGGATTTTTTCCCCTCACTACTTTGACTGAAGTGGACCCAGTTTTCAGCTGTTTATTACAGGAATATTTTAACTCCATCTATAGATGGTTACTCTAGGCAACTGCCCAGTAGACAAGGTTCTTAATCTGGCTCTAGTTACCAGTGTCATGAAACTGCTAAAGAATCCTATGAACGGAACAGTTAGTAATATCCCTATCATTAGCTGTACACTGGGCAAATGTCTTCTAGAGCTTTCTAAACCCAGAGAGTTTATTAAAACTTGGCTTTACACCATGAGATCCCAATTCAGTAGGTCCAGAATACATCCCAGGGATGAACATTTTTGAAACACTCTGGATTTCTGATGCAGGTGATCATGTGGATCCTTCTGTGAGAAACACAAGCTTAGGGATTTGTGCTTTATCTGTCAGTACATATTCTTTAGCAAAGCCTGCACTTGAAATTAATCCCCCCCCCCCACTATTTAGGATCCATTTCTGCAGGATCTGTCTCAAACAATGGCGCAGTTGGTTTGATATTGTACATGCGAACTGGATCAAGCACAGATACGCGCATCTTCCCTTAGACACTTTTTCTTAGTCTACAGATCCTTTTATTTGACCTCGGATTTTCTTTATATTTTTTTCAGATTTTCTTTAAATTCCAAGAAGTTACAATAATCTTGTTGGTTTTCTAAGACCTATCTCTATCTCTCTGATCAGATTTCACCAACGTGAGTCTTTGCTCACATTCAGTTCACCTTTCAGACTATAGCATCTGGTTTCCACCTTCCCTATCCCACTGAAACTACACTCACCAAGGTGACTAAAAACTTCTTCATAGGGGCTCCTGGATGGCTCAGTCAGTTAAGTATCCAATTCTTGATTTCAGCTCAGGTCATGATCTCACGGTTCATGGGATCAAGGCCCGCATCAGGTTCTGCACTGCCAGCATGGAGCCTGCTGAAATTCAATCTCACTCCCTCTCTCTCTCTCTCTCCCCTCCCTTGCTCTCTCTCTCTCTCTCTCTCTCAAAACAAATAAATAAAGTTTTAAAAAATAATTTAAAAACTTCATAATAATCAGAGATACTCTCCAATCTGCACCTTACCAAACTTCTCCCAACATTTGATGCTATCATATGTTTTCCCTAAATCACCCTTTCTCCATGGTCTCCTCGCCAGTACTCTTTCCTGGTTTTTCTTCTACCTCTCAAGCCAGTCCCTTCTGACCCCATTTGTAGGCTCATCAGACTCCCAGTTTATCTTGCCTTGTCACTCACTCTAAGAGACTGGATCTGCTCCCGTCTACATGCCAAAGACTCAAGTGTCTCTCTCTGCCCAGACCTCTCCCTTGACCTGGGCTTCAGTCTTTTATATCCAACCACCTATTACCACCCATATGCACAACAAACTCAACACAGTCAAAATTAACCTCACTATATTAATTCCTCCCAAAATGATCTTCCTGGGACACCACTCCTTCGTGTCAGCCCGGGCAGTCATCAAGTCTCAGCCAGTAAGTGCTGTGATTGATTAGTAATTTCTATCATAGGTATAAATAAGAGACTGGAAATGGATATGCCTGGGATTCACCAATCTTTCCTAGGAGGATTCTGTAGCCTGGATACTAGGATCTCAGTAAATATCAGTTTCCATTCTCTGTTTGTGGATCTCTCATTAGACACTGAAACATCGGGATTGCCTCTGAAAATTTTGTCCTTAAGTATTTCCTGGCGGGGGGGGGGGGGGCGGGGATAGTCTTTTCAACAAATGGTAATGAAACAACTGGTTATCCACATGCAGAAGAATGAAGTCAGACCCCTACCTCATACAAGTCAGAAAAATTAACTCAAAATGGATCAAAGATTTTTTTTTAATTTTTTTAAATGTTTTATTTATTTCTGAGACAGAGGGAGATAGAGCATGAGCAGGGGAGGGGCAGAGAGAGAGGGAGACACAGAATCCGAAACGGGCTCCAGGCTCTGAGCTATCAGCACAGAGCCCAACGTGGGGCTTGAACTCACAGACCACAAGATCATGACCTGAGCCGAAGTCGGACGCTCAACCGACTGAGCAACCCAGACGTCCCTGGATCAAAGATTTAAATGTAAGAGCTAAAATTATAATTATAAAAGTCTTAGGAGAAAACAGTGGTAAATCTTCATGACCTTGGATTTGTCAATGGCTTCTCAAATATGACATCAAAAACACAAGCAACAATAAAAAAAAGCAAATTAGACTTTTTCAAAATTAAGAATTTTTTCTTCAAAGAACAGTATTAAGAAAGTGAAAAGAGGGGCACCTGGGTGGCTCAGTTGGTTAAATGACCAACTCGGTTTTGGCTCAGGTCATGATCTCATGTTTTGTGGGTTTGAGCCCCATGTTGGGCTTTATGCTCACAGAGCAGAGCCTGCTTGGGATTCTCTCTCTCACTCTGTCTCTGCCCCGCCCCCACTCACTCTCTGTCTCTCTCCCTCAAAAATAAATAAATAAACAAACAAAATTTTTAAAAAGAAAAGAAAGTGAAAAGAACTCACATAATGGGAAAAAATACTGCAAATCTCATATTTAAGAAGGGAATTATATCTAGAATACACTAAAAAAAAAAAAAAACCTTACAATCAAAACTCAATCAAAAGTGGACAAAGGATTTGAACAGAAACTGTTTAAAAGAAGGTACACAAATAGCCAACATGAACATGAACTGAAGCTCACCATCATTACGCATATGCAAAATGTAAATCAAAACCACAAGATGCTACTTTGCACCCAGTAGGACAGCTGTACTAAAAAAGGCAGGGGCGGGGCACCCAGGTGGCTCAGTTGGTTAAGCATCTGACTCTTGGTTTCGGCTCAGGTCATGACCTCAAGTTTCATGAGTTTGAGCCCCCCATCAGACTCCAAGCTGACAGTGAAGAGCCTGCTTGAGAGTCTCTCTCTCCCTCTCTCTTTTATCTCTCTTTCTCTCTTTCTCTCTCTCTCTCAGAATAAATAAACTTAAAACAATAAAAAGGCAGATCGCAACAAGTATTGGAAAGGAGGCAGAGGAGTCAGAATCTTCCACTTCTAGTGGGAATGTAAAATGATACAGCAACTTTGGAAAACAATGATGGATATTTTCTCAAAAAGTTAAACATAGAGCTACCATTTGACCCAGCAATTTCATTCCTACGTATCTATCCAAGAGAGATGAAAATGTATGTCCACACAAAAGCGGACAAAAGCACATGAATGTCCACAGCAGTATTTTTCATAATAGTCAAAAGTGAAAACAACCCAAATGTCCATTGACTGATGACTGGATAAACAAAATGTGGTACATCCAGATAATTGAATATTATTCATCCCTAAAAAGGAATGAAGTACTGACATGTAGTATAACATGGATGAACACTGAAAACATTATGCTGTGTAAAAGAATCCAGACCTTTGAGGTCAAGTACAATTAATGGTTGCCTGGGGCCAGGGCATGGGGCATGAGGCTAGAGAGTTATAACAAAAGGGTACGGGGTTTCTTTTACTGGTGATAAAAATGTTCTAAAATCCATTGCAACGTAGCACCAGCATTCTTCTCAGAGCTAGAACAAACGATCCTAAAATATGTATGGAACTGCAAAAGATCCCAAATAGCCAAAGTAATGTTAAAAAAGAAAACCAAATCTGGAGGCATCACAATCCTGGACTTTACCCTCTACTACAAAGTTGTAATCATCAAGACAGTATGGTATTGCCACAAAATACCAATGAAATAGACACATAGACCAATGAAATAGAATGGAAGACACAGAATTTGACCCACAAATATATGGCCAATTAATCTTTGACAATGCAGGAAAGAGTATCCAATGGAAAAAAGATGGTCTCTTTTGCAAATGGTGCTGGGAGAACTGGACAGCAACATGCAGAAGAATGAAACTGGACCACTTTCTTACACCATACACAAAAATAAACTCAAAATTCTTGAAAGACCTAAGTGTGAGACAGGAAACCATCAGAACCCTAGAGGAGAAAATAGGCAACAACCTCTCTGACCTCGGCTGCAGCAACTTCTTACTCAACACCTCTCCAAAGACAAAGGAAATAAAAGCAAAAATGAACTATTGAGACCTCATGGAGATAAAAGGCTCTGCGCAGCAAAGGAAACAATCAACAAAACTAAAAGGCAACTGACAGAATGGGAGAAGATATTTGCCAATGACATATCAGATAAAGGGTTAGTATCCAAAATCTGTAAAGAACTTACCAAACTCAAAACCCGAAAAACAAATAATCCAGTGAAGAAATGGGCAGAAGAAATGAATAGACGCTTCTGCAAAGAAGACATCCAGATGGCTAATAGACATGCGAAAACATGCTCCTCTTGTTTTACTTCTCATGTTGCTCCTCTTGAGGGAAATACAAATCAAAACCACATTAAGATATCACCCCACACCGGTCAGAATCGCTAAAATTAACAACACAGGAAACAGCAGATGTTGACGAGGAGGTGGAGAAACAGGAATCCTCTTGCCCTGTTGGTGGGAATGCAAACTGGTGCAGCCACTGTGGAAAACAGTATGGAGGTTCCTTAAGAAGTTAAAAATGGTTAAAAATTACCCTATGACCCAGCAATTGCACTACTAGGTGTTTATCCAAAGGATACAGGAGTGCTGATGCATAGGAGCACATGTGTCCCAGTGTTTATAGAAGCTCTATTGACAATAGCCGAATTATGGAAAGAGCCCAAATCTCCATTAACTGATGAATGGATAAAGAAGATGTGGTTTATATATACAATGGAATACTACTTGGCAATGAGAAAGAATGAAATCTTGCCATTTGCAACAATGTGGATGGAACTGGAGGGTATTATGCTAAGTGAAATAAGTCAAAGACAGAAATCATATGCTTTCACTCATATGTGGAATTTGAGAAACTTAACAGAGGACTATGGGGGAAGGAAAAGGGAAAAAATAGTTACAAACAGAGAGGTAGGCAAACCATAAGAGACTCTTAAATACAGAGAACAGACTGAGGGTTGATGGGGGGGGGGGGGGCAAGGAATGGGTGATGGGAAGTGAGGTGGGCACTTGTTGGGATGAGCACTGGGTGTTGTATGTAAGCAATGAATCATGTGAATCTACTCCCGAAGCCAAGAGCACACAGTATATACTGTATGTTGGCTAACTTGACAATAAATTATATTTTAAAAAAAGAAAGAAAGAAATTTAAAATAAATAAATAAATAAACAAAAAAAATAAAATAAAATTCATTGCAATGATGGCTTCTCAATTCTATAAATATACTAAAAACTGTTGAACTCTATGCTGAATTTTATGGCATATGAATTTTATCTCAATAAATGTGTTACCAAAAAAAGGAAGTTTTCCCAATCCGACCCTATTCAAGACTTAGGCTAAATACTTTCAGTCACCTCAATCCAGTCCCTTTGAAACAGATCATTTGTGTTCTATCGTCACAGGTATTTTGGGATGTTTTAATCATTTTATTTTTTCTTAAATATATTTGTTTTACTTATTAGTTTATCTCTTCTTATAGGTTTTCCTTTTTATAATGTGAATAAAAGCATTTCCCTACTTGAAGATTATCTTTGCCCTGAGCAAAGAAGAAAGGAGGAAACAACCATGTGACCACAGAGCCCTTGGGTCTGTTTCTTAGTGTTTCAGCTCAGCCAGTTCAACACTGGATAAACCTCTGATCTCACCGCCTGCCTTTCTAGGCGCCTAAACCTAGTTACTTGAGAAATAAAGAGGAGAAAATTTTCTTCTCCTTGGTGTTCCCGCTCGGGATCACATTAAGCCTAGCCTCAGTAAAAACCCAGGAGAATTTCTGGAAAAGCCTTGTTATCTTAAGTCTGGAATTTTCCAGGTGCTATATGAGAAAATGCAGGAACTGAAATCTCACATCTATGAGAAATACAGGAACTGAAATCAATCTTCACTGAATTCCCCTGCTGAAGCCCAGTCCATGCGAGCAGCCCACAGTGCAGAGGGAGGAGGTAAAGATGGAATCTACTGGAGACCGAATCTCTGGCCTCATCAGCAAGTGCTCAGGACACCAGATCTCCCTTCTAGCAAAGCATGCAGAAGGCCCAGCAGAACATCCTTAACTAAATGGCTGGAGTCCCGCTTACCCACCGGCCCCTCGGCCCCTTGTTTAAATCCCATTGGCTTGACCAGCATCTCACAGAGGCGGCCCCTCTTCCCAGTGCTGCTCCCTAAGCAAGAGACACAGGGAACTGCCTGAAACCGGGACTGTTTCCAAGCAGATTTACAAGATAGAAGTGGCAATACCTTCCCTAAGTTACCACTTAATACGAAAGAAAACCAGTAACAGTTAACAACACAGGGCTTGACAAAAAGTTAACCAAACCCACCACTTTTTTTTAACCCCCTGAAAGAGTTTTCTAAATACAAATAATTAGTGCAGGGGTTCTCAAACATGGCTACACTGAATCACAGGGATTCTGATCTGTTGGTCTTTGGTGAAACCCGACAGCAATCCTTCTTAAAGTTCTCCTTGGTGCCCAGGCACAGCTGAGGTGAAGAACCGGGCCCATTTCTAATTGCCCGGGCCCATTTCTAATTGCTCTCAATATGATATCATTTCATCTTTGCAGCAACCCTGTGAGGTAGCTATTATTATTACTCTACAAAAAAAAAAAAAATTTTTTTTTGAGGGACAAAAAAAGGTAAAAATAGACGCTCCACGGTTTGAATCCAGGTAAGAGTAGGGGAGAAAAAAATCTAAGCACTTAAGAGCTTGCCATTGCTGAGCTCAAGTTACAGCCTGCAGACCCCGCCACCCCGTCTCCCACCCGGCCCTACTTACCCACGAACACCCTGGAAACAGGGTGGCCCCAGTTCACCAAGCAGCTTGATCAGCTCACAGATCCACAGCCAAAAGAGCAATACTTTCACCCCAATACCATTCCCATCAGCTCTCCCTCCCACGCCACATTTCCTGACTTACTTCCCTGGGAATTCTATCCCAGCTGAGCAACCTGCCCGGGTACCATCTCCATTAACAGCAACACCAACCACTTTATCCCGTTGAGCATATTCCACCCAAATTTTCTCCCTGCTGATAGCCTCCCAGGGTTCCTCCTGCCCTCCCTTGTCATGGAGCAAAAAAGCATCACCTGGCCGCTTCAGAATCGGTTGCTGTCTTTCAATTGCTCTGGAGGAAGGTCACCCTCTTTCAGAGCTAATTAGGAAGTGGTTAGCTTTGCTGTAGCTCAGCTCAGACAAGTCAGGCCTAATGACCAATATTGCTCAAGGAGTTCTACGTAAACACTGGGCACACCTTGCCCCTAGCAGTAACTGAATTATCCCTGGCTCAGGGGGCTTTCTAAAATGTACCCTCCCCTCAAAATACACATCAAAACCACAAAGATATACCAACTTACACCTGTCAGAATGGCTAAAACTAACAACTCAGGAAACAACAGATGTTGGTGAGGATGCAAAGAAAGGGGAACCCTTTTGCATGGTTGGTAGAAAGGCAAACTGGTACAGCTACTCTGGAAAATTGTGTGGAGCATCCTCAAAAAAATTAAAAATAGAACTACTTTATAATCCAGCAATCACACTACTAGGTATTTACCCAAAGGACACAAAAATGTTGTTTTGAAGGGGCATATGCACCCCAATGTTTAGCAGCGCTATCAACAATAGCCAAATCATGGAAAGAGCCCAAATGTCCATTGATTGGTGAATGGATAAAGAAGATGTGGTATATATA
>NW_024412417.1:6460300-6570548 GCF_014898765.1 Herpailurus yagouaroundi
ACACACACACACACACACACACACACATATATATGTGTGTGTATATATATATACATATATATATGTGTACATATATATATGTGTGTACATATATATGTGTGTGTATATATATACTGGAATGCTACTCACTGATCAAAAAGAATGAAATCTTGCCATTTGCAACAACATGGATGGAACTAGAATGTGTTATGCTAAGTGAAATTGTTAGGGAAAAATCTGTTATATGATGGCCAACAGGACTGATAAGGGAAATTCAGTTCCTGCCTGAAAACTTCCCTTCCAGGTCCTTGTTCCCACCCAGCTTGCCTCAGACGCCAAATTACTGCTAATGAGGAATGCGGAAGAAACAGACTATAAATTGTCCCCTCTGTTGATGCTCTGGGCTCAGATCTCTGGAGAATGATCTCCTCTGGGCCCACCGGTGTAAAATACACCTCCTTCCATCCAAGATCTCAATTGCCACTTGGTTCTTCTGCCTGGTGATCCAGACGAGTTTCCATAACAAGATAAGTCAGTCAGAGAAAGACAAATATATGCTTTCACTCATATGTGGAACTTAAGAAACACGACAGATGAACATAGAGATAGGAAAGGAAAAAGAAGATAAAAACAGAGATATGGGGCTCCTGGGTGGCTCAGTCGGTTAAGTGTCCCACTTCAGCTCAGGTCATGATCTCGCAGTTTCACTAGTTTGAGCCCCGCGTCAGGCTCTGTGTTGACAGCTCAGAGCCTGAACCCTTCTGTGGATTCTGTGTCTCCCTCTCTCTCTGCCCTTCCCCCTGCTTGTACTCTCTCTCCCTCTCAAAAATAAATAAAAACATTAAAAAAAAAAAAGATAAAAACAGAGAGGGAGCAAACCATAAGAGACTCTTTTTTTATTTTTTTTTTAACGTTTATTCATTTTTGAGAGACAGGGAGACAGAGCAAGACAGAGCATGAGCGGGGAAGGGGCAGAGAGAGGGAGACACAGAATTGGAAGCAGGCTCCAGGCTCTGAGCTGTCAGCACAGAGCCTGACGCGGGGCTTGAACTCACAAACTGTGAGATCCTGACCTGAGCTGAAGTTGGGTGCTCAACGACTGAGCCACCCAGGCGCCCCAAGAGACTGTTAAATACAGAAAACAAACTGAAGGTTGCTGGAGGTGAGGTGGGCAGGAAATGAGCTAAATGGGTGATGGGCAATAAGGAGGTCACTTGTTGGGATGAGCACTGGGGATTGTATGTAAGTGATGAATAACTTGGTTCTACTTCTGAAACCAATACTACACTCAACATACATACACTGTATGTTAATTAACTTGAATTTAAATAAAGAATAACAAATAAATAAAATAAAATAAAATGTACCCTGCTCTCAATGACTGAATATCCTCTCCATTACTAGGCTATCATGTGGCTCCCCACATAACGATTCTGACTTGAGGATCTTTGTTCTAGAATTTAACATTAGTCTACAGGGACCTTGGACTTTGAAAATTAATTTTCTTCTCTCTTTGGCATACAAAATTCTTTGGTCCTTTTGTTTTTTGGTCATGAAGCAAAAGAGTGTGGGGAGAATTACCAGGGAGCCGGTCTGGGGGTCACAGTGCCAGTGGCACATTCCCCCGAGCCTGACACAGGCAGTGGGAACTTATTTCTCCCTGTCTTTATCCAGCTCCATGACAAATTAGTGTACTATTCTTTTTTTTTTTTCCAGTGTACTATTCTTTAAGCAGAGTGTTTAAGACCACAGACTTTAGGGGCGCCTGGGTGGCGCAGTCGGTTAAGCTTCCGACTTCAGCCAGGTCACGATCTCGCGGTCCGGGAGTTCGAGCCCCGCGTCAGGCTCTGGGCTGATGGCTCAGAGCCTAGAGCCTGTTTCCGATTCTGTGTCTCCCTCGCCCTCTGCCCCTCCCCCGTTCATGCTCTGTCTCTCTCTGTCCCAAAAATAAATAAACGTTGAAAAAAAAAAACCCACAGACTTTAGAGACTGGCAAATTGGGATCTGAATCCCAATTCTAATGCTATTCTTTGACCTCGATATGTATCACCAGCATGGATTGGGAAATCTTAGACTAGACCCTCGATAATGCACCCTCCACTCTGTGCTCGTTACTTCAATAGCGCAGTCAAGGGGGTAAAAACCCAAGGTGCATTAGGGGTTTTTGTAGAGAGCTCTGAACACCGTCTAAAAATGGGACCAATATATTTTAAATATATATCGAAGGTGGAAAGAGGAGATTCCTAACATTTTCCGTTAATTATTTTTCTAAAGAGGTTTCAACTCTACTCCACCTGCCTTAAGCATATTTTCCCATTTGCTCCTCCCAACCACACTCAGACCAGAAACCAACAGCAATCAGCCTTATCTGTCACAAGCCTAAGTAAGTAACTAAGAAGAGAGTCACCCTATGTCATGATATTACAAAGGCTGCTAAAAAATTAAAATTAAAACCTGGTGTCTTTACCACACAAAACCAGATACAAAGGAAGCCACAGAAAGTTAAGTTCAAATCCTCATGTAAGTTTCTATTTTAAAAGCTAAACTAAAAAAGACAAACAAAAAAACAAACTACAGCAAGGATCAGTGAGAAAGCTTGGGATGAATCATTAGGCATTGTAGTGGACATAATCTGGACACGGCATTTCTCACCAAATGGCTTCTGGAAGCATGGTGAGGACTCTGATTTCTCTTGGTAGCTGACTAGGGGGTTGTCCTGACTCTACAGCCCTACAGCAATGTCTTCATCTTTTGTGGAGCCTGCAATACTCCCCATCAGAAACTTGGAACAATTTTCAAATGTAACCCATCTGATTACTCCAAAAGTTAGTTTGCCACCTGAAGTGTTCGTCTACTGGATTTAAGGATGAGCCCTGATTCTCATTCAACTGTTTACTCTGAGAAATAAACAGTTACTTCGATTTTCTCTGTTTAGCGAATGTTTGTTCTGTGCTGGGCATTGGGAAAAGTGCTTGGCTTACGTGATCTCTAATGTGCACAAGTCTGAAAAGGAGATCACAATCTCCGAGCCCCATTTACAACTGAGGAAACCGAAGCTCAGGGAAGTCAACTATCTTGCTCAAAGGCACTTATCTGGTAGATTACTGAGTGAGGATTTGAACTCAAATGCAGTGACCCAAGATCTTTGCCACTCTGTACACCGCTCCTGGTTTATAGGGATGTCCTAGTTACAGCTCCTGCTCAGGACACCACGACCATTCCTTTTCTATTATCACTTGGCCTTGCCATGGCTTTACTGCCACCAACCAGAAGGGGACTTAGTATATAACCAACTCGTGTGTGTGTGTGTGTGTGTGTGTGTGTGACAAATGATAACTAAATTTATCATGGTGATCATTTTGCAATACATACAAACAGCAAATCATTTATTTTGCACACCTGAAACAAACACAATGTTGTATGTTGTTTATACCTCAATTAAAAAGTGTTTTTAAAGGCCAACTCTGTTTTATAACAATCTAAAAAACAGCTCTGGAGAATTTATGTCAACACTAGAATTGCTGCTTTGGGCAAACTCTCTAATGTTTAAGTAGGCAATGTTAACCAGTCCTATGTGTTTGTGTGCTCCTATATTCCCTCCAGGACATATTTATATAAATTCATCCAGAGTGCTCTGTTCAAATTCCAAGCTCTCCATTTCCGAAGACTCCTGGGCTCACTAAGATTTTCCTGAGATGGTAGCAATTGGTTGTTGCTTCCCTTGGCATTTTCCAAGCTGAAGTCATGTCTGCCATGCTCTATGAAAAAGAACTCTGGGGTCACAAGGAAAAGTTTCTCTTAAAGATGTCTTTCAATAAATAAATGAAGTGAGAATGATAGAATTTAAATGTTATCATTTTTCAAACCCTACTGAAATGATAAGTCTAGGCAAAGACCAGCAATGGCTGCCACATCACAAATAGATGAACCGGTCACCATATGCCTCCTAATAAAAGCATGTAATGCTGTGTATGCAGGACTAATGTTGAAAAAAAAAAGTACCTGAATCAGATCAAACCTCCAACTTTAGAGAGTAGATCCAACAGTGTAAGATCTCTCTGCATTGAGAGTATAAAAGATGCAGAAACATTCTCTAGAAGGACATTTTTTACATCCACCGTTGGTAAAAGCAAAGGATATATCATTAAAGTGTAACTTAATAAAGGCTTTTCTACAGGGGTTTAAATTAAGGAAATCCATCTAGGATAATCTTTCTGCTAGTGATTAATTTGATTCACAGATAGGCAGAAGACCCACAGAAGTATCTGTAGTCTATAGTCATACCAAATGTTTCATCCAGGCTTTGTGTGTGTCTCTGTGTGTGTGTGTGTGTGTGTGTGTGTGTGACTTGAATTTTCTCATTTTAACATTTTGTGATAGAAAAGTTCAAACATAAACAGAAGTAGAGAGAATAATGTAATGAACCCCATGTACAGCAATTATCAGCTCATGTCCAACCTTGTTTCATCTATGCCTCCCTTGAAGCACACCATCCCCCACCCCAGAGCATCCAGATTGGCTTCTTAGAAAAAGAAAATGATGATCTTACTCTGGAAGCAGCCCTCTGGTCAACTCTGATAAGGGTAGAATGGTCCTCCCTTACCTGGAATACAGGCCAGGCTTATCAATTCATAAAATTGTGTCAGCTTTGCTCTCTGCCTGACTGGTATCTGAAGTATAGAAGCTCTTCTACTTACAGACAGATCGGATTCTTAGAGGCTTTTTCCAACTCTATTTGTGCTCAATTCTGAAGAGACGTCATACAAATTACTTTTAACATTTTTTGTTTGTGGTAGACAATTTTGAGGGATTTTTGCTTTCTTAACTGCAGATATTGGTGAGTTTTGACTCTTAACTACAGGACTTCATGAGTTCTGACTCTGAACCACAGAATTTTGTGGTTGAAAAGACTTTATCTTTCAGTCAACCACCTTCCAGGCCCTAACCAAACAGCTAAGTCTGCCTGGCTGCTGCTACTCAGCTCTGGTCAAAAACCGGCATGAATGTGGGAAAGATCCATTCCTCACACCACACACCAGAATATGTTTCAAGTCGATCAGAAATTTAAAAAAAAAAAAAAAAAGTTAAGAAAACCATACAAGTACCAGAAGGTGAATTCCTCTACAACCAGGAAATGGAAAAAAACTTTCCTAACTCAAAACCTCAAAAAACAATGAAAACATTGATAAACACAATAATATTAATTTTTAAAAACAATTTGCATGGGCACAAACACCAAGAACAAAGTAAAAAGAAAAGATAAACTATGGAAAATACATGCACTGTATAATAGAGAGAGGGTTGATATGTTTAATGTATAAGAGCTGCTAAAAATAGAAGCAAAAAAGATCCCCCACAAAAGTAGACAAATGGACAAGCAATATGAACAATAGTTCATAAGAAAGGAATGCAAATGGCCCTAAAACATATGAAGAAGAAAATTCTGTACCTCACTAATAATGAGAAAAATGTAAATTAAAAACAATTATTTATCATATTAACAAAAACCCAAATACAAGGCCTGTTGAAGAGCTATGGGGAATGCATAATGATACAACCCTGTGGATGGGAATTTGGCAATATTAACAAAATTACATTTACCCTTTGTCTTAGAAATCTCATTTCTAGGAAAATATCCCGTTGAGACACTGGAAAAAATTTCCTAAGATCTATGTATAAGGTTATTCATTGCAGCATTAGTTATTAGTAAAAACTGAAAGCAACCAACATGTCGACCAATAAGGTTCTGTTGAATACAATGTGGTATATCTATTAAACACTTTTCAGCTGTTAAAAGGAATCGGGATAATTTCTATACACAATTATGGAGCAAGCTCTAGGATACACTAAATGAAAGAAACAACATTTTTATTTTTTTTTTTTAATTTTTTTTTTCCAACGTTTATTTATTTTTGGGACAGAGAGAGACAGAGCATGAACGGGCGAGGGGCAGAGAGAGAGGGAGACACAGAATCGGAAACAGGCTCCAGGCTCTGAGCCATCAGCCCAGAGCCCGACGCGGGGCTCGAACTCCCGCACCGCGAGATCGTGACCTGGCTGAAGTCGGACGCTTAACCGACTGCGCCACCCAGGCGCCCCATAACATTTTTAAAAAGTATATATAGTATACCATTTATGTTATATCTAAGAAGGGGAAGATACAAATATGTATATTTGTATGTATGTAAAACTATGTACACATATAAAAACACATTTGTAGGCATTTGCTTATTCGTATATTCCTTGATTTATGAAATGTCCTTGATTTATGATAAACCCATCATAAATTGAAAACATCATAAGTGGAAAATGTATTTAATACACATAACCCACCCAACATCAGCGCTTAACCCAGCCGACCTGAAACTTGCTCAGAACGCTTACATTAGCCTAGAGTTGGGCAAAATCATCTCACACAAAGTCTGTTTTATGACAGCGTTAATATCTCATGTAATTTATTAAATGTTATACTGAAAATGAAAACCAGAATGGTTGTATGGGTGCAGAATGGTTGTGAGTGTATCAGTTATTGACTCTCATGGCCTCCTGGCTGACCAGGAGCTGTGGCTGTCCCTGCCTGGCATCGTGAGACGTGATCGTCTGGCGTATCGTTAGCCCGGGGAAAGAGCCAAATTCAAATTTTGAAATACGGCGTCTACTGAATGTGGATCACTTTTGCACCATCGTAAAGCTGAAAAAGCAGTAAGTTGAACCACCATAAGTCTGGAACCATCTGTACTTTAGAAAATAGAAGAATAAACCACATTTGTTTAA
Organism: Herpailurus yagouaroundi; assembly: GCF_014898765.1. NCBI lineage: Eukaryota > Metazoa > Chordata > Mammalia > Carnivora > Felidae > Herpailurus > Herpailurus yagouaroundi. The sequence goes on from NW_024412417.1 coordinate 6,467,054, forward strand.
TTGTTACCGTAGGGGAAGAGAGAGACCAAAGTGGAGAGAAGAGAAGTTAGAACTTCTCTTGATAAAACTTAGTGTTATAGATTTGACATTGGAACCACATAAATTCTTTACATAGTTATAAAACAGTCTTAAATCAAAATGAAAGGAGAGCAATTCCTAAAAATTGAAACCAAATAAAACAAGTGAACTTCACTATGTATGGAGTTGGCAACATGACTACTGAGAGGAATTAATCCAAGTAATTTTAAAACAGTAATTTGACTGCGTATCCCCAGTGGGATAGATCCTAAGGACAAAAATAACTTTAAAGAATCTTACACTGTTTTCAAATATCATACTGTTAGTAATGATATTAATATTATGATTCTGAAACATCATAAAGCAGAAAGTAATTATGTTAATATTGTTTGGAACCAGGATTTTAGGCAGAAGAGTGAAAATATGCAAATACAAAATCGAAGAAGTTAAATTAAAAAAAAAAAACCTTGCATTACTAAATCCAAATTGAAAATATTAGCAGAAACTCATGATGTATTTTCTGCTAAATATTTTTTTGTCATTCTGTCCACCAAAACAACCTAGAAACAATGACCAACTTGTAAGCAACGGGCAGCCTAAAACCAGTTCGTGATCTTTAAATATCATTTTTCACAAAAGGAGCTAAGCCTCCTTGGAGAAATTGCTGATTTCAGGTTTGCAGTAGGAAATCCACAGAATGTGCCTCGAACATTTGTCATACTGGACAGCAAAGAAGTTCTCAAAAACTACTGCGGTTGTATCAAAGATTCAGAAGCCAACAGGAAAGAGGCTCTCACAGGCAAAAGATGGAAAATTTTGAGAACCAGTAAGAATAATGACTCCAATACGAAACACATGAAATATGTAAGATCCAGGTGGTAGTAATTATACTGCACAACAAGAACTCGCTGATCACCTTTGGGGGGTGCTAAAGAACCAATTTACTATTCTGGAAAGGTGTAAATCCAGGGCAAGAATCAAGGATTTAACCTGCCCTTCCTATACACGCTGAATTTCAGGGGAATCAAATAATTAAAAAATAAAATAATAAAAAATAAATTTTTAAGGAAAAGTTTCTCTTCATAAAAGTCTTCCAGCTAATAAATGAAGGAATGATAGAATTAGCATATTATCATTTTGCAACCCCTACTTGAAATAATGGATCTACACAGAGATGATGAACTAGAACAGACAACTGGTCACTATGTGCCTCCTGAGAGATGTTATACAAGTCAGTTTAGGAGGAATTCTTGATGAAAATTTGTACCTGCATCAGATCAAATTTCCAATTCTAGAATGTGAGTCTAACAGCTAGTTTATAGGAAAAGCTGGTCAGAGGAACAGGTTATGGATGAAATGACACCTCAGGTTGCAAAACACAAAATATGAAAAACTACAGGACAAATGACTTTGTTTCTTCCATATATAAACTGAAAGGGGTCAGGGAAGAGGGAGCAGAAACCTGTAGATTAAAACAAATTTAAGAGAATTTTTGGACCTGATGGAAACAACCAATTCTTTCTAAAGTGTGGGGGTAGGGAAATGACACAACTAGGAAAATTCCAATGTTGTCCATTTTTAGGTGTGATAACAGTTATGTGGTTTCAGTTCTTAAAGAGTCCTTATCATGCAGAGATACATATGGAAAGTTATGGACTAAGTGGTTTGCTGTCTTGAACTTGCTTCAGAAGAACCCATTTGGGCTGTGAGGGTGGGTCGTGAGATGCAGGGGAACAGAGGTGAAATAAGATCAGACGGGAGCTGGTGACAACGGGAGCTGGGTGATGGTACATGGGAATTCATTACGTCATTCTCTCTACTTTTGTTTGCACTTGAATTCTTCTATTAGAAAATGTTAAGATGAGAAAAATCAGGTCACACACACACACACACACACACACACACATCCTGATCTTCTCTCTAACTTCTTGTTCTTGAGCAAGGATCTGGGTCAATAATGGCTAAGTGGTGGGGTCGTTTGTTTGTTTAAATAATCAGGGCATTTACTTCTTTAAAAAGAGTCATGAGCCTGGGTGACTCAATCGGGTAAGCGTCCTACTTCGGCTCAGGTCATGATCTCATGGTCTGTGAGTTCGAGCCCCGCGTCGGGCTCTGTGCTAACAGCTCAGAACCTGGAGGCTGTTTCAGATTCTGTGTCTCCCTCTCTCTCTCCGCCCCTCTCCCACTCATGCTCCGTGTGTGTGTGTCTCCCTCTCTCTCTCTCTCTCAAAAATAAACATTAAAAAAATTTAAAAATTTTTTTAAAGACAGTCATGAGCACATTCCAATTGGAAAGCTGCCTGACTATTCAACCATAACACTATGTGCTGAATCCTCTTGGTTTGCCTTCTCGGTCTGGCCTTTCAGAAAATTTAAATGAAAGCTCCTGAATTAGACAGTAAATTTGAAGATCAAAGTCCTAAAATATTAGTATTGAAACACAAAAACTGTTCTCCTGTGTCAGCATCTAATTGTAAAGCTAGGATTCATGGCCAGGTGGCCACAGAGTGAAACAGAGCGCGTGCAGACACAGGAGTCAGTGACCTGGGAGTAAGGAGAATGTAGGGGGCGAAGGGGCAGATGGTCCACTTGTGACTAAGCCCCATGAATTTTCAGCCATTGTGGGGATGTCTTTAACCTCTCACAGCATGACTTGGGGTTCTGTATTTCCAGTGGTCAGGGAAATCGGAGGAGGTTCAGAGAGGTCGAATAATTTTCTCAGGGTCACAGAGCTGGTAAGTGACTTAGCTCGTCTTCTAACCTAGGGAAGTCTGCCTACAAAACCCTTTCTCCACTCTCTACTTTGGCAGGCCCCAGAGCAGCACTTTGTGGACACTAATGGTCAATGTCACTGCAGGGGTAATTCACAGAACATTTCCCGGGTGAAAGTCCAAATCCTTAAAGTAAAGGCAACAGCACCGTGATGGACAGGATGAACACCTTGTTACACAAGACAAAAGAGTTCAGAAGACAACTCATGCCTTGGTCATTTATCTGGCAGCAAATCCAGGAGCAAAGCTTTCAGAAAGCCTGGCAGGTGCTGGTGGGCAATGGAAGCATATTTCACATCTCCTTTTCCCATCACCTTATATCACTTTTAAATAGATCATGAATGATATTTTTATGGACAAATCCAGGCCCTTTCCCCTGTGGCAAGTAATGCAATAAGAGCTCATTTATTTAGCATCCTATTGATTAGAAAGCAGTGATACAATACAATGAGTATTGATGGCCGTAAAGATACCCAGAGGCAGCGAAATATCCTAAAAAGGTTTATGACTCATCAAACTGCAATTATACTCCAGAGAGGCAGAGCTCTAAATATCTCTTATTGAATTAAATTTACCTGATAAATGTTCAGCTGCATATGGCTATGTGAAATCTACACAACCAGAATACTTCCTTACCCAGAATAGCACATTCTCTGACCACACTGGGTTTTCTGCCATTGGATCTAGATAAATATGACCTCTGCCAAAATATTTACTCCATCACTGGAAGATTTTGGAGAAAAGAGCCTTAAAACCAAGTTGAAAGAATACGGTAGAAAATGATTGCTCGGTACATTTGGGGAGACCTCCCAAATCCGCTCTCATGTTTAAGGAAATAATATATGTAAAGTCCTATATATGCCCACAATCAGTAAGGGATCCTAGGTGGCCACTATTGTTATTATTGTCATATTATAATTATTAACATCATAATTCTTGCCTTGTAGGTCCTGAAAATAGAACTACATTGGGAGGAATGGGCTTGTGTCCTCAGAAGAGGAGTGGGTGTGTGTCTTTGGTCTTAGCTTGAGCTAAGATTCACTTGAACATAGTGCAATCTAATAACCACCAAACTATTCCTCATTTACTGCTTTTAATTTATCCCAAATAAGCAAATACATAAAAAGCAGGCACAAGACAAAAAGACTATTCCTAAAATGCAAAATCTTCAGTGAAATATGCTAGGAGCTGGGTTTTCAAGTGAAGTCCCTCAGCTGATACAAAGCAGCAGAGAATACTGATGCTTTCATTGTCTCACTACCCCTGTGTTAGTCTGGGTTCTCCAGAGAAGCAGAACCAATAAAGTGTATATCTATATAGAAAGATATTGAAAGACAGATGAAAGATAAAGAAAGAAAGAAAGAAAGAAAGAAAGAAGAAAAGAAGAAAAGAAAGAAAAGAAAGAAAAGGAGAAAAGAAAAGGAAAAAGAAAAGAGGTTTATTTTGAAGAACTGGCTCATGCAATTATGAAGGCTGGCATATCTAAAATCTGCAGGGTGGGCCAACAGGCTGAAAATGAGAAAGAACCAACGTTGAAGTTCCAAAGACCATCTGTTAAGAGAATTTACTCTGGCTGAAGGGGAGAGAGGAATAAGGGGGAATCGATCTTTTGTTGTATCCAGGCCTTTGACTGATTGAGTGAGGCCCACCCATATTAGGGAAAGCAATCTGCTTTATTTAAGTTCACCAATCTAAATGTTCATTTCACCCAAAAACATCCCCACAGAAATATCCAGATTATTGTTTAACCATATATCTGAGCATCATGCCCAGCCAAGTTGACAAATAAAATTAACCCTCACTCTCTCTCTTTCTCTCTCATACACATACACACTTGAGCAAGTTTCATCACAAAGTGAAGAAGGAAGCATCTAGAAAGAAGGAACCTTCCCGGAGTTATTGTGGAACCTTCCCAAGAGGCCACATGCCTTGATGAGAGCATCACCGCCTTGATTCCAAGGTATGATTTTATCTCTTCTTCTCTAAGGAGAAAAACAATCCATTGATTGAGAAAATAGGCATTATGTATCTAAGATGCTATTTTTAAAACCCGTGAGCTAAATATTGTTGTATTCTTATTTACAGATGGAGGAACTCTTTTCAGTTAAGTGATTTGCCTTAGCATCTATCAACTAATGGAAGAATCTAAATATGAACACAGGTCTTCAAATTCCAAATTACCTGTGATTTCTCTTTATGCTGTGTTCAGAAGTAAGGAAAACATGAAGTCCAGACAAAATGCCTATAACAGAAGGAACTTGTGATGGTAAGTGTGTAATATTACATGTTCCATTTCCTGTAACATGTAATGATTTCATGATTTCATCCGTGAAACGACTGTTTCATCCGCGATTAGGGTAACTGTGGGGAGCAATCCTCATGCAGATGGCAGTAGCCTGCAAACTATACCTTCTCTTCGAAAGAGATTTAGGGAAGCTCTTGGTAGAAGGGCACGCCCATATCTCCCAATCTGTCACACCCTCCTGACAATCATCATTTGTCACAGATTCCTAAGGAGGCCCTGGAAAGGCTCTCACCAGGCCATCTGCCAGGTGTCTTATCTCCGCCAACCCCAAACTTAGACTAACGGTGGCTCATAGTTTGTGGCGAAGCTGTTCCAAAGAGCCGTTGAAAGGCAGGCAGCCAGTGGCAAGTCTGCGCTTTGATCTCTAACTAACCCTTCTAGCACCCCGGGTGACCTGCTCCAGCCCCCCCCCCTCCCGCCCCGGGAAGCCATGTCTTTAGTTTATGCTAAGATCTACCCTTGTTTGTGGCTGGTATTTCAAGGGTGGAAATATTGAGTTGGAGAAACATAAGAAGAAGATTGTAGTAGAATCTTTGTGCTATTTGCTCTTAAAGTTTTTGTTGGTATTTGGGCTAGGAAAACAGTCTGTCTCTTCTTCTTCCTGCGGGGGCCCCCCCCCCCAGATAACCCTACTCTCGCTTTAGTTCAGTGCCTGATCTCAAGTAGGACCAGGGGCCTGGAGAGTGGGCAAGAGGCTGAGTGCTCAGCAGAGCCACAGGCATGCCCGCCAGGTGCGGACATGAAAATAACACACCAGTCTATGGGGCACCACTCAACAGGCACGTGTGGGGCAAGCCACATCTGCCATGGCCAACTTCTGGTGAGAGCGACCAGGAGAATCTGCGTTCCCTTCCGCGGTGCCTCTTGCAGCAAGCAGTGAGCCAGTCCGTGCACATTTGCCAAAGCTCAGAAAATCACAGCTAACCTGAAAAACAGTGCAAAAGCTGTTAGTCCAAGCCAGGGCAGCCATGTGCAAGTAGTAAATTAGAGTCAAAGAGAAGTAACGCCAGACCGTCCTAGGCAAAGACAATGACCAGAAGCCAGGAAAGTGGTTGCCATAATTCAAAGACATATACTTGTAACAAGGCAATAATAGGGGAGGATTCCTGTAAGGAGAAGAAAATAACACATGAACACATTCAGATATCAAAATGACATTATGAGGCACCCACATTCGCATTACGACTATTCTTCTAGATAAGGAAATGGGCCCAGAAAAGTTAAGTAAACTTGTACAAAGTAACACAACTAGTAAAGTGGACCCATCAGGATTTGAAACCAGGAGGTCTGACTCCCAAGTTGGTAAATTACATTCTAGCTTTGTGATTGCTTTCTGCTTATGAGACGGTTATCAGGACTGTTGAGATTTATTAGTTTTTAATTCCTCACATCGTATTTTTCACAATAATATCACATGAATTGGTTTATAAAAGAGACCATAATAAAACTGTGTATTTTCTAACTATTTCGTAATTTGGACTTTTTTCCCACCAAAAAGATTTTGTCCATGCCATTCTTCCGGCACTTTCCTATATATGTGACTTGTACTGGCTGGGCCAACTTTTAACCCAAATTGGTTATTTAAAATATGAGATCATTCTCCTATACTTCATGGTTTCCTTCAGGTCACATTAAATTTTAGCTTCTTTCAAGAATGATTCTATTTTATCAGAAATTAAACCCTTAAACTGAGCTCTAATTTCTTTCCACATATCCATGAGTACGATGACAGGAAACTGAAGTGAGATTTGGGTTTTCTGATTTTCATTTTTTGGAAAGGATTTGGGGTGTTTTTTGTTTTTTGTTTTTCACTTATGGTCTTCCTAAAACCATACCTTGGAGACAATCTCATTTGGCATCTGGAGACAGGTGAGCAATCTGTTCCAAAGTGAATAAAAATCGTATGGGAGGTTTTTTTAATGTCATTCCAATGCCTTCAACAGTTCTTATGGTGTCACGGGTTGTGCTGTGACCTAGGTTCTTAGTTGCTGTGACATCATACCTTCTTGAACCCTTCATTCTCTCAACTGCAAAAAGGAACCAATGATCCCCACTTCTTGGAGTTATGAGGTATAACTAAGCAGTAAAGATAAAGACCCAACACAAGCCTAGCACAAGGAGAACCACAATGACATTTAAATCTCCATGGTTCTCCCCGGTCTGAGCTCTACCCATCACCGTTCATGTGACTTTCGAGATGCTTAATTCTTCCAGAATTCTATTTCCTTACATGTGGGTCTAGATATCAAAGGGTCCCAGTGACTCTGTGATTCCAAGGTGTCCTCTGTCCCGCCCACACCCCCCATTATGCTGTCTGTCCACTGCCACATCCATGCTGGCACTTGGCCCAGGGCCCAGTCTCCTGCCAGATCTTTGCATCCCTGCTCACATCTATTATCTCCAGGACATCCAAATGGAGCTAAATGTGCCAATTAGGCTCTACTCAAGTAATTGCACAAGTTTGAGGCTGCCTCTGTTAAAATAAATGTTTGGGCTGAAGAAAACTCAACTTGGAAAAGAAGATACCCAAGTTTGCCAGAGAATTTTCTTACTGCTTTTAATAATCTGGAGCTGCCAGAGCTGAGGGCTCCCCCGAGCAATAGAAATATCTCTCTTCTGCCTTCTTCCAACATGACTACGCTCTCTATGATATTGCTACCTCTCTCTATCCATTGTCATCACATTTGATTTGGAAACTGGATCAAAAAGCAAACTAAGCTTAATAAACTCTGGGGTGCTGAATGAACACACTGATAATTACATTACCCGGCATTCATTGAACACTTACTTTGGGTCTAAGCACAATCATTAAGACGTATTAAATAATACCCACCATAATACTATATTACTTATCATAGTATTTATTTGTAAAGTAGGAATTTTTTTTTTTAATTTTTTTTTTCAACGTTTATTTATTTTTGGGACAGAGAGAGACAGAGCATGAACGGGGGAGGGGCAGAGAGAGAGGGAGACACAGAATCGGAAACAGGCTCCAGGCTCTGAGCCATCAGCCCAGAGCCTGACGCGGGGCTCGAACTCACGGACCGCGAGATCGTGACCTGGCTGAAGTCGGACGCTTAACCAACTGCGCCACCCAGGCGCCCTGTGTAAAGTAGGAATTTTAATTACCCTCATTTTACAGATGGGAAAACTGAGGCGGAGACCAAGTTGGCTGACCGAAAGCCCACATTCCTTACCACCACACTATGTTGCCCATGATAGCACCAGTCATAGTGATGATAGCTCATACTTAGTGAGCATGTGCACTACACTGGACACTTTACGAATGTAATACAAAGAGGAATTCACTGATTAGGAAAAAAAAAAAAACCAGCTTCTAAAATGTCCACATTTTAAGGAAGGAGCAAAATTTATCTCAGAGATACATGGTGTTTTTGTTTATTTCAGTGGTTTTTCTATCCTACTTACATATTAGAACCACTTTGTAGTTTTTAAAAATACCAACATCCCCCCCCCCCCCCCCCCCAAAAAAAACCCAACGTCCAGAGACACCTGGCTGGTTCAATGGGTTGAGTGTCCAACTTCAGCTCAGGTCATGAGCTCACTATTTGTGAGTTTGAGCCCCATGTCGGGCTCTACTGACAGCTCAGAGCCTGGAGCCTTCTTCAGATTCTGTGTCTCCCTCTCTTTCTGCCCCCTGCCCTTCTCACACTCTTTCTCTCTCAAAAATAAATAAACATTAAAAAATTTAAGAAATAATGAATGAAAAATACCAACATTCAGAGGCACCTGGCTGGCTCGTAAAGTATGTGACTCTTAACCTCAGGGTTGTGAGTTGAAGTCCCACAATGGGCATGGAGCCTAGTTAAAATTACATATATATATATATATATATATATATATATATCAGTATCCAAATATATATACTATATATATGTATCAGTATCCAAAACCTACCCCCGGTCCTGGGGGTGGGACCCAAGCATCAGTCTTTGGTGGTGGTTGTTGTTGTTTTAAAGAAAGGTAGAATACCCGGGCGCCTGGTGGCTCAGTCGGTTGAGCCTCTGACTTTGGCTCAGGTCATGATCTCACAGTCTGTGAGTTGGAGCCCCATATCGGGCTCTATCCTAACAGCTCAGAGCCTGGAGCTGTTTTGGATTGTGTGTCTCCTCTCTCTCTACCCCTCCTCTGCTTGTGCTCTGTATCTCTCTCAAAAATTAAAAAAAAAATTTTTTTTTAATTAAAAAAAAAGAAAAAAGAAAGGTAGACTACCATATAAATACTTCATTTGGTTGTGTCTGGAGTCTTGGAGACTTGACTACCCTATGTTCTCCTACAAATGGACCTTGAGAGCTTATTTGGAGTTTATAGCAGGGTAGTGCAGCTACTTGTATATCCTTGACCAAAGAAAGATCCTCTTCTATTGGGGAAGGCCGTCCTCTTGGACCAAGCACGCAGCTTTGGGAGGGAAGCACAAGGAGCAGTGAGGGAGAAAGAGGACATCCGCCTAGACAGCCAAAACAACCAAATCAACCATGGTGCTCAATGGGGTGACAGATGTCACAGCCAGATCACCCTCACATTCAGGCATCAGTAATTTTAAGATCTTTGCCGGTGACTCTGATGCCCAAGCTGGTTGAGAACCACTGGTTTACTTTAATCAACACCCTTAAGACCATTTTTTGTGTGTGTGAACATGATTGGGAAGGAAAAAAAAAAAGTCGTATATCCTGCATCATAACGTTAGGAGACTTTGGAGTCTTCTTCAAGTAGGAAGAAGAGTTGGGAACCCTAGAACAGGGAGAAGAGAATATTTGGAAAGCGATCTAGACAGTCCAGGAGGAAAGACTAAAGATCCACAAACAGGACAGAAGGCGAGACCCTGACAGAAAAGGTGGTATGCTGGGTTACAAAACACGGATACAACACTTCAGTCTTCCCCGAATGCGCACCCTTTGCAATATGATTTGCAATTCCCCTCATCCAAAACTAGAGTCCTCTTCCCCTAGTCTTGAACCTGGGCTAGTCCCGTGGCTTGCATTGACCAGCAGATGCAGCGGGAGTGACGCAATGCCTGTTCTAAGCCTAGATCTCAGAGACCTTGCATGCTTCCACTCACTTCCATGTGTGTGAGCCTGGGTTAATCTGCTACAAGTTGAGAGACCACATGAAACAGACCCTACGCATCCCAGTCCAGCTACCAGACATGTGAGAGTTCAGCCGAGATCAGCAAAGGGACCCACAACTAACTCAAGACCCACGTGAGAGTCCAGCTGAAACCAGAAGAACCACATTGTTGATCCTCAACTGCTAATGCGCAGAATTGTGACCACTGCGTTTTGGGATGATTTGTTATGTAGCAGTAGCTAACCAATACAGATGACTAGGGGGATGGCCTGTAGAACGGTGGAGGATCACAAGGTTGACATCTAATCCTGTTTTAGCTTGTCTGGTCTGTGCTGTAAACCCTCTTGCACCACCCACAATGAGGCCCAAATCTGCAGTAGACACAACCACCTTGGTAGATGACATTTCCCACTGAATAAAGGGGATCCGGGTGATGAGTAACAGGAGCACAGTCACAGCAGGAGAGGTGCAGAGGGGCTTGAAAATCTTGCAGAAGCAGGAAATCAAAGCGGGGGCCATTAGGAGGAAAACAAATCCCCCCAAGAACTCAGAGGACAATGTGGAACAGGTCTCAAGTGAGCCTTCCAGGATATCAAAGGAAAAGGTGAGTCTGCTAGGCTGGAGTGCTCAGGAACACACCTGCAGCAGCCCCAAGGGTCTGTTGGTATTATTCATCACATCTGCCCTAAATGGGAGATGTTTATGACCTTCATATTATAAGGGTAAGGATTACAAGGTTAAATAACTTCCCCAGGATGACTCATCAGGGAGGAGGTGGAACCAGGCCTCTCTGCCTTGAGGGCTCTCTGGATAAATCTAATTAGGTGGTGTAGCTCTGACCACCTATTCTTGAAACTCCAAACCCCCAGGCCTTCCAGGATGTGGTGATTCACAGCATGCTGGCCTTATTTGAAGGCTAGGTAAAGTGACCCCCAAACCACCAGATTTAAATCATCCCGTCCCACTCAAATGGGGACCATTTCACTCTAGTGGATGGTTCCATTGGCCTCCCTCATCCCGTCCACCCTAATTCCAGCAAAAGCCAGTGCTTCGGGGTCTCTGTGACCACCCTGCCCTCCTGGACCTGGTGGGATCAGGCCCTCAGGTCAGGAGCTGGGACCGGCCTGGGGTCGCATTAGCATCGCCCCCCTGCCCCCTCACTCCAGTGATCTAATTCCATCCAAGATGTGGCACTTCTTCCCCAGAGACTGCACCTGTCTGTGACACTGAGAGCAAGCCTCAAGCACTCCAGGGTGTTCACCGATCCTCTGCGTTGTCTGGGACATGAAACCAAGACATGGGCATGCTAAAGACGGGGGGGTCACAGGGAGTATCAGGCACCCAGAAGGAGCCCCATTCATGTCTTGTGTTTCTCTCTCTCTCTCTCTGCCAGTGCAAGGTCAAAATCATCTGTGTACACGTGAAATTTCCCCGTTTAAGAATTACACTTTCTTCCTTAAAACACACACACATATATATACACGTGTATATAGACATATATACACGTGTATATACATACACACACACACACACACACAAACACACATATATATGAATGATGCTTTCTTGAGAAAAAAAAACTGTGCCATCTGATTTCTCTTTCAGATTCCAAAAGTACAGGCTTGATTTTACCTCCCCGGATCTCCAGAGGGTGGGAAAGAGGACAATTAAGCTCATTAGATGCCCATCTGCTCGGTTTGCACATCTCACAAACACACTCTGCAGCCTGGAAAGACCCAGAGCTGCAATCCCCCTTAGGCCCTGGTGGAGAATGTAATCCTTCCAGCACAAGCAGAGCCTTGCCTTAGGAGACCAGACAGGTCAGATAAAAATTGAATGTGAAGCACCTTTTCCTCTTCCTAAATGCAAAACTAGTTTCAAGCCTCACATATGTAAGGGAGTTTTCTTATAATTAATCATGTATTTTATGGGAGGGCAGCTGTGGAGACAGCTTGGTTCTGGTCTCTGGGTTTCAGATCATGCCTGTGAGTCTCTCCTGCGGTGACTCACACATGCATGCCTCACACCCATCTCTACGAAGGCCATGACTTTCCTCCGTTAGCATCTGTCACCTGAGGGTGACTTCACCAGCCTTCAGAGCCTCCTTTCCTGGAGACCTACGGCTTGTGGATTCATCTCCGGACTGCTCTGCTTACACTATCCATAACTGTCCCCGAGCTGCTGGCTACCTTAGAAGGTCCCTTTGGAGCCTCTGCATAGCCCACACACTTCCTGTTGCTAACAAGTGAGTCTAAGCTGATCACAGCAGCTTGCAAGATAATTAAAATCCAGGGCCTGGAGGGTCAGCCATTGATGGGCAATTAGGACCCCAATTACCAGCCACCCACCATAAAGGACCATCTGTGCTTCACTCATATCCGGTGAACTCAACCTTACTTTGAACCCTACAAGTGTGGAAAGTCACAGGAAGATACAGCAGGACGCAGTGAAGGGAATGAGAAGGTCCTGAGTTTGAATCCTGCCCTTCAACCCTCTGGCCGAGCGGCCTTGGGCAGGTTAGTGAACCTCTCCAAGTGTGAGGCTCCTCATTTGTAGAATAGGGACACTACTCCCTGCCTCAGAGGGTTGTCCTCGATGAGATAAAGTTCCTATCAGCAAACCACAGGTGTGAGTGAATGATGCTTACCCACGTTGCTGGACCAGCTCGGCATCCTGCCCTCAGAAACTAAGGTCAGGGCTTTGAAGCCTGGCTCCCTCTGTCAGTGATTAGCGAGATGACCAAGATCTAGTCCCTTTAAACATACACTCCCCATATGCATATTAGGGGTGCACCCCACTACTGTTCAGCCTTCCCACAATGGCGTGAGGCTAAGCAGAAGCCCCAAGGCAAGGGTGCTCCCCCGCCAGAGGTTAATTCGTTCTCAGAGCTTTCAAGTGCTGGATAAAGAGAGCACCACGGGCAGGCTTTAAGAAGAGGAAAGTCCTCTTGGTTGGCCTGAGTGTGGGAGCAGGGAGCCCAGGATGGTGGGCACAGGGAAAAAGGGAGGGCCTCCGACCCCAGAAGCAGCTTCCCCAGCCAGCACACATCATCTCTTCTGGAAAACGACAGGGTGCTCCCACCTTTCAGCTGACTTCGATTGGGACATCTAGATCTATGGGACCTGGGGTGTCTCAGGAGCCTTGGATGTCTGACATGAAGTTTCCCCCATGAAAACTCCGGTCTCAGGGCCCTCAACCCAAAAGCGGGCCCTGGCCAAGGCCTCTTCACAATCAGCTCCCTGGAGTCTTCTAGCTCTCTCCCCATCCTCCAGTGGGACCCCAGGAAAGACCATACCAACCTTCATCTCTGCAGGACAGAACCGAGTCCACTGCGCCCCCAGTCATCTCTCTCAAAGATTCCAGAAGACAGTATAGCATAACAGCCCCAGAGCAGACCTAGCATCAAATGCCCCTGATAAGCTGCACAACTCTGTGCAAGACCCTCAACCTCTCTGAGCCCCAGTTTCCTCCTCTGTGAGATGACAATAATAATTGTACCTATTGAGGTTGCTGCGAGATTTCCCTGAGAATGCATGTAACGGGACCTAAAGTAAGTGCTTGGAAAATGATAGCTATTTTTCCACCGGGTGGAAAAAATCTGGAAGGAGGGAGCATCATAGATACTAAGGAGGAGAGTCATAGCAAGCTACAGGGCAGAGAGCACAGGACTGACAATCAGAAAATCTGGAGTCAAATCCAGTTCCACTGTTTAGTAGCCGTGTGGCCTTAGACAAGTCACCTGACACCTACACAGTGGGAAGGACAACACATTTCACAGTGCAGGCATGATTATGCATGTGAAAGTGCAGCGTTCAAGGACTACAGTAGGGGAGGCGTTATTTTACAGACTCAGGCAAGAGACCTTGGAAATTATCTTCACAAGGGCATGTATCTTGCTTTATTTAATGTCACATCCCTCTAGCACAGAGCCTGGTGCCTAACCAAAGCTCAGTAAATGTTTATTTTCGAATTAATAGATTTATCCCAACACACTTCACTTTACCAAAGAAAAAACCCTGAAGCACAGAGGTGACCAGACATTCAAGGAAGGGCTGAGGCAGGTGCCATGTGTCCAATTTCCTGCCTGCTGGTTCACATTCTAGAAAACACCATTCTGAGCACCAGGAATATTCCCGCTGCCCATTCTCGTTGGTCCTAGCTTATTGTACTCAGCCGGTCCTTCATCCCAACCCTAACCCTCAGAGCCTTAAAGGGCTCCTACAAAAACCCCAGTTGCTCCCTTCCAAAACCTGTCTTCAGAGAGTCCCAAATCAGCCTGCCAATTGGCTCTAAGTTTTGGAATTAAAAACCAGTCATTTCCACCTGACCAGTCCTGGTGGACAGCCACTGATTTCTCGAACTCCAGGATTTGTGAAAAAAGAGAAATATGGGTGCCTACATGGAATTTAGAGAAGCAACAGAAAATAAAAGGCACTGGTTCTGAAAGTCACAGAAGGTTCCCAAATCAGTGACTGGATTCCCAGCTGTGCCCTGGGGAAGACAAGCCCTTGCCCAGCCCCCACATCTATCTGCTCCTAATCACTTCAAGCCACAAGCCTGTCAGACACCAAGACTTAGCAAACCAGGCACTTGGCCAAGGGCATGCCAATACCTGTCAGGCCACAATTGCCAGACTCCTCTGTATTTCCAAGGACTTCCAGAACACAGCTCTACACAGGTTTGTCATGGCGAATTTAATCAGGATAGGAACACTGAACCCTATTGAACCCTGTTGCTACTTTAGAAGTATGCTGTCCATTTTTGGAAGCTGGGAGACCAACTATAGAGTTTCAAAGACTGAGCTCTTTCTACCCGCTGGAGACTTGTCAGCCCTTTTTCCCAAGGTCTAGACCAATGCTCATCAAAGTATGGTCAGAAGACCTGCTGTATCAGACTCTCCGGGGGAGCTTGCTCTGGGCCCCATTCTGGTGCTGGAGCAGAACCTCTGGAGACAGGGCCATGGATCTTAAAAACACCCTGGGGCACTGAATTTGACTACCAGTCTGCAATCCCCTTACCCCAAAGGTTAGTGCTGGATCACTGTGTTCCAGAGGAGGGAATAGAGGCATTGATGCTTTGAGGTAAGAAACAGAAATTACTCGATGTCAAACGAAATGGGAGTCCCAGAGCTTGTGGAGGAGATGGGGCTCCTGCAAGGCTGTCCCAGGCTCGCACTGTGCCACCCCCACGGGCTAGCGGACTTCAGTTGGGGTGTGGCTTCCTGGGCACCTGCAGAGGCAGGATGCTAAGAGATTTGGGAAGCCACACTAGGAGTCCTGTGCCAAGCCTGAAGTCAGGGAAGAAGCATACAGTGGAGGGCATCTTAGGAACCCACCCAGAGTGTCAGTGCCCAATACATGCTGGGGACCACACCCAGGGTGGGGAATGAGTATCAGAAAGAACAGTAGTGATAAAGGTAACCATTCCCTAAAGACCAGTTCTTTTGGCCTCAAATAAATCCCCTGGTTTTATGAATAGTCCAAAGGAATGGAGGTCTTCCAAAAAGACCAGCCTGCTGAGGAACAGCTTAGATGTAATTTTCCTTTAAAAAATAAAGAAATGTGTCATTCTTCACATCTCAGTGTCACAGAGAAATTTGTACTCATCACGTAGATAATATGCCCACCAAAAAAAATTCATGAACCATATTTCTGCTTGGCTTATGTGAGGTCATCATTCAAGCTGTGAGTTTATGAAAGAATTCCTCAAGTCTGACTCCCAGCTTCCCAGCATGAACTTGGAAAGTCCTAACCCACTGCTGCTCAGCACTTGCACGTGTGCGACATGTGTCCTCGCCTTTTATGTAAGATGGGTCTGATTTACACACTGAAGAAAAAAGCCAAGCAGGACTGAATTCGCTCTTGTACAAGTACAGAGTTCTTTTTATTAGCATGTGAGATCATTTCCCAAAACACGTACCATGGAACATTAATTCTGAAAGACGTACTAAAGGGTGTCTCGGGCCAATAGATGCGAGAAACATTGCATACTCTGTTCCTCCCTACCAGGGATTCACGATGTAGTACCGCAGCTCTGAGAAAGTTTTTTGGTGAAGCATTTACTGTTTGGCCTGCTCAGTGCCCCTCCCCATCTGTCCCCATGTTTATAACAGCATTCTAGCTTTCCTTTAGGGAAATACTCCCTCCCTCCCCCTCGCCCCACTCAACCATGAAGTTCATGTGGCTTTGCTTATTGAAACCATTCAGTGACAATGCTGCCTCATATTCAACACACACACACACACACACACACACACACACACACACTTCCCTTACAGGTACACAGCCAAACACAATATCCAGCACAGAAGTACACACACACAAGATTATTGGAGCTGAGTCATATTTTGTACCTCCAGAGATTTTACCATTCATGTTTTCCCTTAATTCTTACGAACTATCTAGAATTATTCCATTTATTAGCCTCTGTCTGTTTCTGTTGCTTGCAACCCAAAAACTCTAGATGAAGCAAGAGACCTATTTTCCACAGGCAAAAAACATGAAGTTGGGCCCTTACCCTACACCTTATACAAGAAATAATTCAAAATCGATCAAAGACCTAAACATAAAAATTAAGACTATAAAACCCTAGAATAAAACACTTTAATAACATGGGATTCAGCAACGATTTCTTAGCCATAACACCAAAAACACAAGCAACACGGGAAAAAATTAGACTTATCAAAATTAAAAATGTTTGTTCAGTAGAGAACACTATAAGCTGAGTGAAACCCCACAGAATGGGAGAAAATATGTGCAAATCATATGCCTAATGAGGGATTAATATCCAGAATATATAAAGAACTCCTATAATTCAACAACAGCAAAAAATACATAACCCAATTTAAAAATGGGCGAAGGACTTTACCAGACATTCCTCCAAAAACAGCATATAAATGACCAATAAGCACATGGAAAGATGTTCAATGTTACTAACCATTAGGGAAGTGCAAATCAAAACCACAATGAGACACTACTTCACACTCAGGATGGCTATCATAAAAAAGAAAAAAAATAGGAAGTGCTGGCAAGAATGCAGGGAAAGTGAAGGCCTGCACTTCACTGGTGGGAATATAAAATGGTACAGTCACTGTGGAAAATGGCATGGAGAGTTCTCAAAAAATTAAAGATAGAATTAACCAAATGATCCAGCAATTCTGCTTCTGGGTATATTCTCAGAAGAATTGAAGGGCACCTGGGTGGCTCAGTTGGTTGAGCCTCAGACTGTTGGTTTCAGCCCAGGTCATGATCTCCCTCTCTGCCCTCCCCCCACTCAGGCATGCTCTCTCTTCTTCTCTTTCTCTCTCTCTCTTTCAAAATAAAAAAAAAAAAAAGAACAATATTTTTATTTTAAAAAGGTAGAAGAAACCCAGGTGTCCATTGATGGATGAATGGATAAACAAAAGGTAGAATACATTTGTGCACACATACAATAGAACATTATTCAGCCTTAAAAAGGAATGAAATTCAGGCACATGCTACTACATGGATGAATCGTGAAGACATTATGCTATATGAAACAAGCCAGTCACAAAAGGAAATATCATATGATTCCTCTTATATAACATACCTGGAATAGTCAAATTCACAGAGACAGAAAGTAGAGGGTGGTTGCCAAGGGCTCGGGAGAAGGCGCATGGGATGTTATTGCTTAATGCACACAGGGCTTCAGTTGGGGTAAATGGAGAAGTTCTGAGGAGGGGTGGCTGTGATGGTTGCACAACAACATGAAGAGACTTAATGCCACTGAACTACACACTTAAAGATGGTTAGAATGGTAAGTTTCATCTTATGCATATGTTATCACAATAAAAAAGAAGCCTATTTCACTTTCTATAACCAAAATTTCCCTGGATGCATCTGACCACAGACTTCTCCCTTTCACCAGAACTCCACATGAATAACACACAAAGCAAGGATCCCAGAGAATATCCTTTGGGAAAGGCCAGCGTGTCATGTTGTGGCTGAACCTTCAAGGATAAAATCCCAGGGTGGAACAGAGCAAGGGTCTCATCTAATGCAGGGAAGAAACACTGGGCCAGTCATCTAGGGAAGGAAGAGGGCTTCGTGTCAGTCAGTTGAGAGACTAAGAGAAAAATTACCAGGTGTACTCACAACTGCAAAGAAAAGACCCCCCCCCCCCCCAACCCCGGCCCCCCCTCGAGTTCCGCTGAATGGTTTGAAATAAAGGCGGGAACCAATCAAGTTCTACTGAGCATTCAAATTTAAATGTTAACCAACAACAGCTCTGTAACCTCTAAAAAATATCCCTAACTTGTTTGTGCCTGTCTATAAAAGAAGCTGTAAGATCCTTACTCGGGGCCTCTTAGCGTCACCAGCAACGAGTGCGCGGAGGACCGGGTTCGAACCTGCAATAAACGACCCTTGCCACTTGGCTTTGATTCTAGACTCTGGTGGTTTGTTTTTGGGGGGGTCTCTCGAATCAGGGCATATCGCAGTAAACTAGGATTCAGAGAGAAAGCACGCAATAGCAGAGCGCAGAGGAGACACCTGCTTCTCTGGGCCTTCATATCAAGATATTGATGAGGTAGCTCCCAAGTGGGAGAACTTAAGGATCCTTCTTCTGGAAGCAGGTTTGCAAGGTTGGAAATAAGAGAGCCAGGCAAGAGGACGGAGACAATGCACCCCAATATGCATCCCCAGGGACTGGAGGCTAATTACCTCCACCATTATAGACTGTACTGTTTACACGCAGAACACAAGTTGCTTAGCAATCTCAGAACTTAAAAAAGGTTTTTTGAAATGTTTAGCGGTTCTCAGCCACTGGGCGGAACTCCTTTGGCAGGGAGTTGGATCCACCCCTTGGCCAGGGCATTCGGGCCAGAAAGGCATTGAGATTGCCCAAGGGGAAGATGACAATTTAGGATAATAGTGTAGAAGTCTCTTGTTAAGTAGCCCCTCCCTCATTGCAGGCTTCCTCCTAAAACTAATCTCTGAAGGCTCTTAGTTTTCATTTGCATAAAGAAAGTAATAAAACATAATTAAAAGCGTTGAGCTTTTCGTCATGTGCCAGCAGTTGGCTTTGTATGCATTTTCCCATTTCCTGTAAAGAACTAAGAAGTAGATAACTTTGTAACTCATTTCCTCGATTTCTTCATTCAGATGAAAAACCTGAGCCTAAGAAAGATTAAGTTATTTGTCCAGGTTTCCCAGCTGGGAGCCAGGATCAAACCCAGGCAACTGGACCCCAGAACGGACCCTTTTCTCGGCCACTTCATCCCCTCTTTCCAGCCGCTCGTGTACAGAGCCTCACAGTCTGCATCTTCCGTCTCAGTCACAAAGGAAGTGGATTCTTAATGTCCGTTTCCGTCTTCTTTCTCATATGCACAATTATAACCGAAAGCCCCTGTGAAACCCTCACGTCCCATTTATCTGTTGCATGGAGCACTTGTCTGCATAAAAGCAAGGGAATGGACAAGGTCACTATCAACCTGATTTTTTATGAGTCAAAAGTCCTCATCTTCAACACCTAAAATAGCACTTCTCATTGCCCATTGTCTGTACAGAGACTCTCAAAGACACAATTAAGGAAATCAAATGAAGAGTTCCTTTCTTCTGCTGCCGCAAGAGATAGCATTGGCATTTTCCCAGCCGCTAATGTTTTTCAGCTGGCTTTCCACATTCCAAGAGACAGCGATCAGGGCCAGTCCAATACATCAGCAAAGTAGGCGAATGTCTACATTCTGGGGTCCAAAGGGTAAGCTGGGGGAGGGCACTGAGACACCCACCTATTTCAAAAGATCTTTCCCACGTGCCAGTCACACACGTAACTGTAATTCTCCCTCAAACACTGTTGAAGTAATTGATGTGCCAACAGGCCCTAATACCACCACATACGTGTATAACACTTTAATAACCCTGTAGAGATTTGAATATTCTGAGGTTCCAAAACACTTTTACTTATCACATTTTGTCATCTTAAAAACGCTGCGAGGTTCACATCGCTTTTCCTATTTTATATGAGGATTTTCGAGCTCACTAGTAACTAGCAAAGCCAGGGCTAGCCTCTAAGGCTTTTTTTTTTTTTTTAACTCCAAGACCAATGTTCTCTGGAGGTAAGATATTTTCACTCATCAACACCTCTTGCACAATTCCTTCATCTGCCAGAAGCCTGAGCCTAAGACAGGTAAGTTTCAGTAGCTGTACTAAGACAAGCCAACTCTGGTTGGAATTGACCAATCCGGCCTTAGACTGGGAACCCCAAAGCACGAACTCTAATAAAGGAACATGCCCCAGGGCCTGCTTCTCTTTCTGCTTGCACCCTGCCTTGACCTCCCCATGCGGCCCCCCGAGGAATGCCTGGTTGGTATTTTGTCCAGGACTTGTGCAAAACTCAATTTCAATTTCTCTTGTGGTCTGTTTTTGAACCGTGGCTCCCTGTCTGGCCCCCTGAGAAATGCTAACTTAAACAGTTGTAACAATTAGCACTACCATCCTTATCAATAATAATCTTGGCTGTGACTTGCAGAATTTACAGTTAATAGTGACCATTCAAATGTGCCCTTCACCTGGTGCTAAGAGAAGGTATACACGGGGCCACCAGCCTGCTGGCCGGGGTTGCTTATTCATGGTCTTGCGATTCTTACCCAGAAGACACCTGGAGGGCCTGGTTTCACTTTTTTTCAACCGAGGCTCCGAAAGGCTTTTGCCCAACCATTCCTCAGATAACCCAAGCTCCTCACGCTGCTGTTTCCAAATAGTGAAACACATCATGGCAGGCCACCAGTTCCATCTTTAATCAAATAGATGAATCGCAAGGCGACTTCCTTTGGCTTTTTTTAAAATAAGGTTTCCACTCCTACCTCATGGCCTTGTCCAGCCTGACGTTGACAAAAAAAAAAAAGAAATTACTGCTTTCAAGTACACCCGATGGCGTTTGTTGTTGTTGTTTGTCAAATAAAAGTTGACTGACTGCTTGAGTTGCACTCCTCACAACCCTGTGCCTCGCCCATTTTCTGATGTTTGCACACTTGTGCTCACTTTGTGTCTCGGGGTGCTCCTGGTAAGGTACCCTTTGCCAACACTCGTCAAAAGGCTGTAATTCCCTCATCAGATATTTATTTCAGAGTATCTGCCGTCTGGACCACATCAACTCCCTGTCTTTAAACAAGGCTGCTGTTAACGTGGATGTGTGTGTTGAACACATACATATGCACAGGTAGGTATGTTTATACATGTATAAACATGTATAAACACATATATATGTATACATGTATGTATGTGTGTGTATGAATATGCACGTAAAATTTCACACACCTTTCAAGAAAGCACCTTCCAAAACTTTCAAATTCCCCACAAGGCAGCCAGATTTCTCCCAAACAGCTGCCCTAGGGCCTCCGGTGATACCAGGAAGAGCAATTCTCAGTCCCCCTATGTTTCCATTTTTCTAAAAGCCTGACAGTAAAGGAGAGCTTCTCTACTTTGATTCAAGCAGTTAAAAACTCCAGCACAACAGAAGACACAGGCACATTTTTGTCGTGACTTACTTGACCACCATCCCAGGAAACTTAAATTACAACTCGTCTTGGGGCGCCAGGGTGGTTCAGTCGATTAAGTGTCTGACTTCAGCTCAGGTCATGATCTCATGGTTGGTGAGATTGAACCGTGCTTCCAGCTCTGCGCTGACAGCTCAGAGCCTGGAGCCTGCTTGGGATTCTGTGTCTCTTTCGCTCTCTGCCCCTCCCCCGCTTGTGCTCTGTCTCTCTCTCAGAAATAAACATTGAAACAAAAATTTCTTTATTGCAACTTGTCTTGAGTTTTAGAAAAGACGTGCACTTCTTGAATACTTCATTTCCATGAAAGACATTAAAATATATAAGACCACTGACCGCAGCGGCATTTGGGGCATATACTGAAGAGTAGAGCAAGATGAGAGTCCGGTTGATACTTGAAGTTCCTCTACTTTTTCTTTAACTGTGAGGCATCTCTTCCCACCCCCCGCCGTGCCCCTCCCCAACATACACACACATATACATGCACACTCGCATGCACACGTGCGTGCCCACACGTGCACAGCCACGCAGTCACCTGAGCATCCAATAGCATTCTTTGGCCGAAAGCCTCAAGTCCCTGTTTGCATACGTGTTTCCCTAGCCATTTCACAAGAAAAGCAGCTGTGCGGTGTTGACTTCCTCATTTTCCCCAGAAGTTAAGCTGGACAAGGACTGACGGGTTAGGGTCTCTCATTTTTTGACCGTTTTCCGGGCAGTCAAAGTCAGAATCCGCGCCCTCGCTGCAGTGCAATCTTGTGACGGGGGGCCTCGGCTAACCCTGAGGACTCCCCCACTCAGCTGCCTTCCCCGCCCCCACCCCACCCCCCATTTGCTCTGCTATCTGCTGTTGTAAGGTGCCGGGCCCGTTGCTTCGTGAGCGCTCCTTGTACCAAACCTGAACGGGGCCAGATACAGATACAGGCTCTGTACGCCCATCCTCAGACTCTCTTGAGGCGCTGTTTCTCCCAATGGACAACTCCCTCCCTCCGTCTGCAGCGTGCGAACTGGGCACACCAGGCTAGGTGTTCTGGTGGCTTCCTCGCTGATCTCCTGGCAGTGGCTCCTGCCAGTCAGCCCTCCTGAGCCATGTCCTGAAGCAGCGCCACTTGGCCTGTCGCATCCTTATTTGGAAACATTCAAGCTCCAGCGTTGCCTTCTGAACCAGGTGGAAACTTCTCAGGCTGGAGACCACCATATTCTACAACGGCTGTCTATCTTCTCTTGCAGACCGCGCACTTTCCATCTCCTAGACAGACAATAAGCGCTTTACATTTAATCCTCACAATAATCCTTCACCCTTGTTTTCCCAATGAAGAAATTGAGGCTTATAGATGCTAAGTAAGTTGCCCTAAATAACCCAAAGTATTTCATTTCCTAGGACTGTGAACTTACCATAAATGTGGTGGCTTAAAATAACAGAAATGTATTCTCCTGCAGTTCTGGAGGCTAAAAATCTAAAATCATGGTGTCGGCAGGGCCATACTCCCTTGGAAAACATTAGGGGAGACCCTTCCTTCCCTTTGCAGCTCCTGGTGGGTCCGGATGTTCCTTGGCATTCGTTGGCTTACAGCTGTATCACTCCAGTCTCTGCCCCCATCTTCACAAGGCCTTTCTCCCTTGTGTGTCTCTTTTGTGTCCAGATCTCTTTCTATCTCTCCCTCCTTTGTCTTATGAAGACACCACTCATCAGGTTTAGGATCCACCCTAACTCCAGAATGATTTCATCTTGAGATCCTTAGCTAATTACATCTACAAGGACCTACTTCCAAATAAGGTCACATTTTGAGGTGCATATGAATTTGGAGAGAACACAATTCAACCCAATACACCCAGCAAGTGAGAATTTAAAACTACTTCTGACTCCAGGCTTCAGACACTTCACTTAACCATCTAGAATGTTCCTCGCCACATTGAATTTCTCTCATTTTTCTAAACAGGATTTTCTCTCTTCTGCCTCTCTGCCCTTGCTCAAACTATATACTGTTTTCTTTACATAAACCAACCTCTCCCTTTTTCTTTTCCTCAGCCCATCTCACCTGTGGAAATCTTCAATAGTCTTCATGATCAAGCTCAATGCCACTTCCTCCAGGAAGACGTTCATGATTGCACTAACCAACCAAGGAATTCTCTCCCCACCCAAGCTCCAACTGCCTTACTTCACTTGTCTCTGCTGGCCCATCTTCTCTTCTCCATCATTCTAGGTTTTTGTGCCATTGTCCTCATTCACCACCGTGCCCACATCCCACCAATATGTCACAGCTCTATCACAAGCTTCTTAAAGGCACAACTACTTTCTCACACTGTCTTCTCCACAGCCCCTTGCACAACAACAGGAGCTC
This sequence comes from Herpailurus yagouaroundi, assembly GCF_014898765.1. Lineage (NCBI taxonomy): Eukaryota > Metazoa > Chordata > Mammalia > Carnivora > Felidae > Herpailurus > Herpailurus yagouaroundi. Next base: position 6,491,087 of record NW_024412417.1, read on the forward strand.
CTTACAATTAGCTCACATTCATCAAGTGAACTCATAATCATCTCTCTCTCCCTGTATTGAATAGTTCATGTGTTAGTGAGCAAAAATGCAGGATGCTTACAAAACAAATGTCCCCAACATTCCCACTTCCCCAAAATGGAATTTTAAAAAATAGCCCAATTTACTTTTCCACATTGAATCCAATCATTTTACTGATAATTTTTGTCCTTCATTTGAATTTTGTCTAATGGCAGTAAATCCAGCCCTTCCCAGGTATCATCCTGGCTTTTTCAGTTTCTTCCTATCTCCAATGCCACCTTCCCTGGCTTCTTAGGACAGGCAAATATACTATTTTCAGGGGCTCTGAGGGCCAGGACAATGTCTCCGTCCTTGTATCCCCAGCACCTAGCGGTGCCCGGGTGCCCAACAACGTCTGAAGGATGCATGCAGGAACAAAGGTGTAAATGCTGCCTTAGTAAGAAGTCCTCAGAGTCCCCTAGGGCTGATCACTTTTGCAGGCCTCACACCATCCTCACTGCAACCCTGTGAAGTAGGTGTCACGGTTTTTCCCATGTCACAGATGGGAAAACCAGGGCTGAGAGGAGAAGGGACTTCCTCTTGGTCACACATCCACGTGACGAAACCAGAGTGAAACCCAGGTCTGGCTGGCTCCAGGGCTGTAGCTCTTAACCAAAAAGCCTCTCAGACAGGAATGCACCCGCATCGTCTGGCCCTGGCCCGAAGGGAGCCCCAGTGTGACAATCCCGAACACGCTCTTAAGCTTGAGAGTCTTGGCAGTTCTTGGCCATTTGGCTGGGAAGGTCTGAAATAAGTGAGTAGGACGGTTGAATCTAGGACAACAGACAATAATGTAAATAAAGAATGTGTATGTATACACGGGGTGCGGGAGCGTGTGTGTGGTGTTGCATATGGGGATGCGGCGTGTGTGGTGTGGGATATACCTGCTGTATTTGTTTTATGTAGATGTTTACGTGTGTTCTGTGCGGAGGGGCGTGTGATATGGAGTGTGTGGTGTGTACGTGGTATGGGGTGCGAGGGTGGGTGTGGGGCGTGTGGAATGTGTGTATGGTGCATAGTGTGTGGTAGGGGGTGTGATATCGTGTGAAGTGAGTGTGGGATGTGTGGGATGTGGACGGTGGTGGGGCATGAGGTGGGGGGGGGGTGTCATGTGTGGGGAGTGCGGTGGTTCCTGGGGATGAAAAGAGCTGTGTCTATAGGAAACAGTTTGGGATACCAAAAGAAGCAAATGACTCTGAGTCACATCTGGCCTCCACTCCTAGTTCAGATATTGAACATCTGAACAAATGGGGACAGGTCACTTATCCCTCTGAACTTGTTTGCTGTAAAACGGCCTTTCAACCTCATGGGGCCACGGGGAAGAGTTATTCAAGAAGAAACACTAGAGGGGTGTCGGGGTGGCTCAGTTAAACATCCAACTCTTGATCTCAGCTCAGGTCTTGATCACACGGTCGTGAGTTCAAGTCCCACATTGGGCTGTGCACTGGGCATGAAACCTACATCAAAAGAAGAGGAAGTAGGAGAAGGAGAAGAAGAAACAACATCATAAAAGCCCAATATAGGGGCGCCTGGGTGGCTCAGTCGGTTAAGTGGCTGACTTCAGCTCAGGTCACGATCTCATGGTTCGTGAGTTTGAGACCTGCGTTGGGCTCTGTGCTGACAGCTCAGAGCCTGGAGCTGCTTCGGATTCTGTGTCTCCCTCTCTCTCTGACCCTCGCCCACTTGTGCACTCTCTCTCAAAAATAAACATTTAAAAAAAAGCCCAATATAAACAAAACACTGTACTGAGGAGTATAGGGCTAAAAAAGGAAAAGAAGTAGTGGTCCCTGATTTTAAGGAGTTTCCATTCTGTTTGGGGGAAGGTAGACCTATAAAACTGATTTATGCAGAATGGAAGGTGTATGACAATGAAGACTGGCATCTCTCGAGCTCTTCGTGGTATGGCAGATTAAAAGATGTTCATCTCAAACCTTATAAGGTAGGTATTAGTTAGCAACCCCATCTTACAGATGGGAAAAGTGATGGTTGCAAATGTTTCGCCTTTACTCCAAAGACACACTGATGTTAAATGGCATTGATATTAAAAGGCCTGGGAAACCAGAATCTTCTCTCTTATCACCTCCCTGTACTGCTTCCTTGAGCATTTCAAAGAGGCAAAGCACACAGAGACGGGAACGTTTGTGCTCAATTTGGAAAAAGGAGAACGGGCCAGCAGCACTGAATTATAAGGCTGTTGCTTTCGGCAATATTGAGGTCCCATGATTGTTGCTATTAGTGTGTGTCTGATTGCAAACTCAGAAACACGGGGAGGGGGAGTAAAAGAGGGTGCATGTAGAGGGCCAGAGATGTGAAAGGGGGACACCAGGTGGTTCCATTCCAGCCAGGGGTCATACACCACCACTGGACAGATGCCACGTAGGAAGGTCACACCATATTAATGACACAGAGGAGAATTTGGTTAAAGCCTTGCCTAGCTGGATCCAGGCTGAAAATCATCAGTTTCCTTTTTTTTTTTTTTTTTTTTTTTTTTGGACCCATAATCCTTTATAATTTCCTCTAATGCTTTAGTCTAGCTTAGGACCATGAGCCTTCAGGGAGCAAGGGCACATCTGTTCAGTCAGGAATTTGCCAAAGTAAAAGATCAATCTGGCTTTTACTAGAACTTAATATCTAAAGGAACCCAAATACTTGGCAACTGTATTAGCCAAAACTAACTTTGCATCATTATGAATCATGACTCCAAAGGAGAGGTGTCAAGGATACTCTGAAACAAATAACAACTGGGCTATCACCAAAGAAAAGAAGAAATAAAATAACAAGCATGTTTCTTTAGAGGTGCTTGCCCTAAATGCTATATGGAAAGAATCATAATTGTCTTATTTGGGGAGGAAAAACATTTAAGAATGCCTTTTTTGGGGATGCCTGGATGGCTCAGTTGGTTGGGCGTCCAACTTCAGCTCAGGTCATGATCTCACGGTTCGCAAGTTCGAGCCCCGTGTTGGGCTCTGTGCTGACAGCTCAGAGCCTGGAGCCTGCTTCAGATTCTGTGTCTCCCTCTCTCTCTGTTCCTCCCCGGCTTGCTCTCTCTCTCTCTCAAAAATAAATAAAGATTAAAAACAACTTTGAAGAATGTCTTTTTTTCCCAAAGATTTTATTTCTTTTATTATAAGACACATAGGTAAAAACTTGCATATTCTGAAAAAGGTAGAAAATGGTAATAAAATGGACATTTTTCCTATTAAGAAATATGCTCATAAATACACTTTATCAAATGTTAAAATGGTTATTATTTTGCAAAATAACAATAAATAGAGCAGAGCTGTGGCATACAATGGTCAACCCAAAGTACTGGAAGTATTTATGTTTTGTGTTTTATAAAAATTCAGACCTTTGATCATATTTCAAAATTTGGCATTTTGCACTCCAGGTTATCAATAATTCAAATTTTTAAAATATTTTCATGATGGCCCCATGACTTTAAAAACAATGAAACATAAAAGGTGGTTTGACTGAGTAGAATGATTAAAATAATTTTCCCCTAAACAAAAAATTACAAGACACAGAAGCAAAGACATGACTTTTTGATCCCATAAGTAGTATCTGTATCAGTTCCCAATTCTACAAATTTCTGGATCCCCGACTGTGGGTGCTGAACAAAAATTGTTCACTAAGCTTTAGCTTCCAGCAAGGTGCACCATTTCATTTCACAGCTTGATGGAGCCATGATGGTCATGATTATTATGAGCCCGGTTCTATAATTCTAGCTCCATGAATACAAGGTACAGAGAAAGAAGTTCTCCCTCCTTTGAATAAATCCCTTAAAGGCTTTCCTACATTTGTGTATGACCTAATGGCCTCAAATTCATGTATCAGAACACTGGGTGAAATTTTAATGATGAAAAGTTCTCGTTCTGAGCATTCTTTTGTAGGCTTCAATTCTCTACTATCCAAAGGAGAGAGGAACACAAGTGAACACCAAACATGTCCTCTAATGAGTCTTGGGTGTTCAAGTAGCCAGGTCAGGCTTTTTCCTGTAAATAAATACTGATTTTACAAAGATCTTTCATTTCCCATGCATTATGTTGCCCTTAAGGCTAACACATTAATTCCCAGCTACAATGGGAGAAGCCATATGTAATAATACTTAAGGATCCAATCTAATATAGATTATCAGTCCCAATGGTGTTCGATGACATCCATCAGGGGGACATCTGGGCGACTCTGGGTGCCTAGAGCACAGAGAGGTCATGGCAGGATTTGGACTTGAGCTTGAAGGCCATATTCTTGTTGTTTTTGGCCACGATCTTGCCCCAGAAGCGCCTGGCTTTCCTGGGGATGCTTTCCCTCCTTTTCTGGTAGGCCAGCCGCCGCTCATTCTTCTCCTTGCTGTCCCGCCGAAGGCGGACCTGCCGCACGATGCCCTCAAACAGCTCCTTCACATTGTGCTGGACAGCTGCGGAGGTCTCAATGAACTTGCAGTCAAACACCACAGCACACGCTCTCCCTTCTGGAAAGAAAAGGAGGGGAGAAGAAAGTCAGAGGAGCTACACAGCACACAGCCAAGCTGATGATTCTTGACCTCAAGCTGTCTCCAGGTAACTCTAGGTCAGTCACACATGTGATGGATATAGGAGGCCACTCCCAGAGCACAGAAAGAGGCAGAGTCACAGGAAGCAGGAGAGACGGACTTTAGATCTGGCCCATCATAAATTCACTATGCAAAGGTCCAATTTCGTCAAATACGGTAACATTAATTATAACAATAAAAACCACAGCCTTAATTTATTGTACTTACTATGTGCCAGGAACTGAGTTAAATACTTTTTTATAAACATTTTTTTAATGTTCAAAACAATCTTGAAAAATACACTATCCCTTTCAGATGGATGAAGGAACTGAGGTGGGGGGGGTGGTCTTTTAAAAACGTGAAGGCGTTCACATAGCCTGTAAGTGGCAGGGGTAAAGCCAAGCCTGCTTCTTCCTCAAGCTCAGATTCTTAACTCTTTCTCCTAACTGAGTTTCCTGAATTGGAAAAAAATCCTACTATCTGACTTTCCTCTCTTAGAAAACAATTTTAAAGCTCTGATGAGGTACCTTGAAAAACTTTTTGATGATTTCACACATGTACAATACAGTGACAGCAAACTATACAAACAGGCTTTCTGGAGCAGCCTCAATGTCAAATGTTCCACTGTGTTCAACGGCCATGTATCCAAGTTTTGGTTAGGGAAAAAAAAAAAAAAAAGATTACTATAGACAGTCCTTTCCTAAGAGTAAGACATTCCCAAACTAGTTGTAGGCCTTAAGTCTTCAACAGGTTTCTTTCCTCCTGAATGGGGCCTAGCAATGCAGTATTTTATTTTTTACCATGGTACCAGGAACCAAATCTATAGTAGGCCAAAAAAATCTCAAAGGTCCCGAAAGCAAATAGGCAGTATCTCTGAACTAGGCATGAAAAAGTATATGTGACACCATCAGGCTGATGCCTTAACTGAAATTTAGGAAGCAAAAGGCAGGGGACAGGAAGGAGTTTCTACGGTCTCCAGGAACCAGAGGCAGCCAGAGAAGAATCCTTATTCTCACTGAAACTCTTGGAGTTTTCATCTTTCTTGCATAAAGAGACTACTTTTATTTCCCTGAACTCTTGAGAGCTCCCAGGAGAATAGAAAAGGACAAGGAATAAAGGATGGGGAGTGCCAGTAAATCCCTGAGCACGATCTTTTCCCTAAAGGAATTGCAGGAAGGGGAAAGTGGAATCCTGCAAGTTGACCAGATGGATCAGGGAGCAACAACCAGCACAGAGACAATCTGCTGGGAATGCAGGAATCCTAGACACAAAACTCCAGGGAGCATTTTAATGAGTCCCTGGTTCCGGCTTCATGAAGGAAGAAAAGAGCACCTATCTGAAGAAAACCAGGTGACCCAGAGACGGTTTCTATGACACTGGCACTGCTCCCCTTACCTGATACAGACACTTCCCGGCACCGCACCAGGTCACTTTTGTTGCCGACCAAAATTATAGGAATGTCCTCTGTCTGCCGAGCCCGGCGGAGCTGGATTCGCAGCTCAGATGCCTTCTCAAAGCTGGCTCGGTCCGTGATGGAGTAGACAATCAAGTAGGCATCCCCGACCTGCATGCAGTGATCTTGGAGCCATTCATTCTCTCCCTGGTAAAAGGAGAACCTCCCTGAGCTCAGGCTGGTCTGGTAAATGAAGCATCGGGGGAAACAGTACATGTATCCTATGTACCCTTGCTGATATGAGGAAGAAAGGAAACGTATTCCAGCTCCCCACATGCATGCCTCCCATGCCTGTACCATGTCTGGTGGCTATAAGCTAGCCCATCGGGTATTTCTGCCAAAAAGTTTTTACTGTCCAATTCCTCCTACAGCTTGAGTTGATAAATTATACAATGACTCTGCCAAACCACATTTCCAATTTTTATCCAATCTACCAAAAATGAGCTTTTTCTGACTTCCAAAAACTCCCTTTTGCCTTTCCCAAGTGATGAAATTTAGAGTCCTTCTATGAGAACAGGAGACCTCTCAGTAAACAGAAGGTCTAGCAAATATGCTCAGGAGCCCAAAATCTTTAAAAAGCACATGTTGAAGACTAGTATTAAGATTGTCAACTCTACATAATCTGGTTTTATATATAGCTTTAAATTATCATCCATATTTGGCACTTGCCCTAAAGCGGATATATGTTTTTGTATTTTTTTTAATGGAACTGAGGGCAAATCACTGTCACTTGCTTAATATTCAGAGCTCATTTGCGAATGACCTGTTCCTTAGAACAGCCTCTTACTTCAGAAAAAGAAAGCTTTTAATCAAGAAAATGAGCCCACCTCACCTAGAACACTAAAAAGGACAAGGTCACCTTTGCATCAGACAGCCTGTTGGAAGGCAAGCCTTGACAGAAATTACAGAGAGCTGTGAGCTCTGCATACCTTGTTTTCCCACATGTCCAGGAGTATAATCGTTGCACTTTCCCCGTCAACAATCAGGGTTCGTTCGTATGTATCTTCTAGAAAAGCAAGAACAGTGACACTGGAGTCAGGAAATTAGGCAACGCTTTTCCGTAAGCGTCACGTAGAAAATTACACTAGAAAATTAGCTTACTAAATATGCAATCAATTATGCAAATATACAGATATTCACAAAGGCAAATTACTACTTTTTAATCACCTTTAACAACATTCTACGTATATTCTTCCACTACCTCCTAAGCAGAACCCCTATGTCTTCTGCATGTGTCACCAAAAACCACTTGAAATGAAAAGCTTTTGTTTTCATCGTTCCTGGACCTTTTATATAGAAAAACTATTTATAAGGATAAACTCACTGAGAGCTTTTGACTCTGATTCATTGGATGATGCCACGAGAGAACACTAACTGCCCAGGGAAACTCTAAGCCTCATTCATAAGCCTTACATGGAAATCCACTGTACCTTTCAGTAGGGTGCTTACTGGCAATTTCAGGAGCTCTACGCTCAGAGACATTTTTCCTGTTTTGAAACATGCAAGAAAACAATCTTGCGACCCTGTTTTGGCTGAAGTTTTCTTCCTTTAAAAAAACATTCAGCTCCCTAGGAATAAACAGGCTTATTCTTCCATCTCAAGTCAGCAGAAGGACAGCCTCCAGGCCTCCTTGGTAATGGAAACTCTCCTCCCTACACTTGAGCCCAGACTGAGTGTAGGTGAAGGGTGAGCAGTACCATGCGCCAGAGCAGCTCCAGCCCAGAGAAGCCAGTTGGCGGGGGCGAGGTGGGGGAGGCAAGGGGGAGAGTTGGCTGAGTTAACTGGGATTTTGCAAGAGGGATTCCCATCAACCCCATGCACATGAGCCCATCCCCACTCTGTTTCCACAATGAGGTTTCCTGTTTCGAGTTTCATCATTTGAGAATTATTATTTTCGTAACGATTTTTTTTCTTTTTTACCATTTTTCTTGCTGCTCCTTTTGCCTGAAACCTGTTCCCTGGGATATCCAACAGGTGTGTGCCCTCACCTCTTTCCAGGGGAAGTGTTCCCTCACCAGCTACTTAAAATTGCAACACATCTCCCCTACCAGTATTGCTTACTCCTTTCCGTTTTCATTTTTCTTCGTCGTACTTGTAAGTACCCCACATGCAATCCACTTAACCTATTTTATTCACCTATTTTATTCTTTTCTGTCCCTCTCGGCCCCCGAATATTACGGCAGAGATCTGCTACTATGTCCTCCGGAACCCAGCGCAGTGCTTAGCATACTACAGGTGGGCAACCAACACTTATCGAATGAATGAATGAATGATAACTATAGCACTGGGGATATAAGCACAAGCAAACCTGAATTAGAATCTGAATGCCATCTCTTATTAACTATGTGGCTCTGGACCATTTACTGAAGTGCTCTGGGCCTCAGTTTCTTCATCTGTGAAATGGGACTGATAACAGTATTCATGCCTTGGGGCAATTACATAGGCTAGGCATGGGCACAGGGTAGAAATGCAATAAATATTAGCTGTTGTCATCACTCACTCTGATGGAGGAAGCCGGTTCTTGCCATAGTTGGTGTTTCCTACCATAGGTAAATCCTATCTTAAAAACACTTATATTGGAGAAACCAAGGCATCTCTTGTTTTATAGTAACAAGGGATTTATAAAAAGCAATGCTCCCAGTTTAAATGTTTCTTCATCTAGGAAATGGAATCAGCAGAGGCAAAGGAAGGAAAACGTGGACAAATGAAAAGGCTCTTTCTGTCAATTTCCGTGCCTCCATAAGGTGTCATTCTAATCAATGGTAATGGTGTCCCACTGGGGGATTAAGTCTGTTATCCCCATCCTGTCTGCCATCCACAATGTGCAGCATGAATGGGATCACAGTGGGACACACAATCTGGATTTCTGCAGAGTAGGGTGTCCTGACTCAACAGGCAAATTTTACAACCAAATGGAAATGATCAGAGCCTGAGCAGCACAAAAGGGGGGCTGGCTGACTGCCCCTTACTACCTCGGAGTTTTTCTCTTTTCTCTAAAAGCCTTCCCTGTTCTCAAAAAATCCAAAACAGCACTTTCTCTGCCCTCAGCCCACCACTCATCATCCAGAAGCAGGTACAAGGGACTGAGTCCCCAGCAGTTCAAGTAGAAACCTACTACGTTCCAATAGCTAGGGGGGAAAAGCAAACTCACGCTTCCCCTTGGTTTAAGAGATGTCTGAACATTAGCCTAGAGAAAACGGGGATTATACCTTAAAAAGTAGACGCCTAACTGCTTTGACATTGTGGAAGATTCCTGGACTTAGCCCTGCCTGAAAATCATTATGCTGCAAATCCTAAAACAATATATCTCTGCCCTGCTTCACTGCATATGCCCCACACCTAGTTTATTTTTATTTGCCAGTGGGGTGGGGGAGGGGGGGGACACACACGAGTGGGGAGGGGGGAGGGAGAGAGAATGAGAGAGAGAGAGAGAGAGAGAGAGAGAGAGAGAGAGAGAGAATCTTAAGTAGGCTAAGAGCCCAATGCAAGTCTCAATCTCACAACCCTGAGATCCTGACCTGAGCCAAAATCATGAGTAGGACGCTTAACCAACTGAGCCACCCAGGTGCCCCCACACCCAGATTTATATACAGCCTCTGACTACTCCCCCCCCACTCCCCACGGGTTCTTCAGACACACAAAGTATCCTGCTTCATGGCTCTCTGCTAACCAGGAGAGGGCCTGCCTGCAACCAAAGTTCTAGTTTCTCTTCCTCCCCTTTGTCACTCACCTTTTAGCTTTCTCAAGAGCTAATCAGGTGAGGAGAGGAGAAATAAAAGAACATGATATTCTAGAAAAGTCCTTTGAAATTTGCCCTGGTTAAGGTGTGTGGAGAAAGGGTCGAGGCCTACTGGCTTATAGAGCTTTTCAGTATCGTAGGTCTGGAGAAGCCCTCACTTCTCCAGTGCTCTCAGTAAAAGCTGGGGGTGAACACGCACACTCTGGAATGAGAGAGATCATCCTGAGGGGTGGGATGGATGTCACCTGGTTGGGTGACAGGAGCTATTCTCCCTGGACTAGTACACCTTAATGTGTCTTTAACTTGACCCTCACTGTGCTCAGAGACCCTTCTGTCCAAGATTGGCTCGCATGCTGTGTGGAAGCTGCACAGTTCTCTCCCACACTAGAACGGGCTCCTGCAGCCTCTCAAAGGCTTGGAGGCTCCAACATCCCTCTCCCCCAAACTCTCAACTGCTTTCAGCTTCCATAGCCCAGGAAGGGAAGCCCACTCTAGGAACACCGTCCTCTCCTCTTGTGGCACGTTTCCTCTGCACGTCTCACGGGGCCCTAGCCAAGAGGGGCCAGAGTGGATGGGGACCACAAGCAACAAAAGTGCCAGTTTGAGAAGATAAATCCAGGCACAGGAAATGGTAGATTCAGAATCAGCTCTAACACTCATTCCGTACGTCTTATGTGCCAGGCACTATGCTACATGCTTATATGCTACCTCTGTCAATCCTCCAGTGCCCTATGAGGTAGGGCATCATCTCTATCTCCCTAGTGAGGAGTTTGGGGGGGGGTCAGCACCTTGTGCAGGAGCACTCAGCTACATCGTGTCAAAGCTGGGCTCCAAACCCACGTCACCAGACTGAAGTCCAGTGCTCTTCCCATACTTCCTATGTGCACGTGCCGTACCTTCTCACCGACTCAGGGCTTCCAAATCCTAGTCGTCCTTAGGATCCAGCTCAGAGGCCACCTCTTCTATGAATCCTTTACTGACTTCCACAGTCAGAAGTAATCTTTTCTCCTCTCAATTCCTACAGCACGGTCCCTGTACTCTTCAAGCCACTCATCACATCCTATCTTGATTTAGTTGATGCACATCTGATCTCTATTGCACATACTGGAAGCATCTTTAGTGGGGAGCCCTAGGACTCCTGGCACGCCCCCTCAGTGTCTCACCAAGTTCCATGGTGTATGTTCAGTAACTACTTAGCAATGAATATTGCATGAATGAATGGATGAATAAATGAACGAATGGCATTAAATGTATACAGAGAGTCATAAGATTATTGCAATAGAGCTGTAACAACATCCATCTTTATTAGGAGAGATACTGATGAGAGTATTGTGTAGAGAGGTTTTTTTATGGTTAATGCTGAAAAAAGGACAATGTGAGGGCACGACTTGGAAAACCTTCTTCCAAGTTTCCAGCTGTAGTGATTCCAACAGCTGCCTATGGATAAGAGATGTAATCCTAGACAGTATAAATTAAGTTACTCAAATAGGACACATTAAATAGGATGGGTCACCTGAGGAGTTTCTTGCCAAAGATTCTATTCAAGGAGGTAAGGAAAGGATTCTCCCTCTCCTTTCCCCCATTAAGCAAAATGAGTTTTCCCAAATATAGAAGCATGTCTTCCCAAATTCCAGATATGAGTCGGTCTTCTCGGCACCATATGCCTATAGGGGTACCACCCTCCGGATAAGTACCTCTCCACTCTAACTGACAAGCATTTTTGAAAGCCTGCCACCAAGCTCTTTTAAGACCTCCCTCAAAAAACAAACAAAACTCCTGGTTGATCTCTTCTGTCAATCTCCCCAAACACTTTATTGTTAACTTCATAAGGTATTCACTAATTTTACCCTGCTCTGAATTATAGCCACTGACACTTCACCCCTTCCTAAGAGGGTATATACTACCACTGGGTACCCCAGAGCCTAGCCCAGAGCCAGGCACGTGCCTGACACTAGGAGTATTTAGATGCTATGCCCACGGGCTTCAGGGTACACTGAATGCACACAACTAGGTCTGACTCGTGGCCATACCGTGGACTAGCTTTATCACTCTGGGAAAGTTACTTGATGTCATAAGCCTCCATTTCTTCACCTGTAAAATAGGGATATTAATACCAAATTGGTTCAATTTTTGCATTATCAGAAAAAACTTATGAGAAGTACTTAGCATAGTGCCTGGCACATCGCAGGTACCCTGTCAATGGCACTGTAAGAGTAACACCGAACTGAGATTATAAAATCCTGAGTTCTCATTCCAGCTACCCCACTGATTCTAGGTAAGCCACGTGGTATTCTGTAGACTCAGTTTACTCATATGAGTACAGGAATTTTGTGAGTTCCAAAATAAAAGGGATCAAATATAAGATGCCCAACAAAGCACCTCTCCCATTGCAAATGTGCTTTCTAGACAGTAGTTCCTCTCTCCCTTTCTCCCATACCGACAGTCAACCACCAGCCCTTACTGAGAAAGAGAAAAACCAGCCTTGTAAGACTGAGGTCACTATTTCTCCTTGACTCTCGTTTAGCTATAGTCCCTGAGACTTCCAGAAGTGAGGAGAGAAATCAATGTCCTATCAATGAGTCATCATTTATAGTCCAGTTCAGGAGCTGCCTCGTAAGCAGTGAACTCCTAGACACTGGAGACGATCAAGATGAAAGGAGCAGCATTCCAGTGCATCAAGCGGAGGGCAGAACTGACTCCTCACTAAGGCATCTTCCTACCCTGGAGGTCTGTGATTCAGCTGTGAGTTGCAACTGAGAGCACAGACACATCGTGCCACTTGGGCAAGCACTAGAAGGTTCTTCCTTCGTTTCTATAGCTGCAAATAAGGACATCCAGCTCCCTTTGTCAGGTATGCTACGAGGGAAGCTGTGGCTGAGAAACACTGTATGAATACCACTGACAGTTGGGATCCTCATACTACTTCCCAGAATGCAGCGCTATGCTTTACGTGTATTCGAGGAACACATGCATTTTTGCGACTGTGTCACCTCAAATCAGTTTTGGAAATAGGCAGGTCTTGAATATTTTCAATGAGATTATACACGGAAAATCGTCTTGCAAACATATGTATCACACACACAAACATATGTATCACCATTGTTATACTCAAAAAAAAATTTTTTTGACATTGTGCTATTTTAAACTATTTTACAACCTTGAAAGACTCTAATAATGGTAGAAACTGATGAATCCATCCTAATACTTTTTCAAATCGGGTTGGTATTAGGTATAATCGTGGGAAAAAGCTATGCCTGCACTGAGCTCTTGAAAAATCCAGGTCAGTGCTGGCAAAAAACAGAGGTGGGATCCTGACCCTCTGACTCTGCCCTCTTTAACCACTCTACCCCCAGTCCCTGTGGAGCTGGAATCTAAGAAATCCCCTTTCTGGCCCAGGTTCCATCTGGAACAGGATGAATCTTCATTCTCTTGTCCTGAGGACCCATGCCAGCGGGCTGTTCTAGGGACTCAGCTTGCCCAGCCAGTGCCAGGAATGCATAATCACCACTCCCAACTCTGCAGATAAATGGCGCACCCACTCGCTCTTTCCGACTGGACCACCGCTAACGGAAAGACGCCCACTGGGGTCGGGCCACCTACCTCCCAGCACCTCGCAGTCGCTGTCCATGCTGTCATGCACACCTGCAAAGATGTTGGCCAGAGTGGACTTGCCCACCCCCTGCTCCCCTATGAGCACCACCCGGTAGTAGGTGTTCCCCGACTCGGAGGAGATGACTGAGTCTGTGGAGTCGGAAGACCAGCTCCGGCGGCAGTGGTCCTCCGGGGCAGCTGAGTGACGGCTGCGCTGGCCGTACTGGTGGGGCTCCTTCTGAACCATCAGATGCCTGCCGTCCGCTGGGATGCTCCAGCGCTGCTGCTGCGGCTGCATGGCCACGGTGCCCTGGCGCATGGTGACATTGTTCAGAGTCATCGCTGGGTCCTGGAGAGCAAAGCAGCCAAGATGTAAGCATCATAAGCAGGAGCGAGAGCTCGGGGGCTCAACCACACAGTCAGTCATCAGTGATATTTGATCAGATGGGGTGAGACCCGGTAACCCTGACACGAGGAACCCCAAGGAAACAGTCCCCAAACCCAAGAGGCTTTCAACTGGACACACACGCTCGCATACACTTCGTAACAGGCTCCTCAGGAGGACTGTCATTTGCAAAAAGAAAAAAGTACCGTCAACATCACCCACTGCCCTCGGGCTTCCTCCATCCTCAAGGAAGCCTTGGGACCCCTCACTCAGCACTGACACAGAGGCAGCCAGAAGAAACTAACAGCCTTCAGAGATGGCTGGAAAAGCAACAAGTTAATGGAGCTGGGGACCAGCTGGCCAGGTTAGCTGCTCTTGTCTAAACATGGCTCTTAATTGCACCAGCGTCCAGCGGGCTTTTGTGCCTGGGTGGGAAACACGTGGCAATGACATCACTCCTCTGGCTGGACTGGACAAGCACTTATTGGAACTTCCATGTTTAGTAAAGTCGCCCTGATGCTCTCCAGCTGCTTGAATAAGCTATTATTTGGGGGCAAAAAAAAAAAAAAAAAAAAAAGAATTTCTGTTTGAGGTTTATGCCTCAGCTCTGCCCTCTTGCCCACAGACATCATGTTTAAAAAAACCCAGCCCCAAGCCCTGTTGTTCTCGCAGGTTAAGGACCTACTCACGTTCAGACCTATCCCATTTGCAAAGAAAATGCTTCCCTCTTCTGAAACCACATTCACTCCAAGAGTTTTAAAATTCAACGCAGATTTCCACCTTCTTGAAGAAAATCAGAAGGCCAAGGACTCTCCCAAAATGACATTCAACAACTTTGCCACAACTTTCCCTTCGCAAGACTCCCTCCCCTTGCACGAAGGTCTGTTCCCGAAGGCTACTTGAGATAAAGTAGAAGCCGTCTCATTTTCATCAGCAAGATCATTCGTGAGAGCCGGCCACTAACGGGGATGACTGGCCGGTTTTTCGATCTTACAAGCACAGCCTCAGTTGGCTGACTTGCATTCAAACAACAAAAGCATGACGTATCAGTCAGGGCTGCCCTCTGACCACACGGTCTGTAGGAGGAGGTCACGCTCCTACCGAGCCGAACTAAGGAACCTGCTAACGACAAATAGCATCTTCAGCACCTTAAACTCTGCCCCCGACCGGAAAACCACGGCGCAGACCGCAAGTTTCAGAGGCTCTCCTCTCAAGTTAGAAAGTTCTGCGGGCTGGGAACGCCCACCTCGTGTCCGCCCGCCCCCCGCCCCGCCCCGCCCCGCCCCGCTTCAGGAGGACCCCCGCCCCAAACCGCCCGCTTACTCTGCTCGGCCGCGTGGGCGCCCGCGGGTCCGCGTGTGCTGCGTGGGTGCGCGCTGCGATCCCGGGCCGCCGAGCGCGGGGTGCTCGCGCTGTGCCCGCCGTCCGTGCCGCCGCCCGCAGCTGCCGCGGCCCCGCCGTTTATAGCGCGCCGGCCGGTCCGCGCCGGGGCTTTTCCGTGACGTCAGCGCCCCCGCCGGGAGGGGGCGGCTCTGCAGCAAACTCCGACTTGCAGCCACTTCGCCGAACCGGTTACTCGCAGTCATGTGACCCCCTTCTCCCCTTTTAAAAAATAACAACAGTTCCATCCCGGGCTCCTTTTATTTTGTTGTATTTTATTTTTATGAGGCGGACACAAGAAGATGGAAAGATACACCAAGTGCCACTTAATCGCGCTTCCCACGATGGCGAGCTGTCGGGATACAGGATGGAGAAGGAGGCAGGTTTGAGTTGGGAACCCAGCTTTGAAGGAAAACAGGGATGGGCCAGGTGCCCACGGAGACTTTAGCCTCTAGGATGGGGCTGCGGCCACTTTGAGTGGCCAGGGCTTGTGTCAGCCGCGTACTCTGCCCTGAAAACTGCCTCTTCCTGCATCCTGTCACCCTCTCTCTGGAGGACAGAGGGAGGAAAGCCCCACACCGCTTTATTTCCCTTCTCTGGCAGGGACCCACAGAGAAGGGGCCAGAGAGAGGTGACGAAAAGGGACAAGACCTTGAAAAGGGCAGTTCTGAAAAATAACTTAATTAGGGGTCCAAGCAGATTGTGCTAAATGCTGCTGGCAGCACTGTCGGCCAGGATGCTGAGGCTCCTCTATCAGGGAATTTAATCAGCGCCCCAATCAGCAGCATCTCTGTACCAGGCTCCCTGGCACTGCTGGGCCTGGGCATGGAGCCCGTGTCTCCCAGCCATGGAGAGGAGCCCTGAGCCAAACACCACGGCCCCATTCCCCCATCCCCACCCCAGAGACTCCTGTGAATAAAGGGCACAGGGTTAATAATAACAACTACTACCATCATTTACTAAGTACCTCTGAGTACCTACACTCAGTAGGTATTGTTTGGCTTCTGCAGTACCTCAATCCCACTACAGTTCTGCAAGGTAGATACATTGCCACCCCATTCTATGGAGAAAAACGACACTTGGCCAGAGAGCTTGCCCAAGGTCATGCAGCTCTTGTAAGTGGCAAAGTCAGGATTCAAAACCTGGTTTGCCTGACTCTTTGCACTGCACCACCAGCTGAAGGGTTTCAGTGACCTCTTTCTGGGGACATGGGCATTTCCCAGATGCTGTGTTTGGAGATGACACTGGCCTTTCCAACACATCCATTTGCTTTTCCAGCCAGCTTCATCTCTTGGTTGGCTGGTGGCTCCGGGAAGCGGCCAAAGGCCCCAGCGTCTATTTGAGTGGCTGGCCTCTGCTGTGATTACAGTCCATTCTCAGCTCTCCTGCATGCAGTTATGTGCTTTGGGGATTATCCAAGTGACCAGCTGCAGAGACCCGCCAGGCCCCAAGCTGGCAGAGGTGGGACCCACAGAGTAATGAAAATTGGGAGTTCATTTAGACCCAGGTGCCTTGGCCCCAATCTCCTACTTTATATATAAGGAAGTTGAGACCCAGAGGGATGACAACCAGTCAGTAGTAACTGGAACTGGACCTAGAACCTGGGTATCATAATCTCCTGGATGGTATCCTCCATTGCCATCCAGTTTTCCTTCTGGGCTTAGCCAGGAGGGGATGGCCGCCGATGTGAGGAGAGGAAAAGATTGGGGTGGGGGTGGGGGGTGCATGGGGGAGAAGACAGAGATCATCCCTGACTATACAGCTGACTTCATGCTAAAACACATGTAACGTAATTTGTGAATTACCTGCATTTCAGAATTTACCATTCCGTGCTGAGCCTCCCCCTCTGTCAACTGGTCTCAACAGAAACATTATGAGGCTAAAAACTAAGAATAAATCAGTCTATAAGCACTTCATATAGCCTCTCAATTCTATTTTTGCCATTGATGAAGAACCTAGTTCTTCACATTAACAAGAACCTAATTCTATGCCTAGGCGATATCTGCCATGAACTGTTTTTCATTGGTATGAATGAGACACACCAAAGAAAACAAATTCTAAAGATCGGTGGGGGTTGGCGGGGGGTGCTTTCAGTTCACTATTGATTAGGTACGTACAGCAATGTTGTGTTTGAATAAAAGAATCTGCCTTCTTTAATTTTCTGTCCCACAAAAAGCCAGATGGGAAAACAACTGCTTAGCAAAAGTTTCAACTGAATGACAGTTAAGTTGGAGTATTTACACAAAATTCACAGTTACACCCCTCAAAACGCACATTTCAGAGCCAAATCTTAGCCAGCAGAATCCCAGCTCCCTTGTCCAGAATTCCAACTCACTGGAACCATCTGAGGGTATGGAACCGGAGGAAAAAAAGGTAGAATCAGGGCATTTGGACAAGTGGCAAGTTCTGAAAAGAAAAATATTGGCAGAATATTATAGTTTCTTGTTCTATGAATTATCCTCTCCATATTCCTTCTGGCAGCATTTGTAGGCTTCCTCGGGTTCTAACTAACACGAAGATGAGTATAGCTAGAAGGCAGAGCTCACAATAAAAACAACTAACATTTACCGAACAATACACATGCCTTAGCTCAGTTAATCCGCGTCACCCCCTGCACTTCTCCATGTCTTATGGATGAAGATGATGAGGAAAGAGGTGGAATCACTTGTGCGAGGTCACAGAGCTACTAGGTAGGAGAGCTGTGCTCTCCAGGGTCACAATCTTAACCTGTTCTACTCAGAGTAGGGGACACCTTCAGCCCCATTCCCATGCTAGCCCCACGTCAGCCCATGCCCTCCCTAACCCCCCCCCTCCCAAAAGAGGAATTTTTATCTGATTGGCCAAAGGCCATGACCTTCACTGAGCCACATTTCACTCATAGGCAGGCTTTTGCTACTTAAATGCAGTGGGCTGTCCTCTTCCTCTCCTTCTCAGGGCTCTTTCCCCCATGCCCTGGATGAGAAGGTGAACTTGGGGTTCCTTTAAGGCCCTGACTACCTCTCTGTCTCTGTCACTGTCACTCTTTCTCTCAGAATATAGACCAAGTCCCATGATTTCAAAAAGGGATGAGAAAGGGTAGAAAGAGGTGGGGATGAAGTAGAGCCTCTGATAAGGGCTGCAGTTTAGGGAATCAGGGACTTGCACAACCATTAATGTAATATTATTTTGAATCTCATTCCTTGAAAACTTTAAGGGATGTGAGATGATGGGTAGACACAAGATCCATACATCCTTCAGTCGTTAACACTACCCTAAGAGCAAGGGAATCACTCGACCTCTAACATACCATACTGCCTCATCTACCCTGGAGACCTACTGCAACCAAGGTGTGCTTACTCATGCCACCAGGCCATGATACTCCGTGGTAAAGGTGACATGGACCATATGCTCTCCCTTTTCCAGCATCAAAAGATAGACTGTAGACTGGGCACTGTGTAGGTGATAAAATAAATGGGGTTTTTAACTACTTTTTATACGTATTGCGTTTCAACGCTTTTAGGCAAAGCATGTTCTCCAATTCCCCACAACCCTCACTACCCCAGCCAGCTTCTTTCATTTGACTATATAGCTGGCCCCAAGGGCATCTGAGCTTGCAATTCCTGCAAGAGCCGTAAGAAAAAGGCTCTTTTTAAATAGAGGAGATTTAGCGTCAGAAAAGCAAGTTCAAACCCAGGCCTTCTTGGACACCTGATGCTGGGATGTCACCAGACCCCAGGGGTCTTGGCTTCTGTCGTTCTGAAAGACTCAGGAGCTACTGAGCATGGAAGTGCTTTGTCAACCATTGGAGCACCATGTCAATGAGAGTGATTAGGATTAGGACGCAGGATCCAAAGACTGGAGCTAGGCCACCTGCCCTCGGTTTTGCTGCCTCTTAAGGCTCAAGTTAAATTAAGCCAGCAGAATTCAGGACACATGAGGCACAGGGAGGAAGGGTGGGAAATGTACTCATTGATGTTACTAGGAAAAAAATAATTAGCAACGAGAATGCTATGGTTATGTTCTCTGGAAACAAACACGGAGATGGGGTCAAATACTCAGCTCACAGAATAGGTCTCCACCAGCCACAAAAGCACCCGGGAGGAGCTGGGTGGGAGGCAATGTGCAAAACGTCTGAGCACAAAAAGAACCACCCACCCCCTCCGGGAAGTCTAAAGAAGGAAAGAATTACTATATGGAAAATCATTGCTTTACAGAAGGGGGAAAAAAGGCTCCAATTGCAAAATCAAGAGAGCCCTGATTAAGAGAAAATAAAGACTGAAGAAAAGATGGCTAAGAATAACCTCTCAACACCCAGAGGCCTGTGGGATCCAGATGGACACTCCTTCCAGCTGCATCCTCCCTCGCTGGCCCCAGCTTCTCATCAGACTCCTGCTGAGCAGATTCAATTTTCCATTGAGAAAATTCTTAGCTTTCACCCTTCCTCCAGTGTTAGCTCAGCGTCAGCAGGCTGCTGGCTTACCACTCCAGGGGCAGAGCTTGCTGGAGCCCCTCCTTCTAAAATCCTGCAGGATAAGTGAAGAGTACAGAGTCCAACTCAGAAAGCCAAGAGGAGATTCCTGAAGAAAGCAGCTGTTCTCCGACCAGCATCCTTCATTCATTCATTCATTCATTCATTCATTCTTTCCACAAATAATTACTGAGCATCTACCTTATGCCAGGACCTAGGAATAGGTACTTACAACTCATGGAACTTAAATTCTGGGGGGAGAAATAATAAACAAAATATCACCATATTCATTCATCCATCATTCATTCACTCATTCTCTGGGCACTCCACTTTTTAGTCTCAGTTTTCTCATCTATAAAAGGGAATGACAGGGGCGCCTGGGTGGCTCAGTCGGTTAAGTGTCCGACTTCAGGTCATGATCTCATGGTTGGTGGGTTCAGGCCCCATGTCGGGCTCTGTGCTGACCTCTCAGAGCCTGGAACCTGCTTCGGATTCTGTGTCTCCCTTGCCCATTGCCCCTCCCCACTCATGCTCTGTTCCTCTCTGTCTCAAAAATAAATAAACATAAAAAAAATTTTAAGGGAATGACAATACCAGAGAGAATGTATTAAGTAGGGGGTCATACCCATTCAGAAGTCTGGCAATGCCAATGCTGGTGAAAATGTAAAGGGAGGTTCTTTTGCCTTGTTTGGGGTAGTGTAAGTTGGTATGGCCATTTTGGAGATCAACCATCAACATCCAAGATATGACCTAGGAATTCCACTTGTAATTGTGCATCTTCTATACAATACAAGGAGATGGATACAAGAATGCTCATCAAAGCACTGTTTGTGAAAACTACCACCTAATGATCACCAATGAATAAGTACATGGTGGTATATTTACACAAGGAAATTATTATGCAGTGGTACAAATGAAAGACCTAGACCTACTTGTATCGACATCAATAAATATTGAGATCATAATAGTAACTTGAAAGAGCAAATAGCAGTTTATCTACAGGGTAGTAATTTATATAATTGTTTTAAACTCCACACTAATATTTTATAGTGAAATACATTTAGTAGGGGTGCCTGGGTGGCTCAGGTAGTTAAGCTACTGACTCTTGCTTTCGGCTCAGATCATGATCTCACAGTTCTTGAGTTCAAGCCCCATATCAGGCTCTTTGCTGACAGCACGGAGCCTGCTAGGGATTCTCTGTCCACCCCACACCCCCGCTCTACCCCTCCCCTGCTCATGTTCTCTCTCTCTCTCTCAAAATAAATAAACATTAAAAAAATAAATACATACATACATGCATTTAGTAAAAGTATAAAAACATGGATGAGAAAAATACACACAAACTTTAGAATAAAGATTACCCCTGAGAAAGAGGGGAATGGCAATTAGATGGACAGCAGACTTCTCAAAACAACCCAGAAGCCAGTAGACAGTTGCTCATAAGATCAAAGTGCTTAGCAAAAAAAACAAAAACAAAAACAAAAAACCCGTCAACCTGGAATTTTATGCTGAGCTTAACTATTGTTCAGTAGTGGGAGTTAAACAAATATATATTGCATACTTATTATTACAACACAATATCCCAAGCCCCAGGGACACACAGTTATATAAAACCAGGTTCCTATCCTCAAAGAGCATAAAGTCTGGTGTTCCTGTCCCTGGCAACTACCAAACCCATGAAGGGATCATCCAAGAGTTGCCCAAAGTAATCTGGTTTCCTAACCAACACAATCCTTTCCCTTGGGTTCCCTTCTCCAGCAACAGAAAAATCAATGAGACTATTGAACACAGGAGTCAAAATCAACCTAAGACAAAGGCCTTGATTTACCCAATTGTAGTGACATAAGAATTCTTCAATGATATACTTAAAAAGGCCAAAAGAATGAATAGTTGGGTTGAGGACACGCACAGTTAACACCTTTCATGCTGGGTATAAGTATTCCCACTGTCCTGCTTTGTTTTCCATTTCCAGTGCACATCGTCCTGATTGCCTACATCTTTAGCAATTGGATGGTTTCTCCAACACCTAAAAGGCAGCAAGACTTTTTGGCTTTGATAGAAGGCATTTAACTCATCCCTGCAATGAATATCATCCAGATTTTTGTAATGAATCAGGCCCTTAATCGATGAAAATGTAGAAGTCTAAGTTACTGTTATTTTTAAAAGCTTCCTTCATAATCAATTTAAAAATTGGGCAAAAACCTTTGACTAACAAACATATGCTTTGTTTTCTAAATAAGCAACTTCTATCATTTGTAACGGAGAATGGTGCATTTATTGGAGGTGTGAAGCTAATAATGGAAAAATGTAAGAGTGGCTGACACACATTATCTGACTTAATCTTCTTCACAACTCTATGAAGTCAGTACCACCATTCCCTGGCTGAGATTAGGAAAAAGGTTTTATAGCTCGGAATTGGCAGATTCAACGGGTCTAACTCTCATCCAACACTCTGGCCTATGTGATGAGATTCTTCACAGCTCCTTAAGGGCGGACACTGGCACTGCTCCCCCCATCCCCGGGGAGCAGGAAGAGAGTGAGCAAAATCGGACAACGTTCCATTAGCAGGGGCAGAAGTGGCATGGGAGTGGGAGCTGCTCAAAGGCCAGGAGACTGTCATGTCCACCTCTGTATCCCAGCTCCTAAGAGACTTGGCACACAGTAAGGACTCAATACGGGTCTGTGATCAACAACCATGTGCCGGCCCTTACTGTGTGCAAGGACATTTGTGAGGCTGCAGGGTGCACAGCCAGGGGTCCAAGGTCTCACATTCAAGGAGCTCAGGACCCAGAGGGAGAGGAAGCCAGGGAGCGTGATCAGATGCAGCCAATGGTGTGAAGCTAGGAGAGACGTGCACACAAGGAATAAGACGGAGACCATCTGGCCTCTGTTGCAGAAGAAACTTCCCTCCTGCTCCCAGCATGCCTGCCTGGGCTCACGCAGCACAATATCCTAATTTAGTTGTCTCTCCTTGGGAAAAACAACACCGGGAAGCACCTCTGCCCTGGATTCCTTGCAATGGAGAAGGAATGACTTTTATAACTGGTAAGATCAGGGAAGAAACTGAACGTGTGAAATCAGGCCTCCTTACTTCTTGTTCCTGGGGGGCCAGGTTGCCTGGGTGGCCCTTTTCCTCCTGCTGTCCTTCCAACAGCATCCAAGCTGTGGTAGGGAAAGTTGCACGCTCTCTGCAGGAACAGTGTGGCAGTCACTGGGATGGCCTTCCAGCAGCTCTTCCTCCCCTCTGCCCTCTGGTAGTAGACGGAGGGCCCCTGCATCAGAGAATGAAGTGGTCTGAGCTGGGCAAGGTAAGTTCACCCCCTTTGCAGAGGATTGGTCTAAATACGGCCGTGTGATCCTGTCCTGGCCAATACCATGTAAAAGGATGTCTCCTGAGACAGAATTTCCTCACTAATAAAAAGAAAGCCCCGGTGGTCATCTTGCACTTCCTTCCCCCTGGGAATACAGGTATGAGGATAGCTCCAACGTGGAACTGGAGCTACCATCTTAAGACAACAAGGCAACACATGGATGATGAAAAGCAAGAGTCTGAATCTTTAATAATACCACTTAGCTGCAGAAGAAACCTGAAATCACCCTCCTCCAGACTTTTTATCAGGTAATAAGCCACCATTAGCTAAGTTTTCTATTCATCACAGCCAACACCAACTGATAGCCAAATGAGTTTAATTCTGTAAGGAAGGTAGCGGAAAACCTAATTTGGGCCAACCACATCATGTTCCCCAATCCAGCAAAATCAGCTATAAAGGTAATATTGTGATCTCCATCTATCTGTCTCCTGAATCAATATCTCAATGGGTTTGGAACTCTGAGAACAGGCTGAGGAATATCACTCCCTCAAACCCAAACGTACACCACGGTGAAAATCCTATAGGATATCTTTACCACCACTACACAGCTTGTGTCTAGCCTGGTGTCTGTCTTCTGGATGGCATTTAATAATTATATTGGATGACTGAATAAAGAATGAGATCACTTTCAGCTAGAGTGACTGAGAAAGACTTAGTCTTAAGTAGTGACATTTAAGATGAGCCTTTAAATGAAATAACTCATAACATTAGTAAGAATAATATCGACTAACATTGATTGAGATCTTTCCATATTCCAGGCACTGTGAAAGTAGGGTATCTCTTTTAATCCTCCCAACTACCCTATGAGCTAGGTACTATCATAATTACCATTTTGCAGATGAAGAAACCAAAACATAGAAAGTTGAATTAACTTGCCCAAGGTTCCACAGCTAGAAACTGGTAAAATTAAGATTTGGACTCCAACTTCTGATTCCAGAGAACATGGACTTAATCTAAGAAGCTACTAGGAGCCATCAGGACAATTCAACTCAACAAAACAATTTGAAAGATCTATTTCATGCCAGTCTCTAGAAATATAGGGTGTGCTAGAAACAGTCCCTGTGCATGGCTGGGGAGAAAAACTGAGGAGTTAATAATATTAATAGCTGCCCTTTATTGAGTCGAATATTTTGTTTGGTGATTTACACATAACATCTCACTTAATTTCCCCAGCATCCTTATGTGGTCATTATTAATTCTATCACCATTTTATAAATTAAGATTTTATAAGTTAAGATTCAGTAACTTGCCCAGGATCCCACGGCCCATGATAGAGCTATGATTTGTAACCAAGCAACTTGACTTCGGAGCCAGATCTCACCCAAAACTGTCTTTGCAAAGTGACATGACAGACACTATCATAGAATACGTGTGCAGAATACTAGGGCAGCAAGACAGAGGCGATGAAGTATCCAGGGGGTCAGAGAACACCTCACAGAGAGAATTTGAGTCTGAGTTTTAAAGTACACAGCGAAGGGACATCTGGGTGGCTCAGTTGGTTAAGCATCTGACTCAGGTCATGATCTCATGGCTCATGAGTTCGAGTCCCGCATCGGGCACTGTGCTGACAGCTCAGAGTCTGGAGCCTGCTTCGGATTCTGTGTCTCCCTCTCTCTCTCTCTGCCCCTCCCCCACTCATGCTCTGTCTGTGTCTCTCTCTCAAAAATAAATAAACATTAAAAAAATTTAAAGTATGCAGGGAAGTTGGCAGGATGGAGTATGTATGTATTCACATTCATGCTGTCTGCAATATGGACGCACTACTAAGTGAACGGGGCTGGAAACAGGAAGCACTCTAAACTAAAAAAAAAAAAAAAATAGATGCAAAGGCTCAGAAGTATGGGCATTTGGGGGACCACAAGTAATTTGGGGTAGCTGGAGAGCATGGAAAGTGTGGGAGAAATGAGAAATAGGGCCAGAAAGGTAGTTAGGGGGTACTTCTGCAAATTCTGAGCTACAGAGAGACAAGCCCGATGCTCGGTTTAGTGTGACCCCAGGAACTCAAAGTCCTGGCAGGAACTCAGGTGATGGGAGGCAGAGAGAAACCTCTCAAGGTAGAGGGGCAAACAAGGAGCAGCCAGCACTGTCAGCTTTGAAGGCCGAATCGGTATGAAAGACACAACACACAGATGCACATCCACCCTTTCCCATACAAGGGGCGAGAGGCACCCACAATCTTTATGAGGGAGCAGCTCCATAAAATGGAGCTCAGAGGTTCATTGACTGTGCTTCCAGAGGAAGGAGGAAGGCCTGGGATCTACTGGGACCACATACAACACCCAGGAGGGACAGGTCAACACAAGGCACCACCAGGAGGAACAGGGAAAGGCTTCTGCTCAAACACCCACCTTCTCCTCCCTACTCCCTTCTTCACCCCTACCCACTTCTTTGTCCTTGGTCTACACTGTTTTTCTGAGCAGCTAATAAATAGCAAATATAGTAAGCACTCAGCCAGATTCTCATCTATACCCAGTGCAAACATCACGGCTGGATGGGGAACAGATGTTTCCACCCATTAAAATCTATATGAAAACTATAAACGTTCCTCTGACAAGTGAAATAAGTAAAAGCCTCCAAGACACTATGAAGCCTCCCCCCCCCCCCCGGGGAATTCAGCAGGAGTGATGCATGACTTGGTAGCAACTGGGCTGGCTTGCTATCTTTCTTTCAAAATTAAAGCACAGTCTGGGGGAGAGAAAAACAAGCTCCTCACAAGTGACACCTAGACCCAATATTCGTATCTATGTTCCTGCACTAGGGAATTCACACCTTGACGGCTAGGAAATTGCACAGTGAAGATACCATCATCATAATTAATACCCTAAGGAATTTTATTAGGCATCTATTCATTTTTATGCTCAGGTTATATAATTTAGTAAGTGGCTTGGTTTCAGATTTTACATTCTGTTTTCTGTACCTTCCAGTTGCCATTGATAAAAATGATTTATTCAGTCTTCACTTGATACATTTTGATGAAGGGCTTATTAGGTATTGGGCCAAGTGCTAGGCTTTAGCAAAATGAATGCAATACAATCCCTGTCTCAATAAAGTCACAATCATTGAACCCGCATTTAGTACTGAAGTCTCTGTTCATCGAGAATACCAAGTCTGGTCAGGACAGATGGACAGGATCACAGGAAACCTTCAAATGGGGAATCCCTGAAACTGAGAAATTAGGCATGAGTCTCCCCTATTCCTACTGTGCCTAGACAGCCTCTGCCCTCCAAAAACAAACATATACAAAGTAAAGGGTAATGAGAAGAGAACATGGCAAAAATATTTTCAAACAGAAATCGGTATTTGGTGTTTGAGGCTCTAACGCCATTAGTTCCACATCCCATTATTATTATGTCAAGTTCTCTAGGTATGTTTGTTTGTTAGTGCCTTCCAGATTGCAAGAA
Organism: Herpailurus yagouaroundi; assembly: GCF_014898765.1. Classification (NCBI taxonomy): domain Eukaryota; kingdom Metazoa; phylum Chordata; class Mammalia; order Carnivora; family Felidae; genus Herpailurus; species Herpailurus yagouaroundi. The sequence goes on from NW_024412417.1 coordinate 6,517,439, forward strand.
AGTGACACATAGTCAGCTGGGAGCTTATTGTAAGAGATGCAAGAAACCATCTTGACAGTTGCCCTGCTGGGCTTCGTGGAGAACCCAAATTTCATACAAGTTACCACACCAGTTCTATGTTCTTATGGAGATTCTTCATTGCAAACACTGGATACCACTACCTCAAGCCACTTTAATGGAAAAAAAAATGGTGGTATGCGTTGTAAAAATACAAGGATCTTAGGGTGCCTGGGTGGCTCAGTTGGTTAAGTGTCTGACTTTGGCTCAGGTCATGATCTCACGGCTCATGAATTTGAGCCCCAGGTCAGGCTCTGTGCTGACAGCTTGGAGCCTGGAGCCTGCTTCAGATTCTGTGTCTCCCTCTCTCTCTGCACCACCCCACTTGCGCTCTGTCTCTCTCTGTCTCTCAAAAATGAATAAACATTAAAAAAATTTTTTAAACTATGAGGATCTTGAGGCCCTCTTAAAGGACTTCCTTGTGGGATCAGAATCAGGAAATGGAAAACCAGCAGTATACAAGACTCTCATACTCTCTCCCTGTCTCCACATGGCCTCTCCATATCCGCTTTCACTATACATCTGTTTCTCTATTTTCTCTGTACATACCAGCTTTGCCTTCTCATCCCACAGCTCTACTATGTCCCTTTGCTCCTGCCACAGGCTGAGGTACACTGTGTCCAAGAGTCAATCTAAAGTCCCAGGATAGAGCATTTGATTGGTTCAGTTTGGATGAAACTGCCACCCTTGGTCCAATCAGGGATAGGCAGCACAAACCTGACTGCCACAGGAGAGCCTTAAGAGCGTGAAAGAAGGACATTCTCAAATGAAAGCGGTTGCTGTGAACTGAGCAACACCACAAGAAGTGTCTACTAGTCCCTGGCTATCCTGTCATCTCTCTATAGAGGCTTCCCTTGTTCCCTGTCCCGGGGCACTGTTTTATAGTGACCCAGGTACTGATAGTTCCTATGTTCACAGTTTTTCTTCTCTCTTATTTTCTACCTCATGCTTCTGCTTACCTATGGCTACTACCGTTTCACGTTTTCTACTTACTGACTGTCTCCATGTCTCTTGGCTTCTGTGCCACCATCTCTCTGAGTGAATGGAATTTGCTCTCCCCAAAAGTATACTGGATTGGATCTCAACTCACATGTGGCTCTCTTTGGGTCAGTCATCAACCCATGAGTCAGTCCATCAATCCTGGGTCCCATCAGTATGGCCAGGGTAGTGGGGTTACAGGCTACAGAATAGAAACCAAAAATAAGGAACTGTCTGCTTCTGCTTTTCCCATAAAAGAGATATGGGCCTGGCAGGGTTTTTTGGGTTTTTTTTAATATTTGTTATTTTTGAGAGACAGAGACAGAGCATGAGCAGGGGAGAGACAGAGAGAGAGAGGGAAACACAGAATCCAAAGCAGGCTTCAGGCTCTGAGCTGTCAGCACAGAGCCTGACGCAGGACTTAAACTCACGATCATGACTTGAGTCAATGCCAGATGCTTAACTGACTGAGCCGCCCAGGCACCCCCTGGTAGTTTTCCTCAAAAAGTGCCATGAACTTCTAGCACTGATATCACAAAAGACCTATCCTGTCTCCAAATACTCTCTGGACATAAAATGAGCTCCTTAGGAATCTCTGTGAGCATTTTAAATTTTCAAACAATAACTAGTTTGGGATTTCATATATATTTAACAAAATTACTACTGTTCTGTTCAGTGTACTATTGTATCCTCAACTGGTATTTTAATAAGACTTATTCTCTGCAGAACCTACTTCTCGAAGTGAATCTCGAAGTGAAATACATTAAGTAATTGATAGATTAAAGCAAAAAACTTCTCTCACTTCACAAAATCATTTATGACTGCTACATACCTTCTCGGTGACTAAGGCCGCATGATCTTGGTGGTAAGATTGCAAGTCTTCTTGTAAAATCTTCTGTAAACTGCTTATTTAAACAAGTAGAGTCAAGCAGTATACTCTCGCTCCTAGAAATATAAGCTAATTAATATTAAATGTTACAGTGCCTCAATTCTTGCCACAAATTAGGAAGAAATGTAACACACAAACATGAAGAGGAAAGAATATATCACTGAGGACCAATGAGAATCTAAGAAAAGGCAGACACACTTACACAAAAGATCCTAAATATTTTGATCTCCTAGATACAAGCCCAGCTTCCAATTCATTTATGACCTAAAGCATCTAGTCACTGGTAAGCGCGTCCCTATAACCAAAGAAGCAAATTCCTGCCAACAGGAAGTTCTATTATCCATGACTAGAGACAAACTCACATGCCAGCCTAGACAGGGCTTCTGGCTAGGGAAAGCTCCATTATGGTATGGTGAGTTTTATCTGATTGATAACCACAAAAGAGAAGTCTCTCCTCCATGTCAGGCAAGATTAAGATTTCTTTTGGGGGCTCATTTGCATCCTTGAAATGTAAAGTACTATTTTAAATGGTAGTGGAGGACAAAGCAAGATCCAACTTCATACACTCTTTCCATAAGGAGGTCAGAATTACTCTCATGCTCAGGCCCAGATGAAGGACTCTAGAATACTCAGGCTCAGAAGTCAGGAAAAGCGACCTGTCCAAAGACTACAGCCCTGTCTCTTGCAATGAACCCAAATCCAGATAAATATTCCCTCCCAGTCACAGTTCCCTCCCTCCCAACTTAGTATAAAACATCTTTTGCCAAGGAGTCCAACATATTCCTAATGTAATTTCTCTTAAGATACTGGATCCAACATTGAATAAATCCTATTAACAAAACCCAAAGTAGCTCATGATATCCAGACAATCTGGACTAAAGGACAAAAAAACAAAATATAATATGTCAATGTAAGAAATCCAATGAATTGAATTACCTAAATATAGAGTTCCTAGGTAAATCTTTTAAAACATTTTTTTTTTCCAACGTTTATTTATTTTTGGGACAGAGGGAGACAGAGCATGAACGGAGGAGGGGCAGAGAGAGAGGGAGACACAGAATCGGAAACAGGCTCCGGGCTCTGAGCCATCAGCCCAGAGCCCGACGCGGGGCTCGAACTCACGGACCGCGAGATCGTGACCTGGCCGAAGTCGGACGCTTAACCGACTGCGCCACCCAGGCGCCCCCCTAGGTAAATCTTTTAGAATGGAAAAGCCATTGGAAATACACTCATTATACAGTGAGCCACTCAATGACAGTTATCTATTGTGTTGTTACAAACCACCTCAAAACGTTAGTGGCTGAAAACAGCTATAATTTATTAGTTCATAATACTTTGGGTCTTCAGTTTGGGCTAGACTAAGCTTGGTCTCATTTAGGATTACTCATGTCACAACAATCGGCTGGCAATTAGCCAGGACTGGATGATGCAAAATGGCCTCACTCAGAAGACTAGAAGTTAGTGTTGGCTCTCAGCTGGGCTTCTCTCTGTCTCCATGTGGTTTCTCAATACCAAGGAGGCTGGCCTTGGCTTCTTCCCGTAGCAGGAGCAGAATTCCAAGAAAGCAAGACTAGAGGCTATAAGACCTGAAACTCCCATAGCTGAAAACTCCCACAAATGTCTCTCTTGCCACATTTTATCAGAGAAAGTGAGTAAGAAGTTCAAGCCACATTCAAGATGGTGGAAAATAGACTTTGCCTACTGATGGAAGGAGAGGCAAAGTCACATTGCTAAGGGAACAGGACACGGGGATGGGAGGAATTCTTAGCAATTTATCTCAGTCTACACTAGAGGGACATATCTCATGAGCTCTAGTCTCCCCAGCACCTAGTATAAAGTTTGGCATACATGGAAGATATTTCAAGTTCTGCTGTTCAATGAAAACATGTCTTTGGAAATATATCCCATCAGTTGCCAGCTAGGTGAAAGACAAATTTCAAAATAAAAACTGCCAGTACTTTTTAAAACTATGATACTAACATCTTGATCAACTCTCATGCCATCATATTTCCCTTTTTTCTACTTTCATCGGCATGAAAAGTCGTTTCCTTCAAATAACTAAGCTTGGATGAGGGTAATTTTGACATGTCCTTGAAAAAATGTTCTGGTTCTCTATATTCTCTTCTAGTATTATCAAAATATCACAAATTATTCTAGATATGACTCTATAAACAGTTTGTAAATATAACTGATATTCTGTTCCACAACATCTGGAAGCACATGCAACCACAATCCATTACCAAAAGAACGCAGGCGTACCTGTAGCTCATCACAAACTGAGGGCCCATTTCACACCAAGTCCATATAGGAAGGAAACCCACAGATATCCTACTTCCTTTTCCCCTTTCTTGAAAGGCAACACCTGTTTGCAGCTGAGTAGTTTTATTGGCATGCTTCCAACCTCTAGAATTTTGGGCCTCCAATGGCCTTTTCTCATTTCATTCTGTCCCTTTCAGTCTGAGCTGTATAAAACTAGCAAGAACATTGTATGTCTGCAGGGTTAGCAATAGGCCTGCCCACAAATCTTTACTAGATAATCCCATCTCTGTTTTCCCTTTTGCTGAAATGGCGGAGAGACATTGCCCTTAAGCAGCCTTTTGTGTGACTGAAATACTCTGACCTTTTGATCTTTCTGAGGTATTAGCAAAAGGTTGTATAGCCACACCCTCAGCTTGTTCTTCAGAGCGTGCTTTCCAAACAATAAATCTCTCCATTTTAGCATCCTTTTGCCATCTGGATAGGCTGAAAGGCTCCCAAAACATCAAGTGTTGGGGCTTTTTTGTTTAACCATCCTCTTTCTCCTCTTGCATTTTCCTATAAGCAGCAAGGAGAAACTAAGCTGCGCCTTCAACACACTGCATGAAATCTCCTCAGCTAAGTACCCAAGTTCATCATGCACAAATTCTGCTTTCCACAGGGATGCAAGTCACAATCCTGCTAACCTTCCTGCAACTATATAACAAGGATCCACTTGCCTCCCATTTCCAGTACCATGTTCTTCACTTCCCTCTGAGTCCTCACCAGAGGTGTCCTTTAAGTCCGGATTTCTATTAACAGTCTCTTTACAACCATGTAGGTTTTCTCTAAGAGGATTCTTCAGAGCCCTCATAGCAGAGACTTTAATATCCATATTTCTACCATCAGTATGTCTAAGGCAATCTAGCCCCCTCAAAATTCTTCCCACCTCTGCCCACTGCTCAATTCCAAAGCCATTTTAACCTTTTTGAAATTAAAAAAAATATATATTTATGTATTTTTGAGAGAGAGAGTGTGAGCAGAGGAGGGGCAGAGAGAGAGAGAGGGAGACACAAAACTCCAAGCAGGCTCCAGGCTCCAAACTGATGGCACAGAGCCCAACACAGGGCTTGAACTCATGAACCCCGAGATCATGACCTGAGCAGAAGCCCGGGCTTAACGGACTGAGCCACCCAGGTGCCCCACAATTTCAACATTTTTTTAAATTATTTTTTAATGTTTATTTATTATTTTTGAGACAGAGAGAGACAGAGCATGAACGGGGGAGGGGCAGAGAGAGAGGGAGACACAGAATCGGAAACAGGCTCCAGGCTCCGAGCCATCAGCCCAGAGCCCGACATGGGGCTTGAACTCACGGACCCTGAGATCGTGACCTGAGTCGAAGTTGGATGCTTAACCGACTGAGCCACCCAGGTGCCCCACAATTTCAACATTTTTAAGTATTGGTTATAGCAGCTCCCTCTCTCAGGTACCAAAATCTTTATTAGTGTCCTATTGCTGCTCTAATATATTAACACAAATTAAGTGGCTTAAGACAACATGTGTTTATTATTTGGAGTTCTATGGGCCAGAGGTGGGGCTAACATGGAAGTGCTGACAGGGCTAGGTCCCTTCTGGACATTTGTGGGGAAAATCTGTTTTCTTGCCTTTTCCACCTTCTAGAGGCTAACACAATCCTTGGGTTATGGTTCCATCCTTCTGTTTTCAAAACCAGCAACAGCAGCAGGTTGAGTCTTTCTCATGACGATCTCTCTGACCCCCTTTCCTCATCAAATCCTTCTCTGACCACAGCCAGGAAAGGTTCTCCACTTTTAAGAGCTTACCCAGATCTTATAGGATAACCTCCCTGTCACAGGTTTGTAACCTTAATCATATCTGCAAAATTCCCTTTTCCATGTAAGGTAACATTCACAAGTTCTGGAGATTGAGACATAGATATTTGGAAGAGGCCATTACTCTGTCTATCACAGAAATTTCCATCTTGCCAAAGTCACTATGACTTTGGCCTTTGTAACAGCAACCGAACTAGTATCCTAACTGATACAATGTTCCTGCCCAGTTTCAAGGTTTTCACTAGTGACTTCCTGCCTTTTTCAAGTGGTGTCTATAAAACAGAACAAGGTAACAGTCTTCTCAGAAGAAATAATAAACAACACCCTGTGTAATCCAAATGTACCTCATGTTAGGTAAGAGTTACCAGAAAGAGTATTTATGATTGTTATAAACTGAATTATGTTTTAAATACACTAAGAGAACTTACTATGGAGAATCATTTATAAAGTGAAACATTTTGTAAAGTGAATAAGCATTACCTAATACCTTGTTAAGCCAGATTTTTACATAGTTTGTTTGGCTAAAGTAGGACATACCATACCTACGTATAAGATATAAACATATTATGTAGCAACTCTTTCTTTTTGGACACTTATAAGTTACTTGGTGTTTCACACATCTGCTCTAGGTGATTTATGAAACTCAAAAGATTTTTAATAGAGTATGCAACATGTATTTTATTTTTACAATTTTCAGCTCTGCTAGAAAAGACAATAGAAACACGTGGGATAGATAAAACCCACAAAATGGAAATAAGCTATATGAGATATAAGTTAAACTCATAGGAAAAGTTAAATATAGATAATGAGTCAACAAGTAGACTTGTAAGAATTCTTAAGATACGTTAAATGTAAGGAATATATAAATCAGTAGCCTGTCAGATCTGTTAAAAATAGAATATATGGAATATAGGCTATAATAAGCAAGAGTGTTACTTATAGATGGAAAAAAAAGATCAAAAGACCAAGTCCTAAGGTACAGTTATGCTGCCTTTTTTGAGCTACCATCCATGGTACCCCTAAATTGGCCAACCAGTTGTGGCAGTCACCATGCTCTCATCCCAACCCCACATACGCGCAGATCAAATCCATCGGGATACGTCAGTTACCTGGCAAACTACAGCCATGGCCAGGACCTGTCGCTACATCTTGTTGGTGGAACAGGATATGTGTTGGCCCAGGTCCCTTTCATCTGTTGTTACTCACACTTCAACTTTGTCCTGGAAACACACCATCAGCAGGGATGGTAATGAGGCAGAGAGAGACAAGGCAGGCAGACACTGGATCACCCAAGACTGGGGCAGCGTGGTCCTGGCACCCTATCTTAAGTGTGTAACCAGCCCCATCTCTTTCTCTTCGCTTCTTGTTGTGTATTTTTTATTTTTTAATTTTTTTTAATGTTTATTTATTTTTGAGACAGAGAGAGACAGAGCATGAATGGGGGAGGGTCAGCAAGAGAGAGACACAGAATCTGAAACAGGCTCCAGGCTCTGAGCTGTCAGCACAGAGCCCGACGCAGGGCTCGAACTCACGGACCGCGAGATCATGACCTGAGCCGAAGTCGGCCGCTTAACCGACTGAGCCACCCAGGCGCCCCTCTTGCTGTGTGTTTTAAATTGATATAATAACCCATGTGATTTGAGCATCTTAATTTTTCCCATGAGCTCTTCTGGATCTGGGGATGACATGGTGTTGTTTTTGGACGCAACCATTGCACAACAGAACAAAATCACAACATAAAAGGGGCAGCAGGAAGAGAGACCCGAAAAAGGGAGAACCCTAAGACAGACTCTTGAGCTGCATCTGAGGGCTCACACTGTCAGAAGGCGCTTTTTACCCTTAGGTTAACCCCTCACTGAGTGCCCCCTCTCAATGGATGCACCCTCATCTATTTGGCTACAAACAGAAATTCAGGAGTCAGTCTTGACTCTTCCTTCTCTTGCCTTCCTCACACCCAATCCATCACAAAGTCCGGTTGATACTACTTCAAAACAGGTCTTGATATCCTGCACTTCTCTCCATTTCTCCCAGGATGACCTCTAGTCCAAATGAATATCAGCAACTGCCACCTACCAGGGTTCTCTCAGAATTCACAGACCTCAGAGTTATTGGTTAAACACATAAATCTCAGAAAAAATAAATAAATAAGAGGAACCCTCTTGCACTGCTTGGTGGGAATGCAAACTGGTGCAGCCACTCTGGAAAACAGTATGGAGGTTCCTCAAAAAATTAAAAATAGAACTACCCTATGACCCAGCAATTGCACTACTAGGTATTTATCCAAGGGATACAGGTGTACTGTTTCAAAGGCACACATGCACTCCCATGTTTATAGCAGTACTATCGACAATAGCCAAAGTATGGAAAGAACCCAAATGTCCACTGACAGATGAATGGATAAAGAAGATGTGGTATACACGTATACACACACACACCACACACCACACACACACACACACACACACACACACACACAATGGAGTATTACTCGGCAATCAAAAAGAATGAAATCTTGCCATTTGCAACTACGTGGATGGAACTAGGGGGTATTATGCTAAGCGAAATTAGTCAGAGAAAGACAAATATATGACTTCACTCATATGAGGACTTTAAGATACAAAACAGATGAACATAAGGGAAGGGAAGCAAAAATAATATAAAAACAAGGAGGGGGACAAAACATAAGAGACTCTTAAATACAGAGAACAAACTGAGGATTGCTGGAGGGTTGTGGGTAGGGGATGGGCTAAATGGGTAAGGGGCATTAGGGAGGACACTCGTTGGGATGAGCACTGGGTGTTATACATAGGGGATGAATCACCGGAATCTACTCCTAAAATCATTATTGCACTACATGCTAACTAACTTGGATGTAAATAAATAAATAAATAAATAAATAAATAAATAAATAAATAAATAAAATTTTTAAAAAATAAATACAAGGGAAAAAACATAAATCTTGGGGCATCTGGGTGGCTCAGTCAGTTGAGCATCCAACTCTTGATTTCGGCTCAGGTAGTGATCCCATGGTTCGTGGGTTTGCCCCCAAGTTGGACTCCATGCTTAGGACACGGAGCCTGTTTGGGATTTTCTCTCTCTCTCTCTCTGCCCCTTCCCTGCTCATGTGCGCATGCTCTCTCCCTCTCAAAAGTAAATAAAATTTCATTAAAAAAATAAATAAAACATAAATCTCATCTTGACCTTCCCTCGCTCAAGGCCCTTCACTGGCTCCCGCTCACTCTTAGGATAAAGACCCCAATCTTTCTAAAGTTCCCTAAGCCTCTGTCACACAGCCCCTGCCTCCCTCTCTACTCCTACCTCCCTCCATGTTCCTGCCACCCCTCTTGCTAAGCTATTCAAGTATTCTCTCCTCCTTTCAGTTGCTGAAACATGCCAAGTTCTTTCCTTCCTCAATCCCTGAACTTGGGATACTTGTTTCCCGCCTCTCCCAAGTTAATTCTTACTTATCCTTCAGATCTTGGCTCAAACACCACTTGCTCAGGGAAAGCCCACAACCCTCAAAGCTCTGCTGGGTCCCCTGACATTTACTCTTGGACCTTTCTGGACTTTTCCTTCCTGGGGATGACCCAAGTGTGACAAGTATTTATTAAGGGTTCATTGGGCATTCTAGGCACCACGGATGCAGCAGTAACAAGACACAGTCTCTTCTGTCAGTTTACGTGCTACCATATTAACTTAAGTGGCATTTGGATAATATCCATCTTTGCCTCTAGTCTACAAGCTCCATGTGGACAGGCACCATACTGACTTACTCACTATTATATCCCTAGTGCCGTGCATTGTGTCAGACACAGAGAAGGTGCTTAGTGAATATTCATTGAACAAATAAATGCACCTTGGAGCCAACACTCCCTAAGCACAGAGCATATCTTATCATTAAAGTCTGGTTTCTGCCCCAGAATTAGTTTTTCTAGAGGCCGTGGGCTTAAGGCAATTTGAAGTGCTGTTTCAACAGTGTTGTTTCAACTGACCCTTCTGAATTATAGCTTTCATTTAGATGATAGTTTTCAAGGTGTTTTTTTTTTAATATCACCTTTATGACAGCCAGGTGAAGAAGGCAAAGCAGTGTTCCTAGCCTCATTCTTCAGATGTGGAAACTAAGGCTTGAATACCTCCCAGAGGTTACACACTAGTAAGTAATAAGGCTAGAGCTAAAATCTCAGGTCTCTGGATCTCTATATTAAAAAAAAATTATATATATATATATATATATATTATATATTTGTGAGTTCGAGCCCTGCGTCAGGCTCTGTGTTGACAGCTCAGAGTCTGAAGCCTGCTTAGGCTTCTGTGTCTGCTTCTCTTTCTGCCCCTCCCCACTTGTGTTCTGTCTCTCTATGTCTCTCAAAAATAAATAAATGTAAAAAAAATAAAATAAAATAGAATAGGGGGAATCTAAGCCTTTGAGAATTTAACAGATCCTCATTTATTTCTTTGGGGAGATGACAGAAGGAAGTTTTCCTTAAAATTTAGCATCCAAGCAAGCATAAAAGTCAAAGGAGAAGACGAATGTGGAGAGGTCTGTCAGCACTGAGCTCAGCCCAGTTGGCAGAGGATAGTAGGAGACTATGGTCCCTTATACCTGGATCAATAGAAGGCCAACTGATAAAATCTGAACATAGCTTTACATAAATAGTAAATCTTCCCTCCATCTTGAGCAAGGAAAAGGCTAGGGGTTTCCCATCTAATGTTCGACAAATGTGGGTTATTTGCCAAGAACAAAGAAACCCTTAAAATCAATCGTGCATGGAAATATTCAAAGAAATCAAGAGATGAATCTATCCACTAAAACTTCTGATACAAGATGGCAGACTGAACAGGACTTTACTTCCCCTCTTCCTAAAATTATTGACATGCCAGTGAAGAAGAAAAAAGGGAATATATCACGTGAAGGAAGCCTGCAGAAGGTCAGAAATTTGATAGATTTCTCAAAATAAGGAGAACAGACAAAATTGTCCTAGCAGATAAAACAGAGAGGAAGCAGCAACAGTCCAGAATGTAAAGCAGAGTAAGCTGTAGCTAAGGTTTGAGTCATTCTAGGGGGGGTTCTGAGGTCAAGGTCAGCAAGAATAGAGAATGGAGTGGGAAGTAGAACAGAAATCAGCATGACGAACTGAAGATCTGTCCCTGGAACAAGTGGAGAGTAAGGCGCATTCCCACTTTTACCTTTGGAGAACTGTCAGCTGAGAAATTACTCCTTGGAAAAAAAACAAGACACACTTAACAAAGAGATAGAATGAGGAACCACTCATCTTGCATTGCCTCTAGTCTGGTCAATCAAGAAACTGTGGACCAAACTGCCTTCCTCTCTTGGCCAAGGGGTGGACACCTGACCCAAGTGAGGCCAGTCAGATCACCTCTCTAATAGACTGGCACAAAGACTCAACATGGCTCAAGTTCTTTCTTCCATCCTGAAGAGACCATTGGTTCCTAAACCTTGGTTTTGCCTTGAGGTAAATCCCTGGAAATGTTCTGGGTCCTGTGGGTCCCAGCTCCTGTCCTGCCCTGATCCTGGTTCTTTCCACTTACCGTAGACTTTATACACTATTCCATATCTTTCTTTTAAGTTTCCCTCACATCCAAAGAACCATGACTAATATATAAACCTAGAGTCAAGCCTAGTAAGCATTTGCCTCCTCACTCATAAATAAGGCTGCCAGTCCGCACATGCTAGTTCCCGGCTGACAATGGAAGCTTCCGTTCAAAGGAGTGACAGGCCTACACAATAGGGAAACGCTAACAGCACAAAATAGAAGGACCTATCTAGATGATCCAATATCTGACCTCAAAAGAAACAGCTAATTAAATGACAAGAAGACAACCTAAAACTAATTGTAATCAGTATACCTAGAGAGATTTAAGACAACTAAGCCTAAAAAACCTAGGGCAGACTTCAGTAAAAAAAAAAAATTAAAAAAAAAAACAACGGTATTTTTTAAGTTACTAGAAAGGCTACCAAAAAAAGCCATATAGATCTCCTGGAATATAGAGCAAAAATCAAAGAAATGGAAACTATAACCAGAATGTTAAGAGTCATATAGAGGACTAGTGTGGGAAGTCTCCCCCAACATGAGTTTCAGAAGGAGAAAATAGTGCAAATACAGGAGAAGAAAATAGGAAATAAATAACAGAAGGAAATTTCTCAGAGCTGAAGAAAGATATATGGTTTCAGATTACAAGGGCTCAGCAAGTACAGAAGAGAGAAATAAAAACGACCCACACAAGGATACATCACTGTGAAATCTCAGAACACTGAGACAAAGAGAAGATCCTTTTGTCCTGAGACAAAAACAAATGAAAGCTAACTATAGAAGAATGAGAACTTGACTGGCGTCACATGCATCAGCAACAATAGACATTAGAAAATAGTTCTCAAAGTGCTAAGGGAAATATTATTTTGAACCTAATATTCTATACATAGCCAAACTCTCAATGAAATGTCAGGTAAAAATAATGGCATTGTTTACCATACAAGAACTCAAAAAAAAAAAAGACCTCCCACCCTATCTTTTTGGAAAATAAATTCTTTTAAAAGTAACCACAAGTCAACAACAACAAAAAGAAAAAAGGAAAACATGGGGCCCAGTAAATAAGGGACCCAACCCAGTAGCTCATTAAAAACAAAACAAAACAAAGGGCCCAAGGTAACATTTGACAGTTGTGCAGCAGTAATCAGTCTCAATTAAAACAAGAAATCAGAGGGCTTTAAGAATAAGCATTCAAAAAGGAATGAATTCACATTAAAATTCTGATTAAGCAGCTGAATGGTCTTGGTGATAACATGAAGGTATGTGCTGCTTCTGTCCAGAGGGAAAAAAGACAAACAAAAATTCTGGGGCGGGGGAGGGGCGGGGGGCAAAGTAGGAAAGTAAGAAAGTCACAACTCAAACATGAAGCTAACTAAAACGCAGCACGATTTTGAGTTAGTTTGAAAGTGAAAAGACAATCCATATGATGTTGATGTTCGGAACCACCTACCTCGTGAAGCTCGGTTTTTGTGACATAGGACTACATTTCCTTCCAATAGCACCTCAGTGTTCTACGTGAAATAATATTTACGAGAATCATAACATGATAAACACCTTTTACTAGTGCCTCCTTCTTATTGTAAAATAAAGCTACAGAAAACCCACAAAACAGCAGTAGAGCTTAATGAAGTACTGAGGAGAGCATCCACGTAACAATCACTCAGCTCAAGGAATAGAACGTTACCATTCTCCCCAGAAACTCCCCCATTTTTACCATCCCAATCTCAACCCTCCCTCCCTGCGATGATAAGCAGTCATTTCCTTGGCTACTAATCATTTTATCACCAAACGTGCATCCCTAAACATCATACAGTTGACCTCAAACAACACAGGGATTGGAGGGGGGGAGGGGGGCTGACCCTGCACAGTTGAAAATCCAAGTAGGTATAACTTTTGACTCCTCAAAAACTTACCTGCTAATAGCCTATTGTTGACAAGAACCTGACCAATAACAATGAATAGTTTATTAACACGTATTTTCTATGTGATATTTATTATATACTGTAATCTTAAAGTGAGCTAGTGAGAAGAAAATGTTATAAAGAAAACTATAAGGAAAACACATTTATCGTATTGTACTGTATTTATCTATAAAAATCTGCATGTAAGTGGACCCGCAGAGTTCAAACCTGTGTTGTTCAAGGATCAACTGTACAATGCAGCAGCTAAAACCTCAGGCTCTGAGGCCAGAAAAATGTAGGTTTGAATCCTGACTGTGTGACCTAGGCCAAGTGAGGGCAACCTCTGTTCCCAGGTTTCCCATCAGTAAAGTGGAAACAATAAGGCTACTACCTCCCAGGGTCACTGTGAGAAGGAAATTAAATAAGGCGTATAAAATGCTTGCACATTGCCTGGAACGTTGTAAGTTACCTGCTATTATCCTCATTACATTGAGGGTGTAAATTACATTTCATGTCCCTGCAAAAGGCCTAGGAGTCATTCCTGGTAAAATCTTAATGAACCAAATCAGCTGTAGCTTCTGGAGAGAAGAAAAAGGCAGGAGGCAGGGGGGCACCTAAGCAAAAACAGTCAATATGTTTCAAGGAAAGCAATTAAGGAAAATAGCCACAACTAATATGAACCAGCTACTAAGATTTGCAAGATACCTAGAGATTTCCTAACAATTAGTCCTTTATGAAAAGTTTTGTTTGTTCCCTAGTAGGATTTTGAGATTTTATTTAATTACCTTGATTTGGTCCCAGGTCTTAGCAATATTCTTCTGGTGTTCTCTGCTCCACAGGGCTTCAGGACAGACAAGTAGAAGCACAGCCCTCAAGGATTTTTGTCCTTCCCCCAAAGGAAACCCAGCAGTAGCCTCTCCATTGTTAATTATTCTGAGGTTTTTAAAGGTGCAATTGTTTAAGGGATAATCCTTCTTGGCTTTGTAAGCAGTCCAGAACCTGGCTGGTATCAGGAGCCAGTTCAGGAAGGAATCAGCCTACAGCTGGGGAAACTTCCAGAAGGACCAACCTTTATGAGTGTCTCTGTAAACCCAAATGTTTGATGGATCCAGAAGATAGCACATAGGGCTTGACTTCCAGGGGTTGTAAATTCTGATCCTAATTCAGGCACCCAGAGCACCTTCAAGGAATCTTCCTCCCTCCCTTCTTCCCTCCCTCCTTCCCTTCCTTCCTACCTTCCTTCCTCTTCCCTCATTATCTGTTGCTCACCAACCATGCTAAGTACTGGAAATAAAGAGATGAATAAAAAGAGTTCTTTCTAGATTATATAGATACCGATATCAGAGCTATAGATGGCAGCATTCTCCAATGTGAGGAAAGTAAGTGGTACAAAAAGATCCATTATGCTTTGAATTCAAATGATTAAATGACACTAAATCAGAGGGAAAGGGAAGAATTCTCCTTTCAGATCCCTTTCAAGCCTTCTGATTATATCAAGGAGAAAGTTTCCTTTTGGTGCTAGCCTTAAACAAGCCTCTACCATTTCCTAATTTCCTTTTTTAACTAATGAAGAGAAGGCCTCCAGCTCAGTTTTCTGCAAGTAACAATAGCTAAAAGTTTTAAATGTTTTATTCTTTACTGGGTTTATTGCCATGGATACCTATTATTTATGGCAGGTAATAGTGGCACTTAATTTACAAATAAGTAATACAACGTTTTGTTTTAAAATACATTACATGGATTAAAATAAAAAGTGACAGAGCCTGGATGGCTCAGTTGATTAAGTGTCCAACTCTTGACTTTTGGCTCAGGTCACGATCTCATGGTCGTGATATCAAGCCCCACATCAGGCTCCCAGCTGGGTGTGGAGCCTGCTTAAAATTCTCTCTTCCTCTCTCTCTGCCCCTCCCCCATTCACACTCTCTCTAAATAAAAGTAATTAATTAAAAGCGGCAATAATCATAATAAAGTAAATAGCACTAGTGTAATGGAGGGTAAGGCAACAATCTTGAAGGTGTTACGCAGGTAACTGGAGAGTGGGAGACAAACAGATATAAAGAATCCTAGTGTCTATCTTCCTTACAGAACCATTATAAGGATTAAATATGAAAAGAAGTGTTAATAAGCTTTGAGAAGAAACTCAAAGTCATTCCACCTAAGGTGCTGGAGGAAAATTCATATACAAACCTGTATGTTAACAACCACAGTCATTTGAAATAAAGATGAGAGCAAAAAGCTTCCCTACTCTACTTTAATATTTATATGATATTCCTCCCCTTATTTAGGATATTTCTTCATAACAGCTGAGACTTCATTTCAAACAAATCTGTGTCCCATTCTAGCACAACTCTATCCAAATTTCTTCATTTCAAGTCTCTTAAAGATAAGTATTTTTAGGATTAAGTTCTTTATTTAGAGGTCAAGGCTCAAATTTATCCTCTTGCATCACTGGGGACCGCTGGCCCCTGGGTGTCTGTGATGGTTAATTTTATGTATTAGTCAACTTGACTGGGCCATGGGGTACCCAGACATTTAGTCAAACATTATTCTGAGTGTTTCTTCAAAGGTGTGGTTGGATGAGATTAACATTTAGATTGGTAGACTTTAAAAATAGATTAGATTACCATTTTAGTCAGTAGAGTAAAGCAGATTGCCCTCCATACTGAGTGGGATACATCTGATCAGTTGATTAGGAATGAAGGGAACAAACGCCCAACCCTCCCCCGAGTAATAACGTTCCAGCTGACTGCCTTCAGACTTTATCTGACTTCATCTACAACATTGACTCCTCCTGACTGACAACTTTCAAACTGGAATATTGGCTCTCCTCAGGTCTGCAGCCTGTTGGCCCACCTTGCAGGCTGGACAGTCAGCCTCTATAGTTGCAATTTATATAGAACCAATTTATATGGCCTTTTAAAATTTTTTACATGTATCTTGCTCAACTTACAATGGGGTTACATCCCAATAAACCTATTGCAAGTTGAAAATATTAAGTCAAAAATGCATTTAAAACACTTAATTTACTGAACATCAAAGTTTAGCGTACCTTAAACATGCTCAGAACACTTACATTAGCTACAGTTGGGCAAAATCATCTAGCACAAAGACCTATTTTATAATAAAGTGTTGAATATCTCCTATACTTTATTGAATACTGTACTGAAAGTGAAAAACACAATGGTTGTCTGGGTCCAGAATGATTGCATATATCGGCGGTTTACCCACTTGATGGCCTGGCTCACTGGGAGCTCTGGTTGCTGCTGCTGCCCAGAATTATGAGAGTATTGTACATCATATCACTAGCCTAGAAAAAAATCAAAATTCAAAGTGTGAAGTATGCTTTCTACTGAATGCACATCTCTTTCGCATCACCGTAAGGTCAAGGTCAAAAAATATAAGTAGAAACATCATAAGCTGGGGACCATCTGTATCTATCTCCTACTGGATCTGTTTCTCTGGAGAACCCTTACTAACATAGTACCCTTCTGCGAATTCAAAGAAGGGATACCAGGGGCACCTGGGTGACTCAGTCAGTTAAGTGTCCAACTCTTGATTTCAGCTCAGGTCATGACCTCACGGTTTGTGGTATCGAGTCCCGCATCTGGTTCTGCATTGCCAGCATGGAGCCTGCTTAGGATTCTCTCTCTCCCTCTCTCTCTCTCTGCCCTTCCCCCACTTGCACTCTCTCTCTCAAAATAAATAAATAAACTTTATTTTATTTATCTGTATTTATTTACCTGACTCTTGGTTTCAGCTCAGGTCATGAGTGACATGACAGGTCACTGTCACTGACAGTGTGGAGCCTGCTTGGGATTCTCTGTCTCCCTCTCTCTGTCTGTCCCTCTCCTGCTCACTCTCTCTGTCTCCTAAAATAAATAAAACTTCAAAAGCAATTAGAAAGAAAGAAAGAGAGAGAGAGAGAGAGAAAGAAAGAAAGTAAGAAAGAAAGAAAGAAAGAAAGAAAAGAAAGAAAGAAAGAAAGAAAGAAGAAGAAGGAGAGGAAGAAGATGCCCCCACTGGGGGAGGAAGAAGGCACCCTAGGGCAAACATGACTCGTACAACTATACACAACAGCTGTGCACAAATGCTTCATGCCCAAGTCATTATCAAACAAAGGTCTTTAGTCCTTATTGCTCTTAACACTAGTAACAGCATATAACAACAGATGCATGAACTATAGGCTGCAAAATGTTATATGTTTTGGTGCTAGCAGTACAGATGATGACTAGCAGTGAACCACAATGGGAATGGATCCAAAACACCAAATACAAGTATGAGAAACTGGGAGAAATATTTACAAATACATGACAGATGAAAAGAAAGATCACACATCAGCAAGAAAAAAAATAGATAACACAGTGCTTAAGTGGAGAATGGACATGAACAGACAGCTCTGAAAATGAGAAACAAAAGTGATGTTCATGGCACCTGGGTGGCTGAGTCGGTTAAACGGCTGACTCTTGATTTCAGCTCAGGTCGTGATCTCACAGTTCATGAGTTCAAGCCCTGTGTCAGGCTCTGTGCGCCACGCCGAGAACATGAAGCCTACTTGAGATTCTCTCTCCCTCTCTCTCTGCCCCTCCCCTGTTCTCTCACTCTTGCTGTCTCTCAAATAAACATAAAAAAAGTGATGTTCAACTTCAGCAATAATCAAAGAAATGCAAGTTTACAATAATAAAAATAGCACTCCATCAAATAGGCAAATATTGCCCAATGTGTATGGATACCGGGTAACAGGCACTTGGTGGGCTGCATGTGGGAGTATAAGCTGGATGAATGTTTCTGCAGAACCATTCAAAAGTAAGTCTCAAAAGCCTTAAAATTTTTATAACCTCTAGCCTGACGTACACACTTACAGGCATTTATCCCAAGGAAATAGAGATACAAAAAGATTTATCTATGAGTGTTCATTGGAATGTTATTTCTAAGGCTATAAAATTGGAAATAATCTACATGTCCAACCATAAGGAATGATTAGGTTACAGTTCATTGATACAATGAAATAGGATGCAGCCATTTCTTCAAGATATTTTTCGGCCCTATTCTCTTTCCGGGACTCTAATTACACACATATTATAGACCATTTGAGTTATACCATAACTCAATGATACTCAGTTCATTTTTTTTTCGGACTTTTCTCTCTGTGTTTGTTGAACGAATGCCCTGGCATTTTAAGCCTGCCCAACACACGGGAAAAGTGGGCCTTGGCAGCCAAACCTAAGCCCTCAGGTGAAGATGTGCAGTCCTGGCATTTGGAAGTAAGATGGGGAAAAACAGAAATGGCGAGAGCCAAGGAGATACAGGCATCGCTTCCACACTGCCCTTCCATAGCTCCAGGGCCTCCTGTGGCTCGTGAACCAACTTCACAGTCCACGTACATTCTGAGTGCGCCTCCACACCCAGGTAAAGAATCAAAGCCCTAGCACGTTCAGGGTCAGGAAGGAATGCATCCACAAACCAGGAAAAAAAGGGAAGAGAAGATCTATTCCCAGGGGTAAGCTATGCCATGGGGAAGGCTGTACAAACCAACCTAGCTGCCTTCCACTCCTGCTGGAGGCCCACACCTGCTGGGCTTCTTCCTCTTTGTCACTGTCCACAGTTGTACTGGTGGTCGCAGTTTGGCAGGTTACACCTCAAACTGGGCAGGCGAGGAGAACAGCTGGGGCCTGACGGGGCCTGTGAACTACGGTTCAGGAAGGCTAAAACAGGAGTCAGGTGGGCAAGGTGGAAGCTGGCTGACAAGGGAAAGGGTGCCAGGAAGGCCGCCATCCTCAGCCACAGTTCGGGCAAACCAGCAGTCCAGAAAAGGCAGGGTTTAGAACAGCAGTTCTGCACCGTGCTGGGAAGCTAAGGCTGCTTCAGTGCTTTTCACTGAAGCTCAGACTGGCCCAGGAACAGAGAAATGGGCCAACAGGAAGTAGGATAATCAGCCACAGCTTGTCCACAAACCTTGAGGCCACTGAGTATGGCTGGACTGGCTGTGGGCTGCTGGTATCCTTGTAGCAAGTGCTCAGACAATGTTTTCAGGGACTAGTGTTGTATGTGGTCAGTGACTAGTGTTAGGCTACATCAAATTTCATTTCCATGAGATGCTGAAGAAACATTCCCAGGCACCAACCATGTTTCTGGCGGGTTTTCCTCCTAATGTTCATGTTTTCAGTTTGTAGAAAGCTCACCACCTACCTATACTTCAGCTTTATCTCTCACTTCTCCCTCGCACAAACTCCCCATGCCAGGCAAACCCACCTATGTACTGATCCTCAATGAAGGCTTCCATTTCCTGCCTCCTTGCAGCTTGATCTACAAAGTTCCACCTCTTGCCCAGTGCCTTCCCTTTTCCTACATGTGAGGCTCCATGGGAAAGAACACACACACACCACTATAAAGAACTATAAAGGGTCTGAGATTTTGCCCCACTTTCAAGCTAACAACGGAGTCAACCACAGTTTCACAGATGCTGGCAGAAGACAAAAGACTCCTGG
Organism: Herpailurus yagouaroundi; assembly: GCF_014898765.1. Lineage (NCBI taxonomy): Eukaryota > Metazoa > Chordata > Mammalia > Carnivora > Felidae > Herpailurus > Herpailurus yagouaroundi. The sequence goes on from NW_024412417.1 coordinate 6,537,386, forward strand.
GTCAGATAAAAAAAAAAACCCTATTACTCACAGTACAGCAATCAGCCTGAGCATCAGCATATTCCATGCTGGTTTCCCAAGCTCCAGTTCCCACAGGACACCACAAAGAGGGCCAGTGAAAACCTGCTCACAGAGGAGGTTGCACTACAGGAGAGGAACCCAATGCTTAGAGAACCTGAATCTTTTCTAATGAGCAGTGAGGATGCCTATACCTTGTTCTGAAAGGAAACATCATCACTATCTTCCAAGACTGTGTACTGTGAAAACATCTTTGAAAAGATAATACCAAAGAAGAGCCGATGCCCAATCCCAAGACGTACAGAAACACAGAGACACATGGAGAGTTCTCTCCCCACAGCCACCAGAAGATAAAAATAGACTCTGGAGCTAGACTCACTATCATTCAAATCCTAATTCTCCTCTTACTAGCTGTGTGACTTTGGGCATGTTTCTTCATTTCTCTGATTAGTTTCCTCATCTGTGCAATAGATATTGTAGTATTCACCATAAAGTTGTTGTAGAGTAAGTTAATAATATCTGTGTAACACTGAGTAGCAGAGTGCTACTAAGAGTTCACTAAATGGCCACCATCATTAGTATTACTATTACCCATCTGTCCAATTCCAGAAGTCTTTAAAGCCCAGCAGGGTGGATCCCTTTGTGGATACCTTCCTTCCCTTCTCTATTCCCACTTCCTATTTCCCATCAACCACAGGAAGCTCGGCCCCCCTCGTCATGTCACCAGCCTCCTCGGTTTAGTGTGTTACAACTGGAGATGTCTCTTGCAGTCATTTCACTGTAGATGGTATATGTCTGGTCTTCCCAGCTCTATTATTCTATTCCAGAGGGCAGGAATTCTGTCTTCTGCTTCTCAGTATTCCCACAACATACAGCTTGTACGTTACAGCTAGTAGCGCTCCAGAAAACATTGACGGGAAGATATTCCAGCCTGAGGAAACTGACAAATAGCACATTCTTGGGCAGTTAGGCCCCTCTCCACTACACAAAAGAAGTATATCTGAAAAAAAACAAAAAAAAAACAAAAAAAAAAACAGGACAGAGGCCCTTCTCAGCAGCACAGAAGGTGATGCCTGGCCTGTTGCCTGAGAAGTGCCAGCCCGGCTCTCACAGCACACACACCCTCTGACTCCCAGCCCTGGAGCCAGACCCTCTCCGTGACTCATCTCCAGCACTTACAGGAGAGGCCTGTCGGGAACCCCAGGAGGAGCTGTTCCCTTGGCAAAGGGAAAGAAATCCTGGCTACAAGAAAGAATTATCTGAAAAGAACCAGTTGATTCAAAGTCAAAAAAATGTTATCCCCTGAAAAGCCAACTTCCAGCCAATCTCTGGAATGCAAAACAAACCCCCTCTGATTAAAGGCCATGCCCTGGGGTGGCAATACACACGTACCTCTAACCCAGCTATAAACTGGCAAGCCAAAGACATCTTCTCGGGGTATTTTAGTATGTAGTAACCACCGGACAGCTGATTAAATCCAGATGTGCATTGCAGTCTTCCCTGGTCAGCAAAGAACAAACAGGCCTTCCCAGCCATGCCCACCCCCACCAGGCCAGGCCTCAGAGCTGCTGTAGTCAGGCCACAGCAGGATCTGGGGCTTCATATCACAGGCTCTCATCGGTCCTCTGAAAGCAATTGCCACACCCAGCCAGGGGCACTTCTGAGAAGAGATACCTCACTGCAAAATTCTGACAGATCTTCACCTGTCACCTACCTAGAAAACACCCTTTCTTCTAAAAGTCAAAGTACTGAAAATTAATGGTAATAGATGCTGCAAAACACATTGCTAGGGACAGCCCCTAGACCTAGCCCCAGTCTGTGGTCTTGCACAAGTGCTGCAGAGTTGGAGCAATCCCCCTCCTCCCTCCTCTCCCTGCAGCACTGGTGGTTGCGACAGAGGGAGTGCAGCTGGGTTGGGGGGGGGGGGGCATGACACCTCTCCTTCCGCACCAAAGTGGGAAAGGACTTATATACCAGGCCTCTTTACTCCCTTGTGACACCAGAGTCACTCTATAGGCTGTCCTAGTGTGTTTGTGTGTTGGGGGGGGGGGGGGTACACAAGCAAAATACGACCAAATTAGGAGAGACCACATGGTGGCCATTCCAACATGGAGGCCACAGCTCCACTGTGGGCAACTGAGTCCCACTCAGAGACTATGAGTAGAAGGGCATGGGGCTCACTTCACACAGCTGCTGAAGGCTCCTCATCATGAATCAAAAAGCTCTCAAGTCAGACTTAGGGTCCAGTTCTATCTCTGTCACTTACAAGCTGAGTGACCTGGCTCAGGTTGCTTACCTTGGTTAGCTTCAAATTTCCTCCTGACATGAAATGGGGACGGAATGTTAATATTATCTCACAAGGCTGTTGTGAAGATCAAGTGCATGATGAGTGCTTGGTACAGAGTTTGGGACATGGTAAGGGCTCAATAGAAGAGAGTGCTTTTTAAATCTCCTTCAGCTGACTCTATTACCAGATGGCTACCAAGTAAGATTCAAGACACAGAGTCTCCTCCTTCCCCAGAGATTATGTGAGAAGAATTAGCTCTGTTCATCACCTGGAGCAGAGAGCGGGCACAGGGGATGGTGGTTCACTGGAAATCACATCCCAGCCAAAGACTGGCCATCACTCTCTCCATCCCAATAAAGTCCTGCCCCTGCCGCCATTCCACACCTCCAAACACTACCTCTACCCACGAAGCTTAGAACCTAGAATCTGGGGGTTCCTGGTTTTCTGTTGGAATCCCTCCATTTTGCAAAAAGTTTTTCAGCAAATGCTGCAAAAATATATTCTCTCTAGATTTCTCAAACCGGGGTCCACATGGACCTACTGTCATGGAAGCTATAGACTACACCATGTGTCTTCCCAAAGTATCAATTTCACTGGAAGGTATTAATGTAATACATTTTACTCCAAAAAGAAACATGGGCTTGTCATGGAAGAGACATGAGGGATGGGGTTGGTATGCTGATATAAGAGAAGTCTCACTAACCCCAATGTTAGTAAGGCCGATGGCACAGATGGCCCACAACACAGCCATGCTCCTATTCCAGAGCTACAGCTAAAGTTTCCAGATACCAACACAGCCTGCCTTGGAGAGAAAGCACTGGCCTGTGACCCAATCATGGCCAGGGGTCCTGACAGGAAAGCTGCTGGGGGGAGCAGGGGTCAAGGGGCTTCAGGGGAGGGTGTTTCTACCCCCAATTAAAAGAGATCCATGGGAGGAAATGCCCTGTTCTTCATGCAGGTGACCCTTCACACCTGATACCTAAGGCGGCAGCAGCCATGTTTCAACCCAAAAGAGACAAGCTCATGAATGAGTCAATAGCCCAGGACCCCTGAGAAGACAGATGGAAGAAACCACCATCAAGTTCTCAATTAACCAGCCCTGGAATCACCAAATCCAGACATCTTGTTGTGTAAGATACTAAACGCCCTCATCATGTAAGCAGTTTTTTGTTGGGTCTTTCAATACTTGGAGCTGATAGAGTCAATATGGAGGTGGCAGTTTTGGATTCATTCTCCATGTCTCAAAGTTCAGGAGTCTTCCCTGAGTCTAGGAGATACAAAAGCAACACACAAGGATTGCTTTAATGTTGATGCTCACTCTTGACTGAGCTCTTGTATGCTGAGCTCTTACTAGTTGCCAGACCACAGGTTTCATCTTACTTAATTCTCTGAACAACCCCATGAGACCCATCAGTGGTGCCATTACCCTCAATAGTTTACAAAGGGAAGAACTGAAGCACAGAGATGTTAAGTAACTTGCCCAAGATCACTCAGCCAGTTTGTGGCAGAGGCAGGCTTTGCACCCCCGTGGTGTAACACCAGAGCCCATGCTTCCACACCTCCTCTACACTGCCACTCAACTTCTCAGAGAATCCCAAGAACCCTGGAAGGCAAAGCATCTCCCCAAACACAAAAGTAGTGAGAATTCTATTAAACATTTCCCAGGTGGTTACTTTCTAAGTAAGTAAATACTCCTATGCCCTCTCTCTGCTTTAAGGGAGGTATCAGTGTTCCACAAACACAGTGAAATTCACTGGCTTCTACTGCCCTTGTGTCAAGCCACTGGAAATTCACCAGGTGTTGCCAAACACCATGGAAGTCCCCCGAAATTCCATGCAAAACCTTGTGTGGCTTAGGGACATTTTTCTTGGGAGAAAGTCAACAGTTTTCAAAAGGATCTGGTTATCCAAAGAGATTAAGAATCAGCCTCCTCATGCCTGTGTCACTGCAGTATTATTCACAATAGCCAAGGCATAGAAACAACCTAAAAGTCCTTCAGTGGATGGAGAAAGAAAGAAAATGTGATACACACACACACACACACACACACACACACACACACACAGAGAGAGAGAGAGAGAGAGAGAGAGAGAGAGAGAGAGGAATATTATTCAGTCATAAAAAAGAAGGAACTCCTGCCATTTCTGCTGTTGTTGCAACATGGATGAATTGGGCGGGGGGTGGGGGGTCACTATTCTAAGTGAAATAAGCCAGATGGAGAAATAAATCATATATGATATTACTTACATATGGAATCTTAAACAAATCAACAAACAAACCAATTTCACTCAAACAGAAAATAGAATAATAGTTGCCAGGGGCTGAGGAGAAGGGGAAATGGTGTGAGACAGGTCAAAGGACACAAACTTTCAGTTATAAGAAAAGTAAGTTCTGAGGATCTAATAAATGCATGGTGACTATAATTAATAATACAGTATCGTGTAGTTCAAAATTGTTGAGAATAGATCTTAAGCATTCTCACCACAAAAAACGGGGAGTGATTAACTATGTGAGGTGATTGAGCGTTAGTTAACTTGACCTGGTCATCATTCCATGGTGTGTATGTATATCAAATCATCACATTGCACATTTAAAAAATTTTTTTTTACATTTTATTTATTTTTGATAGACAGAGAGAGACAGAGCACAAGTGGGGCAGGGGCAGAGAGAGACGGAGACACCGAATCCGAAGCAGGCTCCAGGCTCTGAGCTGTCAGCACACAGCCCAACATGGGGCTCGAACTCACAAACCTGAGTGAATGAGTGAGATCATGACCTGAGCCGAAGTCGGACGCTTAACCAACTGAGCCACCCAGGCGCCCCACATTGCACATTTTAAATACATACAACTATATTTGTCAGTTACTCCTCAATTAAAAAATTAAATTTTAAGACAATCAGTGTCTTAAAGAAACAACAGATGGAACCAATCCTCACCAAATGTTTTAGCATTCAAAGGGACCTTAGATACCATCAAGACCAATGCCCTTATTGTACCGAGAAGGAAAACAAGGTCAAGAAGTAAACTAACTTTCGAAAGTCACTTGACTCATTAGGACCAAGGCTGAGACTGAGACCCAGAGCTCATAGCACCAGCCTCTCCCACAGCAGTCTGTTGCATTGCCTGAGATCCCGCCATCAGAATTTCCCTTCTGAATTAAAAAGCAGTGTCATGCCTGGGAGGCTCAGTTGGTTGAGCGTCCGACTCTTGATTTCAGCTCAGGTTGTGATCTCACGGCTTGTGAGATCAAGCCCCACGTTGGGCTCCACACTGACAGCATGGAGCCTGATTGGAATTCTCCCTCCCTCTCTCTGCCCCTCCCTGACTCATGCTCACCCACTTTCTCGCTCAAAATAAAGAACTAACTTTAAAAATTAAAAAAAAAAAAAAAAGTTTGAATTAAGAATCCCTGACTCCACCTATAAGCAACCAGATGTTCCTGCCGTGTGCTCCAAGGCCCACTGTCCTTCCCTTTCACACTGTACTGTTATTGCCTATTTAACTGTCTGTCCTGCCCTGTAAACAGACCCTCTTATGAGCTCCATCAGTGTGAAGAACAGGCAGTATTTGTTTGCCATTGTATCCCCGGATGTAGCACATGGTGGGATCTTAAAAAATATTCACATACTTGAAAAAAATGAATGCCTCAACGAACCCATGAATGACAACCCCCTCCTTATAGAATGGCCTTTGTAAGGCTACATGAGGCTTGGTATAAACAGCTACTTTCTTCCTCAGTGCTAGCTGAGACAAGGCTCGCAGGGGAATGAGGACAGTTGATGGCTTGAGGAGGAGGAGAGAAAGCAAATCCGCAATGGTATTCTGAGGAGGGCAGGTTGAGGCAGGAAGCCCAGTAGATGTAAAAAATCCAAAGGACCCGACTCATATCGAGAGATGCAAGCTGAGTGAAATGGAGGAGTCCCTGAGACCCTCACACAAACTTCTCGGCCCACAATGCCATGTAGGACTCACCAGTTCTGCCAAACCAGGGCCCGGCCTCCTCACGTACCAGCAGGTATTTTCCAGCCAGGAATTTTGCAGTCATTGCTTGTGTCCTTCTTCTTCACCAAACACAACTTCAGAGCCATTAATTTTCTTTCAGCGTGCAGGGAGCATGCCAAGAACTTCCTGTAGCTTATGAGTCATGGTCTTTGAGCACAGAACATCTCCCTCGGGAAGCAGGGATGCAGGGCCCCCAAGCCCTAAGGGAAGTTCCGCCCAAGGGTGCCCTGCCCAAAAGCACCCTGGAGAGGCTCTGTGAGAGATGCTGGGATAAATTGTTCAGGGTGCCATGGAAACCTCACTGGGGGGCCAGGGCTGAAAGAACTCAGAGCAGACAGGAGACCAGGCACTGACCTAGGATGGGCAGCCTGATGTTTGTTTTCGGGAGCCCCAGGCTTGACAGGGTTATTAACCAAATGAGGTAACCAAATGAGAAAATGTATGTGATATTGTCCTGCAAGCTTTACACACTGTTACTGCTAGTTGCTATGATGAAACAAAAATCAGACATCAGACTTACAAGACGTAATGTTCCTGGTCTCTCCTTTATATTCCCTTTGAGTTCCATTCTCCAAGAAATATTAATAAGGAGGGAGCACTCAGGATGTCTTGATTGTGGAATTGAATTCAGCTGGACTTGCTGCAGGTAAAGAGACACAGTCTCTTCACTAATGGGGAGCTTCAAAGACTAGTACAAGGGACAGGAGAAGAAAGGGTGACACTCATGACCACAGCTGGTGCCCACAGAGACCTGCAAACCAAATGCAGAAACCGCAGCCTGTTAATTAAGCACATATTTTGCAAGGTTGCCTTTACGTTGTGGAGCATGCCTACTTGGTATAAGCCTACTTGAATCAATCAACAGATATTTATTCAGCACCTGCTATGTGCCAGAACTATGTTGGACACATGTTTTCCAGAAGCTCTCTAGAATCTTTTTTTCCCTTAAAACTCTAACACATTCTGCATCTAACACCAGCATTGCGCACTGATGTTCTCATCACTCCTTTGACCCAGATGACGAGGGTGACTGAGACAGTTTGGAAATTTACTTCCATCTCAAATGCTATTGTTTTCCCAGTTTCCAATGTATCTTTTTCTGCTCTCTACTTTCTAGAGAATCTACTCGCTTCTTCCAAGTAGATCTTCCAAGTAGGCAGATCTTCCATTTTTCAATGAGGAGAAGAAGCTCAAGGCAGGGAGGAGGACCCAGGCCATGGGCAAAGTTGAGTTAAGAGACACTAAAATTGTTGTTACCAAGTTGCTCTGCTCCATGCCTAGCATGTAACAACCTGAATTTCAAGAGACCCTGTGCACAGTTCAGCCATATCCAGAACAAGAGGACAACTATTAGACTGGGGGGAAGGAAGAACTATTAAGTGATAAAAGGGTCTTTATGTAGCAGTTTTTCATTAGGTCTTTACCAAGAAGGTTGACACTGGCCTGAACTGGGGCTAAGAGCCCTGGGATGGCAGCAGTGCAAGGATGGTTTCTAATCCCTCTTTTGACCAGACATCAGCCAGGCAGCACTGATGCCTGGCCCCTTGGACGCCTCTTCAAAAGACAGAACACAACCCACCTCCAACACTATAGAACAGCACAGAAAATACTCAAAAGTGGTCATAGGCCTGTCCAACCTCACCAGTCCTTAGAGTGCCACTCTGAGAAATGGATAAAGGTACAAACAGAGAAGGGAGAGAATGGCCTTAGAATGACTAAGTTGACTTGCATTAAAGGGCGAGGATGAAGTACCAAAGAAAAAATTCCTTCCTAGAGGAGGAAGCAGAGGAAAACCCAGCCAACACAAAGTAGAGTTAGAGGGGGATGCCCAAGAGAGAGCAAAGACAGAGGGATATCCTAGGAGGGGCCTGTGCAATATGGACATGTGACACTCAAAAAGGAGTATCTTGCTATGCATCATCAAGCGTAATGCGTCTCTTCCAGGGATTTCGATAAAGACTTAAAAGACTTTACAAGATTTTCTGGAAGCTGGAAATGTTTCTTTGAATGCTCCCCTTTGCGAAGACTGTTCAAAGGCATCCCGGCTGCATTCTGGTGAGCGAGCTCTGGAGGAACACTTTATGCCTGAGGTGACCTCAGATCTGTTGCTGCTGGGTTCACAGACTGTGCCTCAGGGAAAGACCTTGGGTTTGAAGTTGAAAGATACTGTTTTCAATTACTAATTAACATAAAGGAATCGTTTGGTCTCTCTGCTCCTTCATTTTGAAAAAAAAAAGATGATAATTTCTAAACTGATATAGTATATCAGTTTATTTGGTGGTCCTCCACCAGAAAGCCACGGAATCACCCTGAGCTTTTTGCAAGCACTTATGCCCATAAAAAGAAACAAAGTTTGTCACATGCTACAACATGGATGAATCTCAAAAACATTATGCTAAGTGAAAGAAGCCAGACACAAAAGACCACGTATTTTTATATGTTTATATGAAAGGTCAAGAAAAGACAAATCCATAGGGACAGGGGGTAGATTGGTAGTTGCCTGAACTGGGGGGTGCAAATGGGGAATGATGGAATGGGAATGAGGTTTCTTTGCAGGGTGATGGAAATGATTTAAAATAAGTTTGTGGTGATGGCTGCACAACTAACCCTAATAACCATTGAACCGTATACTTAAAATGGGTGCTTTCTGGCTTGTGGCTTATATCTCAATAATGCTTTTTAAAAATCCACATGCCCCTCATTACATCCACTTTGCTGGCCCTTGTGGGGGAGAAAGGGGAATGTGTATTCTGAAAGAACTTCCTCCAGGTGGTTCTTATATATACCTTCCCTGCCTCCACACAAGAATCACTGGCAGAAGCCTTTGCTCCTCTGAGAGAGGTCCATGGGGCCAACACCACCAGCCATCCCCTCAGAGCTGGTTGGAAATTCTGAGTCAGAGGCTCCACTGCAGAAGCATGATTGTTGTTTGAAATTGGTGAGCATATGAAAGTTTGAAAAGCAATTCTGTCCCTGCAAACAATGAGAGTCGTGCCCTTGCAAGGTCTTTTCTCTTGTCGTGACTTCTTCCTTTATGAATCCAACATTTGCTAAGAAAAGTCCTTTCTCTGAGAGCATTCTTGCCTTTCAGAAACCAGGTAATAGTGGGGGAGGGGTGAGACAAGTATTCTTTTCAAATTAAGGTAATGCATAACTGGTTATCAACGACACGAATCACGGTCGCCTGCCTGCCTGTCTGCCTCAAAACTTTGACCAGATGTTTATGTGACGTTGCAACTGAGGGTGAAACACCAGGCATCTGAGGAATGCGGGTTTTCCTCTCCCTTTCTGGATGGACGTTGGAGAATCCAAATGCCCATTTGCTGTAGCTGAGAGGCCTTCCCACAATCTGTCATCTTGGGAAGCTGCCCCACTGATATTTCTCTCAGTAATCCCACTTAGCACAAATATCAGATGGTTGGCATTGCACACTGGAAAACAACCCAAACATGAGCAACATCTCCATATTTTGATGCCATAAAGTGAATGATACAGCAGGGGCCTGGTTTCTAATTGCTCTGCCTCCGGCCTAGAGGACAAGCCGAAATTGGCTTTTGGAAGCTGCTTTGGGCACAGTTAGTTGCAGATGCTAAAGGCTGCCCCATCCCCCAAAAGATACTGGCACAGAAGGTTATCAAATGTCTACATGATAGAGACTTTTCCATGCAATTTTTACTTTAAAAGATGAGAGACATTATCTCAGTTATGTTACAGAGTTTGACAATCTCTAAACAACAAAACTGTTTAGAAAGCATTGTGTTCTTTAAGCATCATCCCATCGTGTTAGGTGAGGCATTTAGAGAGTCCTGTCCTGCTCTGTTACTCAAGGTGGGGATCCAGCCCAAGTTCCACACCTGCCTTTCTTTGGTCCCACGAGTATCTTCATTTTCATCATTCGTTCTTCTTCCAAAAGAAGAGAAGAAGGAAAGGTTACCAAAGCTGGGTTAGTTAGGTCTCTGTTCTTTTGGAGGTCTGGGGACAATAGTTGACAATATTTCCATTTCCCTGTGATGCTCCTCCTTGAGTCAAAAAGGTCAAAATCACAAGAGAATTCAATATAAGATGACAGAATTTTGAGCCAAACATTTTTTTTTAAAAATCAAACACTTTAGAAACTGATACAAAAGTACATTGACTCACTCTTTCCAATAGTGAGAAGTGTAAAGAATTTTCTAAACCTGCCAAAGTACAGAAAGCTTTTTTAATGTATTGACTTACTTATGGTTGATGTGGGGGGAGAAAGAAGAATGGATCTCAGGCCATGGATGCAGAGACACAGCTGGAAAGGGGAAGAAAGGGGGGAGACAGTTTGGAGCTGGGACCATCTGTGGACATAGAATGAGACTGCTCCGGGGCGCCTGGGTGGCGCAGTCGGTTAAGCGTCCGACTTCAGCCAGGTCACGATCTCGCGGTCCGGGAGTTCGAGCCCCGCGTCGGGCTCTGGGCTGATGGCTCAGAGCCTGGAGCCTGTTTCCGATTCTGTGTCTCCCTCTCTCCCTGCCCCTCCCCCATTCATGCTCTGTCTCTCTCTGTCGCAAAAATAAATAAACGTTGAAAAAAAAAAATTAAAAAAAAGAATGAGACTGCTCCAAATACATCAGCTAAAGAGCAGCTTGATGATTTAAGGCCCTTGTGGCGTCTTCTGCACACCATGAAAAGGACATGGTGTGCCTCTCATGGCCCCAATTTTACTTCCCAAGATTTGAAGAAATACACACTTGTACTGTGACATTGGATGAATGAGACATCTTGCAGACCAAACTCCCAGCCCTAAGAGCAATTTTTTTCAGCATTTTTATTATTTTTTATTCCAATGGAGTTAATATACAGTGTTATATTCATTTCAGGTGTACAATACAGTGATTCAACAATTCTATATATTACTCAATGTTTATCATGATAAGTGCACTCTTAATCTCCTTCACCTGTTTCACCCATCACCTACCCTCACCTCCCCTCTGGCAACCACTAGTTTGTTCTCTAAAGAGTCTGTTTTTTGGTTTGTCTCTTTTTTTCTTTGTTTTGTTTCAAATTCCACATATGAGTGAAATCATATGATATTTGTTTCTGACTTATTTTGTTTAGCATTATGCCCTCTAGACCCATCCATGTTGTTGCAAATGGCAAGATTTCATCATTTTTATGGATGAATAATATTCTACATCTGTCTATCTACCTATCTATCTATACCACATCTTCTTTCTACATTCACCTATCAATGGACACTTGGGGTTGTTTCCATAATTTGACTTTTGTAAATAATGTTGCAATAAACATAGGGGTGCATGTATCTTTTCAAATTAGTGTTTTCATATTCTTTGGGTAAAAAAATAATTCCAGTAGTGGAATTGCTGGATCAAATGGTAATTCTATTTTTAATTTTGTTGAGGAAACCTTCACAGTGGCTGCACCAGTTTGCATTCCCACCAACAGTACATGAGTCTTCCTTTTTCTCTACATCCTCACCAACACCTGTTGTTTCTTATATTTTTGACTTTAGCCATTCTGAAGGGGTGAGGTGATATCTCATAGTGGTTTTGATTTGCATTTCCCTGATGATTAGTGATGATGAGCATCTTTTCGTGTGTCTGTTGGCCATCTGGATGTCTTCTCTGGAGAAATATCTGTTCATGTCTTCCGCCCTGTCTTTTTTAATTGGATTATTTGTGGGATTTTTTTTGGTGTTGAGTTGTGTAAGCTCTTTATATACTCTGGATACTAACCCTACATGGGATATGTCTCTGCAAACATCCTCTCCCATTCAGTAGGCTGCCTTTTTGTTTTGTTGCTTGTTTCCTTTGCTGTACAGAAGCTTTTTATGTTGTGGTGGTCCCAATCATTGATTTTTGCTTTTGTTTCCCTTGACTTAGGAGGTTTATCTACCTAAAAGTCATTTCCGGCAGAGTTTGACTCTACCACCACCTACATATCATTATGAGTAACAGTATTGAACCAATTCAAATTGATCCCAGAGATTGCAGCAACTACAAAAAATAAAAGAATGACTATATCTAAACCAGGATAGCCTCGGGTGATTAAAATAAAAAGGTTTAACCACATACCATGAAAACCACATACTATCATAAACCAGGTTTAGGCAATAAGTCCCACTTTAGATTTATCTTCCTGTAAGAAAGATGGTATATTACAATCTGTACCTGTTTCATATTATGCATCTGGCAACTGAAACCCTTAACTCTGAGACAAGACACCAGCTTGGTAATTTATTTGCACATTGTCATTTCTCCAAGATTAAGTGGGTTTGGTGGCACATAATACAGCCCAAAAGATTGTGCGGAAACATCTGCGGTATTTTCTCCATGCTGAAGGCAGGGAAAGAGTGCATTGATTAGTGACTACACTGTTTGGATTGGAAGTTGAATCCTTCCAACTTGGCCCAGAAACAGAGTTCAGATTCCAATTGACCAGAATCAGACACACCTGGAACCTGGCTCTAACCAGGTGTAACATAGCTGGGGGCCACACTAGCACCACTTGGCAACTGCTAGAGCCTTCTGCAGGTCATGAGAGTCTCCTCTGAGAAACCCAGAATAGAAATTAAGTGTTTAACATATTGGAACGTGGGGAGAGATCGTAAGTTAAATGTCGGTATGATGGAGTAAGTAAAGGAATGTTATTGGGGAAGTAGGTGCTGATTATAATTGGAGACCTGGGGAGAAAACAAATTGCATTTGGTAGCATGAAGAGAAATGACTATATGTGTCAAAGTTACAGAAAAATCTGTTCTGTTTGTGGGGACTTGCACTGAAAGCTGAAGGGGGGCTACTACCTTGGAGAGGAAAGAGAGAAGAACATTATGAACTCAGAGTGGAGACTGAATGTGGTATGTTTGATGCCATTTCAAGTAGAGAGTTAATGCTAAAAATAATGAAAAAGCAAGTGGCCAAGCAAGGTGGGACCAGACTGAGGAGGTTGGCTTTTTATCTTCTGGTTGTGGTGACATGAAAAATTTTACCTTGCTGGCCAACTTCACCTGATAGGGAGCAGCTGCCTGGAACGCTGTGTCAAGGACTCAAAGGCAGCGTTTGGGCTTTTGAGGGCAGAGCCACGATCGTCTGGCAGCATCTGCCCTGGGAGTCAGATGGGGTGCACGAGCTTCCTGTCTGCTGGCTTAGTGCTGTGAAAAGTTAGAGGTGTGAAAGCAAAACTAACTCGATTAAACAGACAGTGTTGACATCAACATCCCTATTACAAGAGAAAATTTGCCCCTAAAATCTTAAATTTCAAGCCTAGTGTTGAAAAAAAGATGCAACATTGATTACATCTTGGCTTGAAATTGTTTTTTGATTCATTCAACAAGTGTCTTTGTGTGCCCACCAGAACTTTGGCACCAGGAATAAGTGATAGGCAAGACGAATGCTTCTGAACTCCAGGAGTTCACAGTCTAGGAAGGGAAAGAGACAAGTAAACTGACCTCCTGAACTACAGAGGGGTAAAGTGAGGATACTGCATAAAAGGCTGAAAAATGGCCACCAAAATGTATCCACAATCATGGAGCACCTGGTTGGCTCAGTCGGTTGAGCATCCGACTTCGGCTCAGGGCATGATCTCGCGGTCTGTGAGTTTGAGCCCTGCGTGGGCTCTGTGCTGACAGCTCAGAGCCTGAAGCCTGTTTCAGATTCTGTGTCTCCCTCTCTCTCTGCCCCCTACCCGGCTCATGCTCTGTCTCTCTCTCTCTCTCTGTCAAAAATAAATAAACATTAAAAAAATTTTTTAAATATATATATATATATATATATATATATATATATATATATATACACACACACATATATATCCACAACCCAATCCCTGGAACCTCTGAATGTTAACTTATATAACAACAACAACAAAAAAATGTCTTTGCAGATATAATTAAGGATCTTGAGATGGGGAGTTTATTGTGGATGATGTGTGTGGGTCTTAAATGCATTCACATGGATCCTTATAAAAAGGGAGGCGGAGGGAGATTTAACACACAGAGAAGAGGAGAAGACAATGTGACCAAGAAGCAGAGCCTGGAGTGACGCAGCCACAACCCATAAGCTGAGGGATGATGGCAGCCATGAGAAGCTGGGAGCCGAAGAAAGAGAAGGAAGGGATTCTCCCTTCCTGGAGGCAGCATGGCCCCACCAACACTTTGATTTTGGCCCGGTGATACTGACTTTGGACTTCTGGCCCCTAGAACTGTGGGAGAGTAAATGTCTGTTGTTTTAATCTACAAAATTCATAATAATTTGTCAGGAAAGCCTTACAAAACTAATAGAGATACCCTGGGAGCTCATGAGAGAGTGGCTCATCCAAGTGTCCCGGGGCAAGACTGGAAACTACTTCTGGCTGATTTAGGCAAAGAAAAATGCTTGTCTCTGTGTCAGTCACTCACAATCCAAAATTCCAGAAAATAGAATCAGATTGGATGAGACTTGGACTGTCAGAGGGTGGGAGAGAAATCTGCCCTCATTCAGCTTCTTCCATGAGAAGAGGAAGGGATCCCACAAATACTACACATAAGGGAACTCTTCCCCACATTCAGTAGAGGTTTTGGATGTTAACAACCAGAAACAACAACAAATATCCATACTGGGAGACACCTAATCCACTCTTGGGAGGGTTTTAGGGAAAAGTGATATTTAAGCCGAAACCTAAAGAACCAATAGAAGTTAGCCATGGGTTTTGGTAGAGTTAAATTATTTCTCAATACCCACCTCGCCGCCCCACCCCAGCCCGGATACATTGATATTTCAGCTAAAGGACATACTAAGCACCAAACAGCTCATCAGTGCCCTCTCCCATTCTTACACATTCTATTTCACTCCTGATTACATAGGGTGAAACCAATCCAAAGGGATTTGGGAAGGAGAAAGGAGAACATGGGGTTCAAACCAAAAGATACCCACGTCTGAGCCTTCCAGACCTTACTGTACCCGTGTCATCAGGACCTTAGCTTGGAATCCCCCACTTATCACGTCGCTAAGAGCAAACAATTTCACTGCTGCAACTAACGAAGTGTGTATTACATTGCCTAGCAACTCCTCACTGTTTGTATGACGAACTCCTTGCCTGGACACACATGAATAAAAGTTTCACTCTCTGGAGAATGTAACTGAGTCACAATTCTACTTTTATGAGATCAGGAAAGAATAAAAACATTATTTACCTACGTGGTTCACCACAGCGCCTGAAACGAAGCACAGCTCTAAGATCTTCAGGTAAGATGACTCAGAAGGGCGCGGGAAGGATAATGAGGATGAATGTGGATGGCAAGCTTTAAGAACAGGCTAGAAATAAATGTGATTAACATCAGCCTTCTGAGGAAGCAGAATAAATCCAGTCTGGAGGTCTCTGTCAGCCAGGGCATCAATGATTAGGGCACGAGGGCTGAGACGGTCAGTAGAGTCAGTAAAATTTATGTCAGACACAATCTCCTGCCATTGTTCTTAAATTGGGCCTTTATACCTAGAAGTGTCTTGGGAAGATGTAATACTCATGACCAATGGGTAAGATTAAACGCAGATTTACTGAATATTTAGCTAAAGCACACCCAACCATTTATGTGCATCCTATATTGCTATGGCTACAAATGAGCCTAAAAGCAACCAATTCCCATTTAGAGCACTGGAAGCAGCCCTTCACACCACAGGCTACTCCTTGGCCCCCTGGTCTGTCTTGCCCTTGCCCTGACACCTGTTTCATCATTGAGAGAAGAAAATCGGAGAGCCACTTGGTGCTTGTACACCACGAGCAGCTCTCCAAATCCCAGATTCCTTATCTGTAAACTGGGCAAAATGACAGCAGGTCATAGGGTTGTTCTGGTGACCTAATAAGAGAATATAAATGAAGCACTCATCACTGCCCAAAACATTCAATAAATGGTAACTATTTACACCAGGTTGGAATCCTAGCTATATGATTTATTGGCTGTTGACCTTGTACAAACTACTTCATCTATATGAGCTTGCATTTTCTCCTCTGTAAAATAGTGATAGCAATGCCTATCTCACAGAATTCCTGAGAATATCCAATGATGTAACATATATAAAAGAGCCTGGCACAGAATGGATAGTCAACTAATATGCAATAACCTGTGGTAATAGCTTTTCTGTTTCTACCCATTGTTCCCTTTCATGTGGATTTAGCTAATGCTTGCATAGGTGTGGTTATCTGGCTCTTTCCTCCAAAAAGATAAATTTCTCTAAGTCTCTAAGGCTTTTACAAGCAACTTGAAGAAACCACTTCTTCTATAGCTTGGTGTTCCTGATGCCTGACACAAAGTAGATACACAATAAAATTAAATTTAAATTTGTCCTCTGTTCCTGACTTTTTGCCCTGCACCATCTCCCAACAGAAGGAATCCCTTACTCCATGTCACTGTTTCTTGAGATTATATTTACTGCTTTTATGCGATCAAGGGTAGGCTCAGAAAGCACAATACTGATAACAAAGATTAAATTCTGAAAATTATAGATCATTTCTTCTCCCATGATTAGGATTAAAAAAATATTTTTTTTAGTGGCGCCTGGGTGGCTCAATCGGTTAAGCATCCAACTTCAGCTCAGGTCACGATCTTGCGGTTCCTGAGTTGGAGCCCTGCATCAGGCTCTGCGCTGACAGCTCAGAGCCTAGAGCCTGCTTTGGATTCTATGTCTCCCTCTCTCTCTCTCTCTGTCCCTCCCCCACTTGTCCTCTCTCTCTCTCTCTCTCTCTCTCTAAAAAAATAAACATTAAAAGAAATTTTAAAGAAAATATTTTTTTAAAACCTCTTTTTTAAAACTAGTTAACTGTTTCAACTATTATGTGAAGTTGTTGGGATCAGTGGGGGAGGGGAATCGTGTATCCCCAAAATACATAAGTTGAACTATTGAGGTAGTGGGGAAAATATGAGAAGTTTAATTTAATTAGTACAGTAGTAAATGTATACAGTGCATAAATAAATAAACTCCATATATTAGGAGTGCATACTCAAAAGCTGTGATGGAATGGGGCACCTTGGTGGCTCATTCGGCTGAGTCTCTGACTTCAGCTCAGGTCATGATCTCTAGGTTCGTGAGTTCAAGCCCCACGTTGGGCTCGCTGCTGTCAGACCAGAGCCTGCTTCAGATCCTCTGTCCTTGCTCTGCGCCCCTCCCCCACATGTGCTCTCTCAAAAATAAATAAATCATTTTTTAAAAATTGGATAGAGTTACAACCTACATAATCAAAAGTGTTTAGAGATCACTGATTTAAATTGTGCATTTAATGTCACAGTTTGCCATTAATCGTATACCCAAAACTTATCATGACATTTTAACTTCATTACTTGGGATGTGTAATTAAAAATACCCACATGAAAGCTACATATATAGCTTTAAAAGTCCAATATCTCTCAGTCAAAAAGAATTAAATCTTGCCATTTGCAACAATGTGGAAGCAACTAGAGTGTATTATGCAAAACAAAATAAGTCAGAGAAAGACAAATATATGATTTCACTCATGTGGAATTTGAAGAAACACAACAGATGAACATAGGGGAAAGGAAGGAAAAATGAGATAAAAACAGAGAGGGAGGCAAACCATAAGAGACTCTTACATACAGAGAACAAACTGAGGGTTGCTGGAGGGGAGGTAGGGATGGGCTAAATGGGTGATGGGCATTCCAGAGGACACTTGTTGGGATGAGCACTGGATGTTATACGTAAGTGATGAATCACCGGGTTCTACTCCTGAAATCAACAATACACTGTATGTTAATGAACTTGAATTTAAATTAATTAATTAATAGGTCCAATATCTTTATTACACATATGGTAGGGGGAGAGAAAGGAAGGGAAGGGAAAGCAAGGGAGGGGAGGAGAAGAGACGGGAAGGGAAAGAAAGAAAGGAAAGAGAGGGGAAGAAGAAGAGGAGTGAAGGGGAGGGAAGGGAAGGGACCAGGGGCTTTAAAATTTTTTTATTTCAAGAGAATAACTTAAGTACTTCATGTGTCCTGCTAACATTTCTACAACTAACACCCAAGTGTTAGCCATTGTAGAATAATACACAAACAAAACCTAAGTTTTGTCAACCAAGGTTGAACAACTTACAAACATTTGGTCCACATGGAGTCACCAGAGATGAGATTTCTCCCACAGTAACACAAAGCTCAATGGATCCTGGCCAGATGTCTGATTTGCCACACTCTTTGCCTGCTGGCCTCTCCTGGACTCTAACCTACTCAAGGTCCTTGGCTCTTGGCTCTGAGGTTGTTTGTAATGATCTGCCTTGCTGCCCTCTGCTTGTCCATTCTTTAAAAGGGTGTTAAATCATGGCTGCCCCAAGGTTGCCCCAAGCTTATGTTGGGCAGGAGGCCATTAATTCAAATTGCCTGAACAGAGCAGTTACACAAAACTCTCTTCTTAGAGGAATGTTTTTTGTTCAATATTAAGTATTTTTAAAGCTTCCTCCACTTCATTATTGAAGCTTTTCATTCCTCTGTCTAGCCACACAGGTACAAATTTCAGTGCAGTATCTACTGTCTACAACTGCTTAGAGTATGGTAGACACCCCCACTCCCGTGGGCAGTTCTTGCCCCAACATTCAGAGCTACCCAAAGCCTATTAAGTTGGTTTCTAGACATACTCATCATCTGGGAAGTATTCCCTGTTAGTTGAATAACGGTTATTAATAAAACAGGCCACTAATGAGTCACCCCAGTCTCAATTGTTTGGGCAAGTCATGACTGACTAAGTCACTTCTCAGACTTGTGACCCAAGGTTTCAGTGCCAACATGGAATAACTGTTTTCTCTATTTTGTCACTTTAAAGTCAAGGGTTTAGCCAGCAGTAATATAACGTTAACTACTAACAGAGACAAAATTTAAAATCATTTTTCAATTCAAATAAGGTTTTTCATTTAAATGAAATTTCACATTTTGTGTTATTGTTAAAATGCTCTTATGACTCTTTGACACTTCTTTAATGTTCTTCTTAAGGACCTCCAAATTTTCCCCTACCCAACTTGTTGCACTTGGGATTCTCACTCTTCTGGAACATTTCTCCTCTCCTCTGATGCCCTGAATCTTGAGCCATCTAATCCACTTGTCCAAACCAACCCAATCACTGACGTCTAATTCACATCACACATCCTCCTGAAGCTTTCTTTCACTGATGTTTGCAGCCCACACTGTTCTTCATATTTGTAACAGCCTCATGCGCAGCCTGTCATTTATGTCACCCTGGGCTGTTCTCCAATGACACTGGGAAATCTGAGATGAATTGAATAATTATGAGCACATTTGCTTTCATCACACTATGAAACTCAACATTCAATACCATACTAAGTGTTTATAAAGCTGCATTTAATCATCATATTTAAAACTCTGACCTTGAGGTTGCCTGTTTCTGTGTGAATCAGAGGAGATGTGCTACCATGCAAAGAGCCGTGGTACGAAGACAATGTTCCTAAACACAAAGCATGCCAGATTATTGGGTTATTAACCTAAACCTTCCTATATGTATATTTTAAGTTTTTATTTTAATTCCAGTTAACATAAAGTGTTATATTACTTTCAGGTGTATAATGATTCAGCACTTGCATACATCACCCTGTGCTCATCACAAGTGCAGTCCATAATCACCACCTATTTAACCCAATCCCCCACCCCTCCCTTCTCCCCACTAGTAGCCATCAGTTTGTTCTCTATAATTAAGAGTCTCTGTAATTAAGAGTCTCTATAATTAAGTCTCTATAATTCATTGTTTCTTGCTTTGTCCCTCTCTCTCTCTCTCTTTCATCCCTTTGCTTTGTTGTTTGTTTTTAAATTCCACATGTGTGAAATCATATTTGTCTTTCTCTGACTGGCTTATTTCACTTAGCATTATACTCTCTAGCTCCATCCATGTCATTGAAAATGGCAAGACTTCATTCTTTTTTACGGCTGAGTAATATTCCATTGTATATATACACACCACATCTTCTTTATCTATTCATCAGTTGATGGACACTGGAGCTGCTTCCATATCTTGGCCATTATAAATAATGCTGTTATATACATAGGGGTGCATGTATCCCCTTGAATTGGTGTACCTGTATTCTTTGGGTAAATACCCAGTAGTGTGATTGCTGGATTATAAGGAAGTTCTATTTTTAAATTTCTGA
Source organism: Herpailurus yagouaroundi (assembly GCF_014898765.1). Taxonomy (NCBI): domain Eukaryota; kingdom Metazoa; phylum Chordata; class Mammalia; order Carnivora; family Felidae; genus Herpailurus; species Herpailurus yagouaroundi. Next base: position 6,557,806 of record NW_024412417.1, read on the forward strand.
GGAATCTCCATATTGTTTTCCACAGTGGCTGCACCAGTTTGCATTCCCACCAACAGTACACGAGGGTTCCTTTTTCTCCACATCCTCGCCAACACCTGTTGTTTCTGGTGTTGTGTTTCTAGCCATTCTGACAGGTGTGAGGTGATATCTCATTGTAGTTTTGATTTGCATTTCCCTGATAATAAGTGATGACGAGCATCTTTTCATGTGTCTGTTGGCCATCTGCATATCTTCTTTGGAGAAAAGTCTGTTCATGTCTTCTGCCAATTTTTAAGTTGGATTATTTGTTTTTGGTTGTTGAGTTGTATCAGTTCTTTCTATATTTTGGATACTAACCCTTCATTGGATATGTCACTTGCAAATATCTTCTACCATTCCATAGATTGCCTTTTAGTCTTATTGAATGTTTCCTTTGTTGTGCGGAAGCTTTTTATTTTGATGTAGTCTCAATAGTTTATTTTTGCTTTTGTCTCCCTTGCTTCAGGGGACCTATCTAGAAACAAGTTGCTACAGCTGATGTCAAAGAAATTACTGCCTGTGCTCTCTTCTAGGATTTTTATGGTTTCAGGTCTCACATTTAGGTCTTTAACCCATTTTGAATTTATTTTTGTGTATGGCATAATAAAGTGGTCCAGTTTCATTCTTTTGCATGTTGCTCTCCAGTTTTCCCAACACCATTTTTTGAAGAGAGTATCTTTTTCCCATTGGATATTCCTTCTCACTTTGTCAAAGAATAATTGACCTTATGGTTGTGGTTTTATTTCTGGATGTTCTATTCTGTTCCATTGATCTATGTGTCTATTTTTGTGCCAGTATCATACTGTTTTGATTATTATAGCTTTGTAATATAACTTGAAGCCCAGAATTGTGATGCCTCTAGCATTGCTTTTCTTTTTCGAAATTGCTTTGGCTATTCATGGTCTTTTGTGATTCCATATAAATTTTAGAACTGTTCGTTCCAGTTCTGTGAAAAATGCTGTTGGTATTTTGATAGAGATTGCATTAAAAGTGTAGATTGTTGGGGCGCCTGGGTGGCTTGGTCGGTTAAGCAACCAACTTCGGCTCAGGTCATGATCTCACAGTCCGTGAGTTCGAGCCCCGCATCGGGCTCTGTGCTGACAGCTCAGAGCCTGGAGCCTGTTTCAGATTCTGTGTCTCCCTCTCTCTCTGCCCCTCCCCTGTTCATGCTCTGTCTCTCTCTGTCTCAAAACTAAATAAATGTTAAAAAAAAATTTTTTTTAGTGTAGATTGTTTTGGGTAGTATAGACATTTTAACAATATTTGTTCTTCTAATCCATGAGCATGGAATGTCTTTCCATTTCTTTGTGTCATCTTCAATTTCTTTCATCAGTGTTTTATAGTTCTCAGAGCACAGGTCTTTGACCTCTTTGGTTAAGTTTATTCTTAGATATCTTATTATTTGGGGTACAATTGTAAAAGGGATTGTTTTCTTAATTTCTCCTCCGACTGCTTCATTATTGGTGTATAGAAATGCAACCGATTTCTGTACATTTATTTTGTATCATGCAACTTTACCGAATTCACTAAACCTCCCTACATACTAATAACTATTGTTTAATCAACTTTTTAATTTTTAAAAAAAGTGTGAAGGGTAATGTTTACTTCACATTTAGTTTTAGAGAAACACAATGTTATAGGTGTACTGAAAATTATTTTTTTCCCAGTCCCATACCTCTCCCTTCCTAGCCATTGGCAACTAGTATCATAAATTTGTGTGTATTCTGACTACAATGTGTAGATTCATTACACACACACACAAATACACACACACACTGTGGTGCTCTGTTACATTAGCTGCCTCCAATGAGCCACGCCTCCTGGAATTCACACCATTCAGTAGACCCCCTTCCTAGATCGTGAGCTGGTCTGTGAATGGTAGGAATGATACTGGGCCAATTCCATAACTAGGCTTTAATAATTCTTGGCTTCTTCTACTTTTGCACTCTTGGGAGCCGTGACCCACCATGTAAGAATACAGCCTATGTGAGAGACTATACATAGGGTCCACAGGTAAATGGGACCACACATGATGACTAAATGGGATTACATGGGAATGAGAAGTCCCAAAACTATACGGAGAAAGAGAAAATTTCAGCTGTCCCAGGTGCCACTGACCCCAGCTCCAGATGACCTTCCAGCCACCAAGTGAGTGACTGACTAGTAAAACCAGCAGAACTGCCCAGGTGAGTTGAGCCCAGAATGCAGAATTTTAGGCCAAAAAAAAAAAAATTGTTGATTTAAGCCATAAGTTTTAGGGTGGTTTATTATGAAGCAATGGATAATCAAATCACATATACTCATAAACAATATATGGTAATATTTTATGTGATTTTTTTATTTAACATGAGTATTATCAGTATATATACATTCTATAATTTGCTTTTTCTTAGTCAGCATTATGCTTTTAGGTTTATTACTATTAAAACCATAGATCTAGTTCACTAATTTTAATTCCTATATTTTCCATTGTGTGAATAAACAGATTGGATTGTTTCGGGGCACCTGGGTGGCTCAGTCAGTTGAGTGCCTGACTTGGGTTCAGGTCATGATCTCACAGTTTGTGGGTTCAGGCCTCGCATAGGGCTTTTTGCTGACAGCTCAGAGCCTGGAGCCTGCGTTGGATTCTGTGTCTCCCTCTCTCTTTCTCTGCCCCTCCCCCACACGTGCTCTGTCTCTCTCTCTCTCTCTCTCTCTTGAAAATAAATAAATGTTAAAAAAATTTTTTTTCTTAAAAAATAAAATAAAAATTGAATTGTTTCCAATTTTTCTCCATTGTACACAAAGAAGCAATGGACATTCTCATGAAGGTCTCCTGTGCTTATGTGAGAGAATTTCTCTAGTTTAAATACCTTGATATTATTAAAATTTGCCGTGCACTGACAAGATATTGCCCCCATTCTACCAATGAGGAACCTGAGACTCAGAATTTAAGTGACTGCCTTAAGGTCACACAGCAAATAAGTCACAGAACTAGGATTTAAATAGGCTTATCTGACTCCAGAGCCTACATTTTCAACCTCCGTACTGTTCTGTATACAAGTGTCCTATAAAACTATGTCTGCTGATTTTGTTTCTCCACCAGAATTATAAATCCTTTGAGGGTTTATAATTATAACATAATTTATAATAGTAATAGCTTATTATTATAACTTAATAGTTTAATAACCACTTACTATGTGTCAGATGCTGTGCATAACATTTAAAATATTATTTAATTTCATTTAATTCTCACACAATCTGATGATCAGAGCACTATTCCCATTTTACAAAAGAGGAAACTAAAGCACAGTGAATTTTAATACCCTACCCAGAGTCATACAAATAGACAATGGCCAAGATAGGAATGAACCCAAGTTTTGCAGGGCTTGAAGCTTATCCAAGTTAGATTAAGGAGGCTCTCAAAGAAATAGAATTCAAATGTACACATACAAAACTAGATACGAAAGTGAATATTCAGAATGAAAATAGAAACTACCACTAATTACTTGACTCTTAGATATGCAAGTCCCTTAGAACAAACAATCCTAAAATTTGTATGGAATCACAAAAGACCCCGAATAGCCAAAGTAATATTGAAGAAGAAAACCAAAGCGGAGGCATCACAATCCCAGACTTCAGCCTCTACTACAAAGCTGTAATCATCAAGACAGCATGGTATTGGCACAAAAACAGACACATAGACCAATGGAATAGAATAGAAACCCCAGAATTGGACCCACAGATGTATGGCCAACTAATCTTTGACAAAGCAGGCAAGAGTACCCAATGGAAAAAAAAGTCTCTTTAACAAATGGTGCTGGGAGAACTGGACAACAAAATGAAGAATGAAACTAGACCATTTTCTTACACCATTCACGAAAATAAACTCAAAATGGATGAAGGACCTGAATGTGAGACAGGAAACCATCAAAACCCTAGAGGAGAAAGCAGGAAAAAACCTCTCTGACCTCAGCCGCAGCAATTTCTTACTTGACACATCTCCAAAGTCAAGGGAATTAGAAGCAAAAATGAACTATTGGGACCTCATCAAGATAAAAAGCTTCTGCACTGCAAAGGAAACAATCAACAAAATTAAAAGGCAACCAACGGAATGGGAAAAGATATTTGCAAATGACATATCGGGTAAAGGGCTAGTACCCAAAATCTATAAAGAACTCATCAAACTCCACAGTGAAAAACAAATAATCCAGTGAAGAAATGGGCAGAAGACATAAATAGACACTTTTCTAAAGAAGACATCCAGATGGCTAACAGACACATGAAAAGATGCTCAAAGTCACTCCTCATCAGGGAAATACAAATCAAAACTACAATGAGATACCACCTCACACTGGTCAGAGTGGCTAAAATGAACAAATCAGGAGACTATAGACGCTGGTGAGGATGTGGAGAATTGGGAACCCTCTTGCATTGTTGGGAATGCAAACTGGTGCAGCCGCTCTGGAAAACAATGTGGAGGTTCCTTAAAAAATTAAAAATAGATCTACCCTATGACTCGGCAATAGCACTGCTAGGAATCTACCCAAGGGATACAGGAGTGCTGATGCATAGGGGCACTTGTACCCCAGTGTTTACAGCAGCACTTTCAACAATAGCCAAATTATGGAAACAGTCTAAATGTCCATCAACTGATGAATGGATAAACAAGATGTGGTTTATATATACGATGGAATACTACTTGGCAATGAGAAAGAATGAAATCTGGCCAATTGCAGCAACATGGATGGAACTGGAGGGTATTATGTTAAGTGAAAAAAGTCAGGCAGAGAAAGACAGATACCATATGTTTTCACTCTTATGTGGATCCTGAGAAACTTAACAGAAGGCCATGGGGGAGGGGAAGGAAAAAAAAATAAGTTAGAGAGGGAGGGAGCCAAAACATAAGAGACTCTTAAAAACTGAGAACAAACTGAGGGTTGATGGGGGTGGGGGAGAGGGGAAAGTGGGTGATGGGCATTGAGGAGGGCACCTGTTGGGATGAGCACTGGGTGTTGTGTGGAAACCAATTTGACAATAAATTATATTTAATATAAAAAAATAAACATTTTAAAGAAAAGAAAAAAAAGATATGCAAGTCCTTTTCTTCTGACATAGATTTAAACAATTCACCTGGAATGCTTCCTGGTTGCTACCTGGCTCTCACCACCTAGAACACTCTGCAACTCCCTTCATTCACAAGGGATATGCAAGGGAGGAACTCTGAGGCTGAAGCAATGAACTCATGAGGCTGAAGCTCATGATAAATCTGCCTGCGTCCAGGCAGAGCTATGGATTTAATCCAGGTCTGCTCTTCTCCAAAGCCTGTAGTAGGCGCCATTTTGGATTCACATCCAGAGGGCTCGGCACCGATCCTCAGTATGTATTAGTGAGGCATGCTGTCATCTGCTGCCCACTTCAGTCATTCTCTCTCATATTACACAGTTAGTTTTCTTCACAGTATCTGCTATTACCTACAATTATCTCATTTGTGTATGTTTGTGTTCATTGTCTGTTTATTCCACTAGAATAGAACATACAGCCCATGAGATGAGAGACCTTGCCTCTCTTTGTTCCACACTGCAGCCTCAACATCTACAACAGTACCTAGGCTTCATTTGTAGTGTCAGTGAACATCTGTTGAATAAAGGAGTAACCAAATGTTAGCTGAGTGAATAAATTAAAATGCTTTTGGATTAAGATAGCTGAAAGCTTAGAGAAGTTATACAGAAAAAAAAATTATAACAGAGTTTGCAGTATTTGAAACAAGTTCATGTAATCTTCTTGAAAGCAAATTTATATTTTGCACAAATCATGCATTATATTAAGCTCATTTTCTTATGAAAATGTTAAATATTTAAATCCCAGGTGCAATCCACAGTTCTTGAGCAAGAGCTATGCCTCCTCTATAGTAATTATAATAAGGTTGCAATGTAAAATAATAACATTCAAGAATTATCTTTATTAACATGGTAATCAAAAAGTTCACACCACATACACTGGAAATCAAATCTAAAAGAACTAAGAGTAGCAGCTTCTTTTTCCAGTGGGGAAATGCAAATTTTGCCACTTCATGGATGATTTATCTCAACTTGGGAAGGAGAAATGTTTGTTTCTAAACTATGAATCATATAAGAGAATTGTAGCAAGTCTGTGTTTTATACATTTTCACACTGGTCTACTTGAAAGACTATTTCATTTCTTATCCTCATTTCACATCTAACTAACATGATTAAAATTCAAAATAACAACTTTGTTTTCTTAAATTTCATAATTGTTACTGAGGAAAAAGTACAGACTACATAAAGTTATTGTCTGAGATAAATATTTGAGGTTAAAATGTCTTTTGTTGTCTGTTCTTCCGTTAAGTATGGCAAAAAATATCCTCAAAATAACCATAATTAATGTTTCACTTGGGAATTGTTCACTTCCCTGTTGCCTTTCCAAGCATCCCACAAATCTCTGTTTCTGTTTATTTCAATTAACAAGATTTCCAAATCTTCTTCCAGTATTCTGATGCGTTTCCAAAGTACACTTTAAATATCAATTTATTTACATTACTGCCAAATGTATGGGATTAATAGTGTTGGGACAATTGATTAACCATATGGAGAAAAATAAGTTAAGATACCTCATTCCATACACCAAAGGAAATTCCAGTGGAATCAGAAACTTAAATAGAAAAAGAAAAAGAAAACAAGGGGTGCCTGGGTAACTCAAATGGTTGAGCGTCCAACTCTTGATTTTGGTTCAGGTCATGATCTCATAGTTCATGATGTCGAGCCCAACACTGGGCTCTGCACTGACAGCGTGGAGCCTGCTTGGGATTCTTTCTCTCCCTCTCTCTCTGTCCCTCCCCTGCTCATCGTCTCTCTCTCTCTCCCTCTCTCTCTCTCTCTCAAAATAAATAAATACATTTTAAAAAAAGAAAAAGAAAACAAAAAATAGAAACCACAAACATACAAGAAAAACATATAGGGAATTTCTACTTCTTATAATAGTAACTTAAGTAATTCAATTGGCAATCCTGGCTGCGACAACAAGGTAAAATATTTTAAACGCACTCATGCCACTGGACCCAACTATCCCATGGCTACATATTTGTCTGAGAGAAATAAAAGTATATGTCCACACAAAAGACTTTTAGGTAAATGTTTGTAGCAGTTTTATTTGTAAGGGCCCCAAACTGGAAACAATCCTCCAATGCCTATCAACAGATGAATGTATAAACAAATTGTGGTTACATATACATACCCAGTCTTAAGAAGGAATGAACGATTAGTATATGCAACAACACAGACAAATCTTAATTATGCTGAGTGAAAGAATCCAGACCAAAAGAAAGTTCTAGAAAATGCAAACTAGTTTACCATGACAGAAGGTAGATCAGATCAGTGGTTGCCTGAAGAGGGGGAGTTGGGATGGGCAGAGGGTAGGGAAGGAAGGATTACCAAGGAACACAAGGAAACTTTTGGGAGGGATAAATATGTTCATTATATTTATTATGGTAATGGTTTCATGGTTATATACATATACCAAAACTCACCAGGGGTGGCTGGGTGGCTCAGTCAGCTAAGCGTCTGACTTCGGCTCATGTCACAGTTCGTGGGTTCCAGCCCCGCATTGGGCTCTGTGCTGACAGCTGGGAGCCTTGGAGCTTGTTTCAGATTCTGTATCTCCTTCTCTCTCTGTCCCTCCCCCTCTTGCATTCTCTCTCTCTCTTTCTCAAATAAATGAGTAAATATTTAAAAATTACCAAATTGTACATTTTACATATAGACAGTTTACTGTATATAGATTATACCTCAATAATTACCTTAGCAATATTTACAACAATGACTTCAACAATATACCTCAACAAAGTAAGTCTACTTGAACGTATTGGGATCTTAAAGAGGCCGTGAAGAACGACACAGCCAAGATTCAGGAGAACTCCAGAAGGTAAGCCTGGTATTTGGGGTCATTTCTTCCTTTGGGAAGCACTATAAATGTTTGCCTTAAAAAGAAGAAATAGTGAAAATGAATGGACAAAATATTCAACTTAAAAGATTAGAAAAAGAACAGCAGAGCAAGTCCAAAGAAACATAAAGAATAAAAAGTAAAATAAGAAGAGAAATTAATGAATCAGAAAACAAGAAGTTAATAGCATAACCAACAAAACCAAATGTTGGGTTTTTTAAAGACTAATAAAATAGACTGTGGCAAGATTTGTTAGGATAAAAGAAAAAAGCAAACATACTAGGAATGAAAAAGGGAGCACAACTACAGAGAAAGTAGATGTTAAAAGCATAAGAAATATTTGACTTTATGCCAATATACTTGAAAATGATTTGTAGAAGAATATTACTTATCAAAACTGACTTAAGGACAAAATTTTTAAACCTAAATAAACCAATAACCATTAAAGAAAATGTTTCAACATTTTAAAAATATACCCCTCTCCAGGCACCTGAGTGGCTCAGTCACTTAAGTGTCTGACTCTTGATCTCAGCTCAGGTCATGACCTCTCAGTTTGTGAGATTAAGTCCTGCACTGACAGTGCGGAGGCTGCTTGGGATTCTCTTTTTTTTTCTCTCTCTCTCTCTTTCTCTGCTCCTCCCCTGCTTGTGCTTTCTCTCTCTCTCTCAAAAAAAAAAATCTACCCCTCTTGAATACGTGTATACACACACACACACGTGTGCCATATACATGAAACCCAAAGAGTTTGACAGTTCTAGCAAAAACTCAAAGAATAGCCAATCTCAATCTTATGTTCCAGAGCATAGAAAACTAAGACAAATTCTACAGTTCATTTAATTAAGCTAATGTAACCATTATGCAAAAACCAACAGAGACTATGACAGAGGAAAACTATAGGCTAATCTCATTTACGAATATAAATGCAAAAGTATTAAAAAAATTTTCTTAAAATGTGAATACATAAAAAATTTCCTCTAAACTGTGTTTATTCTAGGGATACAACCATGGTATAATATTAGAAAATTTATTAATGTAATTTACCTCATTAACAAAGCAAAGAAAGTTATGTAATTCTTTTAATACTTGCAGAAAATGCATTTGCTATAAATGAAAACACATTCATAGTTTTTTTTAAATCATCTTAATAAGTATATAAAAGAATACCCTTAACCTGAGGGTGGGAATCAACCAAATACCTACAGCAAGTATCTTATTCAATGGTAACTGTTAAAGTAGAAGAAGTGGGAATGCAAACTGGTACAGCCACTCTGGAAAACAGTATGGAGGTTCCTCAAAAACTAAAAATAGAACTACCTCACAACCCAGCCATTGCACTACTAGGCATTTATCCATGGGATACAGGTGTGTGTATACACACACACACACACACACACACACACACACACACACACAATGGAGTATTACTCGGCAATCAAAAAGAATGAAATCTTGCCATTTGCAACTATGTGGATGGAACTAGAGGGTATTATGCTAAATGAAATTAGTCAGAGAAAAACAAATATCATATGACTTCACTCATATGAGGACTTTAAGATACAAAACAGATGAACATAAGGGAAGGGAAGCAAAAATAATATAAAAAGCAGGGAGAGGGACAGAGATTCTTTTTTTTTTTTTAACGTTTATTTATTTTTGAGACAGAGAGAGACAGAGCATGAACGGGGGAGGGTCAGAGAGAGAGGGAGACACAGAATCTGAAACAGGCTCCAGGCTCTGAGCAGTCAGCACAGAGCCCGACGCAGGGCTCAAACTCACGGACAGTGAGATCATGACCTGAGCCGAAGTCGGACGCCCAACCGACTGAGCCACTCAGGCGCCCCGAAGAGATTCTTAAATATGGAGAACAAGCAGGGGGTTGCTAGAAGGATTGTGGGAGGGGGGATGGGCTAAATGGGTAAGGGGCATTAAGGAATCCACTCCTGAAATCATTGTTGCACTATATGCTAACTAACTTGGATGTTAATTAAATTGTTTAAATAAAATTAAAAAAGAAAGAAAGAAAGAAAAATAAAATAAATAAATAAATAACGTAGAAAAAGTAGGGGCACCTGGGTGGCTCAGTCCATTAAGCATCTGACGTTGGCTCAGGTCACAATCTCAGTCAGGGTTAGTGAGTTTGAGCCCCACGTCGGGCTCTGCACTGACAGTGTGGATGGAGTCTGCTTGGGATTATCTCCCTCCTTCTCTCTCTCTGCCCCTCCCCTGTTCATGCTTTCTCTCTCAAAAATAAATAAACAGTTAAAAAAATAATAATTAGCTAAGCAAAAAGAGTAAATGATGCCCGCTATCATTGATTCTATACAACACTGTACTGGAGGACCTTGCTAACATGGTAAAACAAGAAAAAAGTGATATAAGAGTTACAAATGAGGGGTGCCTGGGTGATTCAGTCAGTTAGCATCCAACTTTCGCTCAGGTCATGATCTCACGGTTTGAGGGTTCAAGTCCCACACTGGGCTCTGTGCTGACAGCTCAGATTCTGTGTCTCCCTCTCTCTCTGCCTCTCTCTCTCTCTCTCTCTCTCTCTCTCTCAAAAACAAACATTAAAAAAGAAAAGAGTTAGAAATGAGTAACAAGACTGTCATTTCTCATGGATGTTATGTCAACATAGACAATCCCAGAGAATTATAAACTATTAGAATTCAACAAGTTGGGGCGCCTGGATGACTCAGTTGGTTGGGCGTCTGACTTCAGCTCAGGTCATGATCTCACAATCCGTGAGTTTGAGCCCCACATCAGGCTCTGTGCTGACAGCTCAGAGCCTGGAGCCTGCTTTGAATTCTGTGTCTCCATCTGTCTCTGCCCCTCCCCTGCTCATGCTCTGTCTCTCTCTGTCTCAAAAATAAATAAAAACATTAAAAAAAAAAAGAATTCAACAAGTTATTGGACTACAAGAGCAATAGGCACAAACCAATTACTTTTCTGTGCACCAGCATACCACCTGGAACAGAGGACTAAATCTACAATTTAAGTGCAACATTTTCGTGGATTAAAAGTCACAAAACATTATTGAAGGAGTAAATAAATGAAGAAGGAGGTGATGTTCACAGATGGGAAGTCCCAGTATTACCAAGACAGCAAGTCTCCCAAAGTGAATCCAGAAAAGTCAGAGAAACGGTAAAATACCAGGAATGTTCTTTGTGCAACTTGACAAGCTATTTCTCAAATTTATATATAAAGGCAAAAAGCCAAGAATAGCCAATACATTTTGAAGAAGAACACATTTGGCTATTAAGCTATAGCCTATTAAACAGCATATATATGAAATGATTAAATACTTAAATGAAAAAATACTTAAATGAAAAAGGTAGATTAAATACTTAAATGAAAAAGGAAAACATTAAAGCTTTTAAACTAAAATATAGAAAAATGTATTTATGACTTTAGGGTAGGAAAGGACTTTATTTTTTTAACCAAAATACAAGAAGTAAAACCATAGGGAAAGTTTAAATTTAAAAACCTCTGTACACCAAAAGATACTAAGAACAAAGTGAAAATACAAGTCACTTGAAAGAAGATACTTGCCATGACAAAAGATTAGTATCCAGAATACACAAAGAATTCAGACCAAAACAAGTTTTAAAAGAAGAAACTTCAATTTAAAGTTTAAGGTTTAAGTGGATTTAAAGTTTAAAGTGAATAATTCTCAGAGGAAGAAGTTCAAATAATTAAAAAATGATAATATACTCAGTTCCACTTGTAGTTAAGGGAATGCAAAATTAAATAACAATAAGAACAATTTCACTCCCATCTAAGTTGACAAAAACCACTTTGGAGAGTAATTTTCCCATAAGGATGGACACATCTTATGGCTGAGCAATTCCATTAAAAAATTTTTTTTAATGCTTACACCTGTCAGAATGGCTAACAACTCAGGCAGCAACAGATGTTGGCAAAGATGTGGAGAAAGAGGATCTCTTTTGCGCTGCTGGTGGGAATACAAACTGGTGCAGCCACTCTAGAAAACAGTATGGAAGTTCCTTGAAAAATAGAATATTTTATAGCAGCACTATCAACAATAGCCAAAGTATGGAAAGAGCCCAAATGTCCATCGATGGATGAATGGATAAAGAAGATATAGTATATATATACAATGGAGTATTACTTGGCAATCAAAAAGAATGAAATCTTGCCATTTGCAACTACATGGATGGAACTGGAGGGTATTATGCTAAGTGAAATTAGTCAGAGAAAGACAAAAATCATATGACTTCACTCATATGAGGACTTTAAGAGACAAAACAGATGAACATACGGGAAAGAATTAACAAAAGTAATATAAAACAGGGAGGGGGACAAAACAGAAGAGACTCATAAATATGGAGAACAAACTGAGGTTTACTGGAGAGGTTGTGGGAGGGGGGATGGGCTAAATGGGTAAGGGGAATTAAGGAATCTACTCCTGAAATCATTGTTTCACTATATGCTAATTTGTATGTAAATTTTAAAAAATAAAAAATTAAATTAAAAAAAATTTTTAATGTTTATTTTTGAGAGAGAGAGAGCACAAGCCCATGTGCACAAGTGGGGGAGGGGCAGGGAGAGAGGGAGACAGAATCTGAAGCAGGCTCCAAGCTCTGAGCTGTCAGGAAAGAGCTCGATGCCAGGCTCAAACTCATGAACCGCAAGATCATGACCTGAGCCCAAGTCGGAGGCCTAACCAACTGAGACACCCAGGTGCCCCAGAATGATTCCATTTTGAAAGACAGTCTTGTTAATGAGTCAAAGAGACATGTACAAAAATAAATCTGGGAGCATTGTTTATG
>NW_024412417.1:6570648-6631749 GCF_014898765.1 Herpailurus yagouaroundi
TATATATATATATATATATATATATATATATACACACATATATATGGATACAACCTGAATGTTCACCAATAGGAGAAATAATGAATTGTGGTATATTCACATAATTGAATACTACTCAGCAATTAAAATGAAAAACTAATGCTATTTGTGTCCCCATGGATAATTTTTTTATATGTAGAGCATACAGATTAGGTTGACATAAAGTTATACAAAGTTTTCAGCCTGGAAAACAACTCTATAAAAACTTTATGAACAAATATATGTATAATCAAAGTATAAAAATATATATGGGAATGGTAAGTACCAAATTCAGGATATTAATTTTTCTGGGGAGAGGAATGAGGTCAAAATATGGTTTACCACATTTGTTGGGTTTTATTTCTTTTTTTAAAAATTATTTATTTATTTATTTATTTATTTATTTATTTATTTATTTATTTTTGAGAGAGAGTGAGCATGAGTGGGGGAGGTACAGAGAGAGACAGAGACAGAGAATCTCAAGCAGGCTCCATGCTGTCAGCACAAAGCTCGATGTGGGGCTCGAACTCACAAACTGTGAGATTATGCCCTCAGTAGAAGTCAGATGTTCAACAAATGAACATTCAGGCACCCCTACGTTTTATTTCTTAATGAAAAAAGATGTAAGCAAACACAACAAGATGTTATGACTGTGTAAAGTTGTATGAGATGTACAGAGGGAGCTATTACAAGGTTGTGCTATATACCTTTTTGTACGTTTAAAGTATTTCACAATTTTAAAAAGAAATAGTTGTATACACAGATGCTGAATATTAGTCTCGTGACAGAAACAGTGTTACATTTAAATCCCATTCTTTTGGGGTGTCTGTGTGGCTCAGTCAGTTAAGCATCTGACTTTGGCTGATCATGATCTCATGGTTCGTGAGTTCAAGCCCGGTGTGGGGTTCTGTGCTGACAGCTAAGAGCCTGGAGCCTGCTTCCGATTCTGTGTCTCCCTCTCTCTCTGCCCCTTCCCCACTCATACTCTGTCTCTTTCTCTCTCTCAAAAATAAACGTTAAAAAAATTTTTTTAAATAAAAAATCAATTCCATTCTTTTTATTCATAGGAGAGGTCTCTCCAGTCCTGGAACCATCAAAGGTCTTTACACAGGTATAGTTCATCAGCTTTGCTAGCTTGGAACCCAGATAAAAAGTCTCTGTTGACCGAGATTTTTGCTCATGGCCATGGGGCATGGCGGTGCTTCTCACAATGGGTTTGATAGCACAGAACTCTGAAATTTCCAACCTGAGTCAGTGGTGAAGAAACACAATGTGGCAATGCCAGGAGAAGAAGAAAACTGGATTCTGTTCTGGAAACGAAGGAATTTATTCCAAGGGAGTCACTGAAATCCTCTCTGCGAGGGAATGAAACTTAGCCAATCTGATGATCAGAGCACTGAGAGTTCTCAGAGGAGACAAGTGAAGCTGAGTCCCAGCAGAGCACCATCACCCCCCAAATTTGAATTTGGTATTTGTCTAGAAACATCTAGCCACTACTTGTTTATGTGTCCAGATTTCCATGGATTTTATCAACATTATAAAGTATACTCCAAACATCAGTTAAAATTGCATTTTGTATTTACTGGAGAAAAAATACTAACACTGACCTGGACAGAAACTCCTGGAACACAAAATGACCCCATCAGCACTTAAAGCAAAGTAGAAGTTTTAAGCTTTTCGGCATTTTATGGGTGTGTCCAGTTAGCAGGCTTACTAACAGCCAGAGACAATAGAATTATAGCATCTTAGAGTATGGAGAAACTCACCTTACTTTCCAGAGAAAACAAATGAACATTCATCCTAAATGTTAGGTTTGTCAGAACCACAAACACTGTTTTACTCAAGATTAAAAAAAAAAAAAAATTTAACCTTTATTCATTTTTGAGAGACCGAGAGAGACAAAGCATGAGTGGGGAAGGGGCAGAGAGAGAGGGAGACACAGAATCTGGAACGGGCTCCAGGCTCTGAGCTGTCAGCACAGAGCTTGACGCAGGGCTTGAACTCATGAACCGTGAGATCATGACCTGAGCCGAAGTTGGACACTCAACCTACTGAGCCACCCAGGAGCCCATTTTACTCAAGATTTAAAAAAGACTTAGGCTAGACAACAACTAGGTGGAAAGATTATGTCATATGTCAGCTCACAGGAATAAAACATCACAACATGATTTCAACTACTAAGATTTGGGGATGAAGATCACTGTGGGCTATTTTGAGAAAATCTGCATTTAAATAGCTCTACACTGGGATTATAATTTATAACTTGTAGTGGGGCTGAGTTGTTAGAAGATGTTCAAAGACTGACTGAAGCAGAAAGAAGAAAAGAAATAGGGTCATGGATGAAAGTGGAGGAAGGGGAGCAGGGAGAAGAGATTGTCCCAGCCAAGAACAGATGACCAGGCTTATCATTAGGGTAAGCATACAAAATAGAATCCAAGAAAATATACAACTGTCTAGTGGTTTTCTGGGGTGATAAGATATTCTTTTCAAATTTTTCTTAATACATTTGTATTACTATTAAAATGGACTAAATAGAGAATGAGTAACCAAAGAAAAATGTCTGTACCTCTGTATAGCTTTACAAGCTGAAACAAATTTATGGAAAAGAGCAAAATGTGAAGAACAAGTTAGTACAGATTTTCAGCCTAATAGGTGAGGCTTTCATTTCATATGTCAAGACTTATTACAAACTTATGTTAAGAGAATGGGGTATTTCATCAGGGTTAGGCTAACAAACCAATCTAAAAGAATACAAAATGCAGGGGCGCCTGGGTGGCTCAGTCAGTTCAGCGTCTGACTTTGGCTCAGGTCATGATCTCACGGTTTGTGAGTTCAAGCCCCACGTCGGGCTCTGTGCTGACAGCCTAGGGCCTGGACCCTGCTTCAGATTCTGTGTCTCCCTCTTTCTCTGCCCCTCTCCTGCTCATGCTCTCTGTCTCAAAAATAAAAAAATATAAAAAAAAAAAATACAAAATGTAGAACTTAGGCATGCAACTGTGGAAACTTGAACTATGTGTGACATTATATTCCAGTTGGAAGGGACAAATTTGTACACATTTATTGGGGCAATTAATTATGCAAGCAGAAAAAAAACACATATAATTCCCATCTCATAGCACTTGGAAAAATAAATTCCAGATGAATTAAAGACTTAAATACTGGAACTTAAAACTTAACACTTTTAGAAGAAATTATAAAACCTCTTTATGACTGCAGGGCAAGAAAGAATTTCCTCAATAAATGAGCAAATAAGCAAACAAAAAAAAATCACATACTCAAAAAGAAAATATAGATACACTTGGTTACATTAAAATTCAAGAATTCTATATATATAGAAATACACATTGCTGGAAGAAGATACATTTGTAACTCATAAAACTGACAAAGGATTAGTAACCAACTGAAATATTAAATATTATTAAATAAATATTAAATTATTAAATCAACCTAAATATTTAAAGTCTTATATATCAGTAACAGAAAGAAAAACAAGGAAATAGACAACATAAATAACAGGCAATTCACAGAAGAGGAAATCCAAACATCCTACTTAACACATGAAAATACTTACCCAATTGGTAATCAGGAAAATTAAAAAAAAAAAAAAAAAAAAGATTTCAGTTAAAACCATTAAAACGGAAACTTCAGAGTCTATGCTATGAACAGAATGTTTGTATCCCCGCAAACTAATATGGTGAAATGCTTTTTAAATTTTTTTTTATGTTTATTCATTTTTGAGAGACAGAGCATGAGCAAGGGAGGGGCAGAGGGAGCGGGAGACACAGAATTCCAAAGCAGGCTCCAGGCTCCCAGCTGTCAGCACAGAGCCCAAAGAGGGGCTGACATTCACGAACTGGAAGATCATGACTTGAGCTGAAGTTGGATACTCAACTGACTGAGCCACCAAGGTGCTCCTCATATACTGAAATCCTAACCCCCATATTAGGAGGTAGAGTCTTTGTGAGGTGATTAGGTCATGAGGGTGGAGCCCTCATAAATGGCATTATCAAGCCCTTATTAAAGAGACTTCAGAGAGTTCTCTGCTTTCTACCACATAAGGAAGATACAATGAGAAGTCAGTAGTCCACAATCCCAAGGAGGACCTTCGCCAGCAACTGACCGTGCTCGTACCCTGATCTCAGACTTCCTGCCTCCAGAACAGTGAGAAATAAATTTGTTGTTTATAAGCCAACCAGTCTATGGTACCTTGTTATACAGCAGCTTAAACAGACTAAGACAGTCTATCAGCACAAAGTGTTGGCAAGGATGGGGAGTAAGAAAAGCTCTCATATCTTGTTGGGGTACATCTACTCTACAGATCAGTTTGGCAACATGTAATAAAGAGGAAGGGACATAGCCAGTTCACTACCAGTATGTACTAGTATTTTCAGTAATTGCAGAATAATTATTCTAAATGTTCACCAATAGGAGAATAAACAAATTGTGTTTCATTAACCTGGTGTTGAAATGAAAGAACTAGAGATCCATATGTCAGCATGGGTAAGTCCCTAAAACATAATGCTGGGGTGCCTGGGTGGCTCAGTCGGTTGGGCGTCTGACTTCGGCTCAGGTCATGATCTCACAGTTCGTGGGTTCAAGCCCCACATTGGGCTCTGTGCTGCCAGCTTGGAGCCTGGAGCCTGCTTCAGATTCTGTGTCTCCCTCTCTTTCTCTGCCCCTTCCCCATTCATGCTCTGTCTCTGTCTCTGTCTCTGTCTCTCAAGAATGAATAAATGTTAAAAAATAATTTTTTTTAATAAAAATAAAAATAAATAAAACGTAATGCTGACTGAAAAAAAGACAATTAATAAACATATATATGCATACATACTCACACATATATACATTTGCTTACATACACATTTTCCATGAAATGAAAAACTAAGAGCAAACACACCTGAAACCAATGTAACATTGTTTCAACTATACATCAATAAAAAACAATAAAAATAAAAGCAAAGAGTTGTATATAGTGTTTATATTATGTAAATTTGAAGCAAAAGTACATGAACATTTATTTTAAAAAACTAAATTGTGACTCAAAGAGAGAAGAGGAAGAATAGGATTGGAGATAAATATAAAGCAGCCTTCAACTAGCCTTTTATTTTTTCAAAAACGAATCTGTAACAAATATGGCAAAATGCTAAGATTTGAAAAGAATGGGTGGTAAGTACAATTTAGCCAACAAATATTCACAGTAGAATGTGTCAGTCACTTTTGGGAGCTGAAGACACAGCAGTGAGTAGGACATCCAATCTCCTCCCACACAAAGCTTACAACCTACCAGGGGAGAAAGACCATATACAACGTAAAACAAATATTTATGTCAGCTAGAAAGTGCTATAAATAGGGGCGCCTGGGTGGCTCAGTCGGTTGAGCGTCCGACTTCAGCTCGGGTCATGATCTCACAGTCTGTGAGTTCGAGCCCCGCGTCGGGCTCTCTACTGACAGCTCAGAGCCCGGGGCCTGTTTCAGATTCTGTGTTTCCCTCTCTCTCTAACCCTCCCCCATTCATGCTCTGTCTCTCTCTGTCTCAAAAATAAATAAACGTTAAAAAAAAAATTAAAAAAAAAAAGTGCTATAAATAAAAATAAAGCAAAATAAAAAGTTATGGGGGTGGGGGCAATGCTACTTAATGGCAAGGTTAGGAAGGCCTAAGGGGGTGAAGACTGAGCAGAGATATGAACTGCTAAGGGAGCCAACAATGTTTTGTGTTTTCTTCCACATAATGAAAACAACACAACATTTCCTAGGAATATAAAAGAAGACACAAATATCTAGAGAGACATCTTACATTCCCAAATGAATACTGTAAACATATCTTCCCCCCAAAATCAATTGACAAAATAATTTTAGCCTATCCAGAAAAATAATCGGCATAGAACAACCAATGAAGTATTGAAAAAGAAGAATACTAGGGGCACTTGGATGGCTCAGTCAGTTCAGCATCCGGCTTCGGCTCAGGTCATGATCTTACAGTTTGTGAGTTCAAGCCCCGCGTGAGGCTCTGTGCTGACAGCTCAGAGCCTGGAGCCTGTTTTGGATTCTGTGTCTCCCTCTCTCTCTGCTCCTCCCCTGCTCGTACTCTGTCTCTGTCTCTCTCTCTCTCAAAAATAAATAAAACATTTAAAAAATTAAAAAAAAAAGAATACTAAAGATAAATTTGGTCTATGAAATACTAATAAATTTTGTAAACACATGTTAATTTAAAAGACATCATAAAAGTCCAGAAATAAACCTATAGGATATGGGTGACATATCATATCAATGGAGAAAGAACGGATTATTTAAGTGTTGTCATTACAACTGGCCAACTATTTTCTAAAACTTAGATCCCAGACTCATTCCTCACACCAAAATGACATATGATAAAACCTGCAGAAATGAAAATAAGCATCCCTGAATCTAAGTGTTTAACAAAAAACCTAGACTATCACAAGTTTTCAAACAATGTATGGCACATGAATGAATAAGTGAATGAGACATAGAGCACCTTACTGAAGAAATGGAAAAAGTTCTCTTGCATTATATTATTTGCCTTATTCATTCATTTCTTCATTTCATTCACATGCATTGAGCACCTGCCTGGTGCCATCAACATCTCAGGGTGTAGGAATGATTGAAGGCTCTACTCGTCCTTCCAGGTCGAGTTCCTTCCAGGAACATTTTTTCTGTCAGATGGCTCCATCCAGATCCAATTCATGCAGATCCCTTTCACCTACAAGGCACACACATCTCTAAGCCTCAGTGTGTTTGTTCCTTCCACTAGAGGGGCCTAGATGAGATCTGCTGCCTCAGAAAAGGTGGCCCTTCCATGTCTTCTTCCTCGGCAGCACTGTAGAATCAGAAACCAGGCTCAGAGGTAGGGAAGCCTCCGGGCCTAAGTCACACAGAGACCAAGTAACGCCCGGGTCAAAGCATCACTTTCTGACCATGAGAACCTTCCACACTTGGGTGTCTGAGGACACCGAAGAGAGACGGCTCCTGCTGCTGACCTGAGGCTGGCCTTCATCAAAGCTCAGAAGCTGCAAAATTTTCAGTTTCTCTTTAGGAGCCCTTCCTCAGGCATAAATAGAAAAACCAAAACATTCATTTATCATCTTGTACTTATGGAATAAACATTAATGTTTCCATGTTTTCAAAGCCATCTGAAAGTCAAAGAATTCCTTAATGATGTTTACGGAAGAAAACTGAAAAACCATTATTGGAGATCTCTCAAAACATTCTCAATAAAACAGCAAATCTTTCATCCTGTGCAAAAGTCAGTTTATGAAACCCATCTTCACCTTACAACAAAATCAGAAGTTAAACTAAGGTGGTGTTACCGATTTCAATGGTCTATTCTATCAGTTTTTTAAAGGCTTGCTCACTTCTCCTTTAATTAATCATTTAATACCCACGCTTTTCGACCCCTTCTATCCACCTCCTTCTAACAACCCATGGGGGGGAAACATGAATCTAAAACTCTGGTAATATAAAATGTTCTGGAAAATAATCCTGTCAGTCATATGGATAGCTAGAATGATTTGCCAATTTTTATAGCTATCATAACAGCAGCCTGTGATTTGAAATCATATAAAAACAGGAAGCTCTGTGCTTTAAGACGTGCCTGTAATTCCATAATGCAATGAGGGACAAGTGCTGTGAACTGTTGCTGCCACCAGCAGGACATGCTCACAGAATGACATTTTTTCCTTTGTTTTGTTTTCTTTCCAACTCATCTATAGGTATTCCTTGACCACCAAATGCTTTAATAAGGACAAATAATTAGATAAAATAACAAATCTCTTCATGGATATCCTCAGTAACAATTACTTTTCAAAAATCTATGATACACCTTTCTTTTTTTTCTTTTAGAAATAAGCTTGATCTTTTCCCTTGTCTCCAATTCCTACTTGCATTTTTCTTCATGAACTCCCAAATTCTTGCTTTTTTGAGATCATTTTTCTGGCCAATGTATCTTAATCTGAGAATAAGTAATCCTGGTATGAAAGGCAGAGGCCCACAGTCCATCACATTTGATGACTACTACAAGATAGTCCTTAAATTTCCATTTAGTTTGCAAGTTTAAGGCTGGTGCATACAAGTGAGTTCTAAAGCCACATGGACCTGGGATTAGATCCAGCTTCTACCACTAAACAGCATTTGCTCTTGGAAAGTATTTAAGTTTTCTAGGCCTATGTCTCTCCCCTCTTGCCATAAAATGGGGATTATATATTCATTTTAGGATTGTCAAGGGGAACAAATGAAGGGGAAATGCATACGAAGCATTTAGTAAAATGTCTGGCACATAGTAAGCAATCAATAAATGATTCATTATTATTATTACAGAAAGTGCAAAAATTAAGTGACTTCCATACAATTGGAAGCCAAATCGATGGGACCATCTGACTAGAATCTCCAGACTGCTGATTCCCACACCAGAGCTCTGACAGTCACACTGCAATGATGCTGACCTTGTATTTGTCCAGTTAATATTCAGACTCTGGTTCCCTTGAGATAGGCACAAACATACTGCAAGAATCATTTTTAAAAAGTGAAATCCTTCATAAGCCCAGAATTATACCGCCATTAGGCCCACTGGACGTCCCTCTAACACCCAACAACAGCTTCCCGATGGATGACAGAAGTGATGTTTCCATGGTGATAGTTCTCATAAGAAGCAACTACATGTGATTTCTCTCTAAGCCTGGAAAGTTCCTTCCTTTGTGGAACTTCAGAAAAATAAAACAGCTGTCCACTATTTGTTTCCTTCAGATGACACTATTAAATACATCCTTCATGGAGCGTAACCACGAGGGTTGTTCCCCAGTACAATTAGTGGAAATGGTCTCTAATCTAAGCTAAGGCAATAACCAAAAAAGCCATAGTCTCCCTGCTTCCCACTGACTGGGACTGCCTCCTCGGATGGCTCACTGAGGAGCTTCCATGCAGCACAAGACAGGACAATATGAATTCGCATCTAGACTTGCTGCTAAAGATTGGTGGCTTCAGGAGCCAGAGGAAGACCAGAAATGCAAAAGGTTTACTTGGCTACACAGAAAACAAATGGAGGGTTTTTGTCTCAATGATAGTAAGTCTCATGTAGGTATCTTTAAAACATTCTCCTATAATCAGATTTCCATCTTTCCCTTTCTATCTGAATGGTAATCATTCTGGATTCGCCGTGTCATCAAATGTTAAATTATTCCTGGGTGCCTGGAATTCCTGGCTTAGTCAGTTAAGCGTCCAACTCTGGCTCAGGTCATGATCTCACGGTTCATGAGTTCAAGCCCTGCATTCGGCTCTGTGCTGACAGCTCAGAGCCTGGAGCTTGCTTCAGATTCTGTGTCTCCCTCTTTCTCTGCCCTTCCCTGGCTCGTGCTCACTCACTCTCTCTCTGCCAAAATAAATAAACATTAAAAAAAATTTTTTTTAATGTTAAATTATTCCTATATCTGCAGGTACATTCTAACCAAGGATCTCCAAAGGCTTTTCCACACTTTGGAGATTAACCTACTTCATGGAAACTAAATACTGAAGGTGAGTGAGTTCTAGAACTAGGGAGGGAATTTACAAGGTTTGCTTCTCAAACTAACTTCATTAGTTATATATGTTACATATATAAAACTAGAGAGTTTTATAAAGCATCATGCATCCTTAGCAAGTGGTAGAAAACTCTGGCTATTGATCAATCCCATCTCAGCATACAGGCAACAGGGCCTTCTTGATTGTTCAGTATTTTTTTAAGGCTCTATAGTTAATAGTGGGTCCTAGTGTATGGGGGGGAAATGGGCATCAATGTTCTTTGGCATCTCGTCAATGCTCTTTGGCATCTAGTCAACGCTCTGAGTCATATAGTTCTTTCTTAATTGCCTTTTAAGAGTACAACCAGGGGCGCCTGGGTGGCTCAGTCGGTTAAGCGTCTGACTTCGGCTCAGGTCATGATCTCATAGTCTGTGAGTTCGAGCCCCACGTCAGGCTCTGTGCTGACAGCCCAGAGCCTGGAGCCTGCTTCAGATTCTGTGTCTCCCTCTCTCTCTGACCCTCCCCCATTCATGCTCTGTCTCTCTCTGTCTCAAAAATAAACATTAAAAAAAAAAATTAAAAAAAAAAGAGTACAACCATACCTGTGAATTTTGTCTCCAGTGACAATATGACAATCTGTGTAACTGAACACAAAAGCCATTTTTCCAGTGCCGTAAGTACAAAGTAAGTCTTAGAACTCATCAAATGGCTTTTTCCTGCCTCACATTTCCCCTTATTTCCATAGAAAATGTTAGGCACCTTTGGCCACTCCTTCCTTCAATTCAATTTCCCAACTAGTTGCTGAGGATCTATAGGCCAGGTCCCAGGACACCAGGACAGAAGCTTGCCTGGTATTCAAATAACAAGAGGGACAGTGGGAATGAAGTATAGTTGGTGAAGGGGAGATGAGGTCATAAAGATAATGGGGCCAGAGTATGTCAGACTATAGGCCATTGTCAGGACTTTGACTTCTATTCTGAGAAGAATGAGGTTTTGAGGGAAAAGGTAGTAATTGTTTTTCCCTTGGTGATAAGAGCTAAATTACCAAATGACTAAAAATGGATGCCCCAGGGCACCTGGGTGGCTCAGTTGAGCTTCCAACTGTTGATTTTGGCTCAGGTCAGGATCTCATGGGTTCACGGGTTGGCTGACAGAGCAGAGCCTGCTTGAGATTCTCTCTCTCCTTCTCTCTCTCTGCCCCTTCCCCACTCATGCATGCTGGCCACACAGTCTCTCTCATTCTTGCTCTCTCTAAATAAATAAACTTACAATTTTTTTTCTAATAAAAAAAAAAAAGGATGCCCCAGTATTAACTACCATGTCTCCATCACCTTGGGCATTGCCACAGGGCATTGCACAGATACCCTCTAGCACCACAGGATTGAGTCAGAGGTTTGGAGGGGCCCATAGCTTATTCTTATATTAGCCCCTAGACTGGAATCTGAACAGGAGCTTTGGCATACCAATCACCTCCTTCTCGCTTTCTTACACTTGCTTAACTCTTCCCTCTTTCCCTAATCTCATCTCCATGAGCTTCTCATAGACTATGAGAGTGAGCACAATGGGGGCTGCTCTGTGGGATGAGCAAAGTCCTTTAGTCCAGTTGGAATGCCAGAGGCATGGGCCCTTCCTCACAGACTATGGATCCTGGTATCCCTGTGAGCTGTCTTAGCTTTGCCTCTGAGTAGAAGGGAGCATAAATGTCAGGAAGAATAAAAACATGGTACCCACAGCAACTTCAGTGCTACCTTTTGTTGCTGGCCCATGAATTAGAGAATGATTTCCAAAGCTAATCCTGGGGGGAACATAGCTACCTCTCCCTCCTGACCATGTTCAATGGGGCCTTACCAAGAAAGCACAAAGCTTCTCCTTAATGGTTTCCTCCCATGGTAGAGGATCTGAAAGAACAAAGGGAGAAAGATGAGAGCAACTGGTTTTGTATAATAAAGCTGGCATTGTCTGCTCTGCCAGTGATTGAATTTTAAAATATGAAGAGGATTCAGAAGATAAAGGTTAATGTGACACCCTATTGTGATGGTTATTGCTAACAGTAGAAAATAGTCATTACTGTGTTAACATTTCCAAGTACTGACATAAGCCACAGGCTATTAGTATTACTGCTGCACTCATTAGGGCAGATTAAATAGCAATCTTATAAATAATCACACTCTCTCCAAAACTTGAAAATTAATTCAACAATGACTAAAAAAAAATCTTAGCCTATACGCATATCAGCCCAAAGTCCTTATATAAGTTACTTTTTCACAGTTTTTTAGATACCACATTTCCCACTCTTCTCAGTTATTTAGAGAACATCTACTTCTGTTGATGTTCATTAAGATTGTGCAAACTGCCCATGATTAGGGGGCTGTGCTTCTTCCCAATCACTCCAGTGAATTAATGTAACCTTTGGCCTTCCTTTGAACCTTCAGTCACCAGAGTCATTGGGAGAAGTGACTTATTTGATTGGTACATTTGTCAGGAATAGCTCCACTTTGGCATGTGACTACTTCCAGCCAATTGGACGGAAGTGAGAGTAGGCATGTAATTTCAAGGACCAGTCCTTAAAGAAAGGCCTGCCCATCTCCTTCCTGTCTGCTAAAATGCAGAGAGGATTGCTAGAGCAAGTCTGGACTAGAAGGTGGAAGCTGCATAGTAAGAACAGAGAAGCAGCAGAGAAGTTGAAAGCCTGGGTCCCTGACGACTATTATCACACTAGCCTGAACTGCCAACCCAGACTTATACTTAAGAAATAAAGCTATGTGTCATTTTAGCCCCTGTTATTTTCTATTCTCTGACAATCACAGCCACAGAATGGCAACGGAGAGTCTAGGAATGCAGGGGCACGGGGAGGCACAGCCCAGGAAAAGAACACTCTGGACATTTAGGTCCAAATGAAAGAGTAAAGTAATTGAGGGTGAACAGAAAGTAGATAAATAGGAGAGAAACAACCTTACAAGTCATGAACTAATAGTCATACGCTAAGATTTGTATTCATGTACCCACATAATGGATCCTCATTAGTAAGCATAAGCACATTGAGTTAATGTTTATGAAGCACTTAGAAAAGTCCCTGGCACACAGTAAATACTACACAGGTGCTATTAACTAAAAATAAATAAATAAGAATGAATAGTGCGGGGGCGCCTGGGTGGCTCAGTCGGTTGGGCGGCCGACTTCGGCTCAGGTCATGATCTCGCCGTCCGTGAGGTCGAGCCCCGCGTCAGGCTCTGTGCTGACAGCTCGGAGCCTGGAGCCTGTTTCGGATTCTGTGTCTCCCTCTCTCTGACCCTCCCCTGTTCATACTCTGTCTCTTCCTGTCTCAAAAATAAATAAAACGTTAAAAAAAATTAAAAAAAAAAAAGAATGAATAGTGTGATGGTTAATTTTGTGTCAACTGGCTAGGCTATGGTGCCTAGCTGTTTTAGTAAAACCCTAGTCTAGAAGTTGCTATGAAGGTATTTTTTTAGATATAAATAATATTTATAGTCAGTTGACTTTAAATAAAGGAGATTACCTTCCAGAGTATGGGTGGACTAATGGCCTTAAGAGCAAAAACTGAGGTTCCCTCAAGAAGGAATTCTGCCTAGGGACGCCTGGGTGGCTTAGTTGGTTTAGCATCCAATGTTGGCTCAGGTCATGATCTCACAGTTTGTGAGTTTGAGCCCCACATTGGGCTAGATGCTGTCAGAGCGGAGCCTGCTTCGGATCCTCTGTCCCCTTCTCTCTCTGCCCCTCTCCCACTCCAGCTCTCACTCTCTCAAAAAAAATAATTTAAAAAACTTAAAAAAAAAAAGGGGAGCCTCTTTGGGACTCTCTCTCTGCCCCTCTCCTGCCCATGCACACATGTGTGCATGTGCACTCTCTCAAAATAAATAATGTTTTTTAAAAAATGCAACATAGAAAGTTGCCTGCTGTCACAGGTCCTTAGCTTACCCTACAGATTTGACACCTGCCAGCCTCCCTCAATCACATGAGTCAATTTCTTAAAATAGATAGAAACAGAGAGAGGGATCGATTTCCTATTGGTTCTGTTTCTCTGGAGAACCCTAATACAAATGGAAAATTAAACCTGCACTAGAAGTTACTAGAATTTCTGTTCATTGACAACTGGGAAGTGGGATGAAGGACCATAGTAGAAAGCCTTGTTGAGCATACCATCCCTCCCCATTCCTACCCTTCTCTCATCGTCCTGAGGAAGAACCTCTCCAGGACCCCAAATATTCCATCAGCCTCCTTCCCTTGTCACTGATTTGGAACAGAAGATGAAAAGGACCACCATGATGGTAATAGTCCACCCCAGCACTGGGAATAAATGCTTACAGTGACAGGGCTTTTTTTCTGGGGGTGGGGGGTGGGGTGGGGTGGTGGTGGTGATGAAAATGTTCTAGAATAAGATAGTGGTGATGGCTAAGCAACATTGTGAATACACTGAATGCCACTGAATTGCTCACTTTAAGATGATTAATTTTATGTTATGTGAGTTTCACCACCTCAATAAACTGTTTTAATGGTGAATTTTATGTTTTGGAATGTTATGTTATGTAATGGAATTTTGCCTCAATAAAAAAAATGCAAACACACACAAAAAAACAAAATACATCCACCTCCTTCCTTCTGGGAAGGAGCTTTGAGTCTGCTTATAGAAAGCACAAGCTGTGCTCTGTGCCTCCACATCATGAAGCTTATCCAGGGAAAGCATTTCCTCATGGGCTGGACAGAGTTCTGTATTAAGCCCATCGGGTAATAGACCTCAAGCTGAGTTCATCAACTAAGCTGTTATCAACAAAGCAAGGGATATGTTGGCCTCCATATTTACTCTTTATTTCCCAACCTTAGCGAGGTACAAGGACTAAAGGGCCCCAAAGCTGTTGGCTTCCAGTAACCGAGGTTGTCCACATCCCCTCGATCCTATCTCACAAGAACACAGATTATCCCAGGGGCAGAGTGACTGGGATATGAAAACCTGGCCTAAGTCATGAAACTTCTGCTCTGCTTTTGCAATACATGGTTTCTTGGTACCTGTGTTGTGTGCTTCTCCAAAGAGAAATAAATCTAAAAATGGATGCAGCCTGTTGTATCTTATAAATTTGCTTGTCCATCTGAGCAAAATAGGCGATGTAATCAAATCAAAATCAATTCTAAAATATCATTTCTATTGTTCTGTGGCAGTATAAATACCAATGGGTGCCAAATATTTCTATCAAGATAAAGATAGCAACAAAGATGAGGGATAACATTCCTACCCCCTGCTATTCCCTACCAGTAACATTAAAACGACTCGGAAAATGTCTGCAGGATTTTGCTGAGGATTTTATTTCCTCAAAAAATAAAGGAATTATTTGTTTTAGTCTGCTTTGTTGGCTTTTCATTACTCGAGAAGAGACTTAACAGGATTTTTAATGAATCTAAAAAAAATTCATAAAAATTAAATTATATTTAACGTTTCAGGTTTTCAAGTAGGTGTAACAAACTCCAACAAACCATTCTGTCTGTGTCAATAAGGATTCTTCTTTCACAAATTTTTTTTTAATCATAACAGCTGTATTCTGAATTGGTACTGATTTTGTGGACAACAAAGGATCTCAGGGATGGAAGTTTCTAATGGCTTAAAGCAAGAGGCCAGCTATAGAATGCCACAGGAAACTAGTCTAAATCAAAAAGCCCTGTATCATACAAGGTAAGAAGAAAATAATATCCCTTTGTTGAATCCTTCCTTCAATGACAAAAACAGCCAGGTCTACAAACCCCTCTAGACCCCAGTATTAATTTGGGACCAACTCAGAGAAACAGTGCCATCTGCTGATTATACATGCTATTTGCTGCAAATCACAGAATTTCAATTGCCAATATATTATGATACTAAATTGCCCAAGCAATGTGACGTAGGTCAGGACTGCACCAGAGAATGACAGCAGGGTTTTTTGACTTGTTCCTTTATAGTACATCCTGTTAAATGGACAAACAGGCTGTTGGGAATTTGAATTCTGCTAATCAGAGCTGTTTGCATTTTAATTCATCATTGGTGATTTGGTCTCAATGAGAATGTGATTAATGTATTCATATTATCATTTAGAACTAGAATTCACGTGACCATGTGTCAAAGGTGTATTTGTGTAATTAGAAATGACTTAAATGTGACTCAAATCCTACCCATCATACTGAGAACTTTCGTCAGTTCATGCGGCAGATAGTTAGAAATCGTGAAAGCAAAAACGGAAGTCTATTGTTGCCAGAAGGCAAGAAAAAACTGTTGGCTCTGTTTTCTTCAGGGTCCAGCACAGCCCCATGCTCAGCTTAGTAAATACCTTGAAGCTTAGATCTATGAGCAAGGAACCCAATCATGGTGGTTAAGGAAGAAAAAGAATTGAAGTATCTCACTCATTCATTCAATCATTCATTCATTCATCCAATCCCCTACTTTTAAGTAGCCATTTTGTGCCAGAGACCACACAAGGTAATTCAATCCTAGGATGAGTAAAATAAATTCCTATCTTCAAAGAATTCAGCCTGGTGGAAGAAAGAGCCAGGTAAACAGTTACAGACCATATGTTAAGTGCTATATCACAGACCTAGGGGCAGGGGAGCACAGAGAAGGGGAAAAGAAGGGAATTCTTATAAACTAAGCATCTGCCACAGGAAAGGTGCTTTATATATGCAACCCATAGGTTAACTGGGTGCCCTTCCACATCTAAATTAAATGAGTTTGAACCCCCACAAACTGGCCTGTCAAAGTCCAAAGCCGTCCTCAGTTCCCAAGGGCTTACCATCACCTGTGCTTCTCAGCCTCTGGGCTCCCATGTCACACTTGTCGCCTTTGTCCCGTGTCACAAGGTTTCCCTCACAAAACTCAGCCTCTTCCAACATTCCATCAAGATTTCATGGTGGGAAAGAGATAAAGGGAGGGCTACTTCCAGAACTATGCAGCAAACAACTACATGGAAAACAACTGTTATTCAAATATCCTCCAGGTCTGTCACTGGGAATTTTTATCTAACCCAGTCCCAGCCTCCCCTCCATATTCTCATTTTTCTTTCTCTTCACCCTTCCTCAGATTGTCTTTAAAATTCCAAATTTTTCTCCTTCATTACACTTTGACAGCAACCAACACCCAAGGCTTACTCTCTCCCACCCAAGTTTTAATAAGGCGTTTTTCCAAATAAAGACTAAGAGAAATTCTGATGCAAGCAGCCAAGATAATATTTCTCTCACTAACCATACAATATTTCACTTAAGTCTCACGACTACCCTTAGATGTGTAATTGAACAGTTTAGAAAACTCAGTTCATCTAAGACAATATTAACGCTATCTCATAGGTTGCAAAGCTCTTAGCATTTAGAACACAGCAATAAGTACTTAATAAGTGCTAGCTATCATTATATTTATCCCTACATGTAGCTGCTTTATCTCTTTTCTACCTACACTTACTACCTAAGTAATGGCATCCAATCTCATGACTTTATTAAATACCATACATATACTGACAAAATCCCAAATTTATCTCTAGCTTTGACCAAGGCTCTGAACTCATTTATGAATCTTATTGGACATCTTCCCTGGCCTATCAAACTTGACATAATGAAAACTGAACTTCAGATCTCCCACAAACCTCTTTTCTCAGTCTTCCCATCACACTAACTAGCAATACCATTCCTCCTTCGGCTCAGGCCAAAAATCTTGGGAGTCATTCTTGACTTTCCTCTTTTTCAATCCATTCATAAATCTTGTTGGCTCTGCCTTCAAAAATATTAAGAATCCAACTGTTCCTTAACACTTCACAGCTACCACCTGGTCTAAATCACCATTATCTCTTAACTAGATTATTGCAATAATCTTGTAACTCATCTTGCTTCCACCCCATGTTCACCATTCCGTTCCATCACCAGAGCAATTCAGATCATGTCTTTCCTTGGCTCAAATCCTGGTGGTTTTCCATCTCCCTCAAGAGTAAAAGCTAAAGCTCTCAAGACCATCTTCAGTGCCCTCTACCATTTGAATTGCCCCCCACCATCATCTCTTTGACCTCATTTTTTACTACTCTTACTCTCTCCACAATGACCTCTGGCTGTTTCTCAAACATGTCATACACTCCTTCATCTGTCTCAAGGCCTTTGCACGAGGTTCCTTCTGTCTGGAACATTTTTCCAACAGAATGTCATGGTTCTTTCAGGTCTCTGCATATATCAACCCTATATAAATAGCAATCCACAGCCCCACTTTAATATCTTTCCTTTATTCCACTTATTTTTCATAGCACTTATCATGTGCTGTATTACATATGTGCATTGTTTTCTATGTGCTAGAATGAAAGTGTCAGGATGGAGACTGCCTGTGGTATTCATTGTTGTATGCACAACCCCAAGGACAATGTCCAACATGTGCTAGCTACTCAATATTTGTGGAGGGACACCTGGGTGGTTCAGTCCATTGAGCGTCTGGCTCTTGATTTTGGCTCAGGTCAAGATCTCACGACTTCATGAATTTGAGCCCCAAGTCAGGCTCTGTGCTGACAGTATGGAGCCTGCTTGGGCTTCTCTTTCTCCCTCCCTCTCTGCCCCTCCCCACTCTCTTTCTCTCTCAGAATAAATAAATAAACTTTAAAATTAGGGGTGCCTGGGTGGCTCAGTTGGTTGGGCATCTTTAGGCTTAGGTCATGGTCTCATGGTCCATGGATTTGAGACCCACATCGGGCTCTGCATTGATGGCGTGCAGCCTGCTTGGGATTCTCTGTCTCTCTCTCTCTCTGCCCCTCCCCTGCTTGCTCTCTATATCTATTTCTCAAAATAAATAAACGTTAAAATTTTTTTTAATTTAAAAACTATTTGTGGAATGACAAATGAATATACTCATTTAATCAAAATTAAGGAAGGCAAGAGTTTCAAGAAGAAAGTGTTTGCCAGTATTTAATGTGAAAAAAAGCAGAGATAAAGACTGAAAAGAGTTCACTGCATTTATCAGTTAGGATGGAGGCCAACAGCTTTGGGTTGACAGTGCCCAGGAAGAAAGAAAGGAAGACATTAAGAAGAGAACTCTTTTCTGAAAATGGATAGTGGTAGTGACTGCACAACACTGTGAATGTACAAGTGGTAATGCTTTCTGCAGAGTCTAATTTTTCAAATAGTACAAAGCAAAACTTATACTATTTTTTAAACTTTCATATCAGCTCATCCAATTAAATTATTCTGCCTACAAGTATTTACAATTGAATGCCATCAATTATAATTACTAAAATGCTTTTCTTCAGTGATACGTCATGGATAATGTCATGGGTCAGCTTCTGTGGAAAACATGCTGAGGCAGATTTGCTTACAGGGAATTTGTTGGGAAGTGCTCTTTGGAACAACATCTGTAAGGGAGTGAGGGAAGCATGACTGAACAGAGAGAGAGGCTGAACTGCACTAAAGCTGCAGCAAAGGCCTCGACTGAGGAGGTCTGGAGCTGGACCGTCCTTTAGACTTGTCCTGAAGAGCTCTGGAGCTGGGCCTTTGCAACCTACATCAACAAATCACTGGATGACAGCTACCCTGTGGAGGGAGCGTAACCTTGGGTGAGGCAGTGCTTTTCAGCTCAGGGCTATACTTAGGCAGGGATTTGGCTAGGAGTGGTGGCAGACACCTAGGGAAACAAACACACTGGCAATCTGGACAGCACGCTCTAGCATCCACTACAGTTTAAGATAGACAATAAAGTTACTAGTCTCTATCATTGTATTTTTTAAAGGATTTTACACCTGAGAATAACATGATGCAAGATAGATACTGAAAGAAGTTTTATATGGAAAGCCTCATATATGAGGTCTATACATAGGGCCAAGAGACACCATTTTTGCTTATTATTAGTTGACTACTTCCTCACCGACAAATTTGGGCCTATTCATGAATCCTAGATGTACAACTGCCCAGGTATGGCACTAGAAATCTGAAGAACTCAGATTTGCTCATACATAATTATTGAGTCTTTATTCAAGACCTCAAGACAATATTCAGCCTAAAAGAAATTTTCCTAAATGGAAGCAGAAGCTGATTGTAGACGCCCCAGCTGGAGACTGAGAAATTCCTTTCTCCTTGTAGACTTCAGTCTTCTAAAGCTTGCTTTGTACATTAAAATTAAAACTCTCTTTTTGATGTCAAAAATTACTACAGACAACCCTCGACATGAGGGTAGCCGAACCTTTCTTAATTCAGAATACAAACAATGTTTGGTGGACACTGCTTTACAGACTGCTTGTCAGTGCCCCATGTGTCTAAGGTCTCAGATTAGGAGCTGGTGTTCTGAAGTGTCCCATCGTCCTTCATCTCCTGCCCCAACCTACTAACCAAGCTCACTCCAACTGCTTTGCAGCAACTATTACATTCAGCATCGTCAGCCTCTGCAGTCCTAGGTGCTGATTCTCTTGCTCCCTAGAGCTATAGTTTATACTGATCAAGCTTTTCAATGGTCTCACACATCTGTGTCTAATATTCCTAATCAAATCAGATTTCCCAGAGACTGAGACTAGGTATTTTAACTTTTTTTTTTTTTTTTTAAATGTTTATTTATTTTTGAAACAGAGAGAGACAGAGCATGAACGGGAGAGGAGCAGAGAGAGAGGGAGACACAGAATCGGAAGGAGGCTCCAGGCTCTGGGCCATCAGCCCAGAGCCCGAAGCGGGGCTCGAACTCACGGACCGTGAGATCGTGACCTGAGCTGAAGTCGGACGCTCAACCGACTGAGCCACCCAGGCGCCCCGGTATTTTACCTTTTTATAGTCCTTATTAAAATTCTTTAATGGGTATTTAATAAAAGTGCATTAATTATGAAACATTAATAATCTGATGACAGAAGCATGTCTTTAATATTTCAACATTGAAGAATACATAAAAAAAAATTAAGCAACTCAAATTTTGACCATGTATCAAAATTATATTTTGCAACAAAAAATATAACTTAAATAATTCTATTAGTTTTCAAAAATTACATTTAATTATTATGTTAATTTTTTAAAGAGTTGGCAAGAGAATGTCATGAAGTAATCGCTTTTTATATAACAGTACTTTGGTTGGTTATATTCTGAAAAAAGAATGAGACATTTTCTCTTATTCTTTCAAGAAAAGGATCTGTAAGATTTAAATGATCTCCAGAAAAATGTTTCCATTGCTTCAGCTGTGACATGGAGAGAGGTTTCAGAGAGCTAGACTTCTGGTGATGTGGACCAAGCTGACAATTTCTAGAGATAGGGACTTTTTCCAATGAATCACCTGAAATAAGTAAAACAATGAGAAAATCCTTAGGCCAATCAATACCCTACTATAAATAGTACTTTTTTTATTTTATGACACAATGAGCTTATATAATTTATTACATTTTAGTCTCTGACTTCAAGGGCATCGTGGTCTACATTAAACAAATAATCAAAGAGATGTATTACAGGTATATAATCCCTTACCTAAAACCTTTGGGACAGATATGTTTCCAAATTCAGAATATAATTGGAACGATCTGGGACAGCACTCCATCATCAAACACATTAATATTCTGCAGCAAGTCATATGAATAGTCTTATGAAATGGGTTAATGACTACTTTAAGTCACATTGACTTAAAGTTTTTGCCACCCAATAAGTTTGTTGCAAACTTATAAAGAAAAAAAAAAAAACAACTTCTGGTCTTTCAATCTTCCTAGATTTCAAAATCGAAGACAAGGCACTGTGCAGCTGTATTACAAACAATGGTAAGGATAAGGAATTAAGATACAGGGGACTCTGAGCACATGTAACAAGAACTGACTTGTTTTATTAAGATCTGAAGGATAAGAAGGCAAGAACCAGATGAGGAAAGGAGGTGAAGCACTCCAGGAGAAGGAACGAAAGTGAAGGGAGTCTGGCACAGTCTGACGAACTCACAGGAGCCCAAGGCAACCAGAGAGCCCAGAAAGCAAAGCCAAAGAAAGATGCAAGAAGTTGAGTAATGCAGGGTAAAGTGCATTCAAGAACCAGATGCAAAACACTGTGATCAAATCCTGAATGGCAGAGGCTAGTAGTTACTCATGAAATCCCTATCTCTTTCCTCCAGGCCACTCAGCCACATTTCTCTAGTCTCCCTTACACTTAGATGCAATCATGGAGTCTGGCCTATGGAAGATGGACAGAAGTGCTCTGGTCACTTCCAGGGCTGGCTTAGAAAAATCCCCCATATCACATGGTTTTCTACCTTTCTTCTTCTCTCACCTGCTGGCTGGCAGATGCAGGGATCCCAGCAGCTAACTCTAAGGCCTAAGAGGATGGTAGAATGAAAAGTGGAAGAAGCCTAGATCACTAAATCACCTCCGAGATTTAGTAGTAGTAAATAGCGAGTAATAGTAACTAGCTGTCCACTAGTTACTATTATGTGCCCTGTGACATGAGTGAGAAATACACTTCTATTGTGGTAGGCCACTGTGCTTTCCTGTTACGGCACTACCCTATCCTAACTAACCACTTTAAAGATTTTAGTCTTAAATATATAATGGGTGGCTCAGTCAGTTGAGCATTTGACTCAGGATTTTGGCTCAGGTCACAAGCTCACAGTTTCTGAGATCAAGCCCCGCATCAGCATCTGCGCTGGCTGCATGGAGCCTGCTTGGGATTCTGTGTCTCCCTCTCTCACTGCCCCCCCCCCCCCCACTCACTCTTAAGCTCTCTCTCTCAAAAATAAACATTAAACAAGTAATAAAGATTTTTGTCTCAAAAAATCAATTGACTAATTAATTGAAATGAAGGGGTGCCTGAGTGGCTCAGTCAGTTGAGTGTCCAACTTCATTTCAGGTCATGATCTCACGGTTCATGGGTTTGAGCCCCACATTGGGCTCTGTGCTGACAGATTGGAGTCTGGAGCCTGCTTTGGATTCTGTGTCTCCCTCTCTCTCTGACCTTTCCCTGCTTGCAATCTCTCTTCCTCTCTCAAACATAAATAAACGTTAAAAAATTAAAAAAAAAAAAACAAACAACTTTAATTAAAATGAAGATTTTAGAGGAGGAAGATGGCGGCCACCTTAGAATCCAGTGGAGGAGAGGGGTCTGTCCCAGTCTGGGGTCCCAAGGCTATTGCCCCCGACTGGGAAAGCCAGGAAGTCTCCACAGGGACCACTATCATGGCCATACAATTTGAAGGGGGCATGGTTCTCGAAGCCGACTCCAGAACTACCACTGGGTCCTACATCGCCAATCGAGTGACTGACAAGCTGACCCCTATCCATGACCGTATCTTCTGCTGCTGCTCAGGCTCAGCAGCAGATACCCAGGCAGTAGCTGATGCTGTCACGTATCAGCTTGGTTTCCACAGCATTGAGCTAAATGAGCCTCTGCTGCTGTACACAGCTGCCAGCCTCTTTAAGGAGATGTGTTACCTATACCGGGAAGAATTGATGGCAGGAATCATCACTGCAGGCTGGGACCCCCAAGAAGGAGGCCAGGTGTACTCGGTGCCCTGGGGGGGTATGATGGTAAGGCAGTCCTTTGCCATTGGGGGCTCTGGGAGCTCCTATATCTAGGACTATGTCGACACCACCTACCGGGAAGGCATGACCAAGGAAGAGTGTCTGCCAATGCCCTCACTTCAGCCATGGAACAGGATGGCTCCAGCAGAGGTGTGATCTGCCTGGCAGCCATCCAGGAGTTAGGGGTGGAGCGGCAGGTACTTTTGGGGGACCAGATTCCCAAATTCACCATTGCCACGTTACTGCCTCCCTGATTCCTAGAATTCTAGGATACAGTAAGAGACACCCCATAGCCACATTAAATTCAATAAACACTTGGTCAAAAAGAAAAAAATAGAAAAAAAAATGAAGATTTTTATAATCTCTATCTTTAAGAGTAATGGAAGCTACTGAAAGGGTTTTTTTTAAACATTTTATTTATGGGGGCACCTGGATGGCTCAGTTGGTTGAGCATGTGACTTTGGCTCAGGTCATATTCTCATGGTTCTTGAGTCCAAGCCCCACATCAGGCTCACTGCTGTCAGCATGGAGCCTGTTTTGGATCCTCTGTCCCCTTCTCTCTCTGCCCTCCCCCCCACCCCCCGCTCACACTGTCTCAAAACTAAACATTTTTTTTTAAAAAAAGCATTTTATTTACAGGAAATTTCAAATATATATAAAAGTTGACAAGATAGGGGCGCCTGAGTGGCTCAGTTGGTTAAGCGTCCAACTTCGGCTCAGGTCATGTCTTGCAGTTTATGAGTTCGAGCCCTCCATCGGGCTCTGTGCTGACAGCTTTGAAGCTGGAGCCTGCTTCAGATTCTGTGCCTCACTGTCTCTTTGCCCCTCCCCCCCCATTCGCTCGCTTTCTCTCTCTCTCTCTCTCTCTCTCTCTCTCTCAAAAATAAATAAACAATAAAAAAGAAAAAGTTGACAAGACAGAAATGAAGAACCTAAAGATTTATTATGCACCCCACCTTCAGTAACCATCAATAGCCAATCCTGTTTTATTTAGGCTTTCTCTACTTCCTTATTATTATGAAATCAATATATAGTACATATCATTTCAACTGTACATATCATTTCAACTGTAAATATTTCACTTCACATTTCTAAAAGATAAAGACTTCTTTTAAAATTTCATCACACTTAAAACTGTCTTTCCTTAATATCTAAATCCTGTCAATGTCAAAAATCATTGAGGTCTTAAGAGATGACAACATCAAGAATCTAGAAGACAGCAGGATAATACCTTCAAAGTACTGACAAAATAAAAACAAAAACACCCTACTGACTAGAATTGTACACCTAGCAAAGACAGCATTTGAGAGAGAGAAAAAAAACAAATATACTTTGAAAAATCAAAGATTGAGAGTTAACCACTAGTAGGCCTTTGTTGGAATAAGCAGAACATGAAAAGACAATAGGGCCCTGGGTGGTTCAGTTGGTTTAGTGTCTAACTTCAGTTTAGGTCATGATCTCACGGTTTGTGAGTTCAAGCCCCATATTAGGACCTCTGCTGTCAGCACAGAGCCTGCTTTGAATCCTCTGTCTCCCTCTTCCTCTGCTCCTCCTCGGCTGCTTGTGTGCTCTCTCAAAAATAATAAACATTAAAAAAATAATAATAAAGCAAAATAAAATAAAATTATAAATGTACATATTTTCTGACCCAACAGCACTGATAATTTACCTTATAGATATACTTGAACATATGGGAAAAGATGTATGAATAAAGATATACACTGAGTGGAAAGAACCTAATTGATATACCTAATTATACCCATAATTATACCTAATGATACCTGTGGGGGACAAGTAAAATGGAGGATTATATAAGGGAAAAAAAGAATAAGGAAACCTTCTGGAATGATATGGAAAGATTTCAAGATATACTATTAAGTGAAAAAGGTACAGACCTATATCTATTTA
Organism: Herpailurus yagouaroundi; assembly: GCF_014898765.1. Taxonomy (NCBI): domain Eukaryota; kingdom Metazoa; phylum Chordata; class Mammalia; order Carnivora; family Felidae; genus Herpailurus; species Herpailurus yagouaroundi. The sequence goes on from NW_024412417.1 coordinate 6,595,536, forward strand.
CTATGCTACCCTTTATTGGTAGGAAAACTGGACAAGAATATATATTCAGAGTTATTTGCATGAACATAAAAATATATCTAGAAGGACACACAAAAAGCTAATAATGGTTATGGGATAGGGGCTAGAAATTAGGCAGACAAGGGTATCATAGAGTTTTCATATATACATTTTATACATTTAAATACTTGACCATGTAAATATATTAACAATTTATAAGTTAAAATACTTAATTTTGAAATCTGTAAAATAAGATAAAATTGATTTTAACAGAAAATTTGACTAACATGGCACAACTCTAAACTACGTAATTAAGAGAATATACATGGTTTTCATGCACACAAGAAACATTTACAAAGTGACCACATACCAGGCCACACACATCATTATAGTTACCAAAGAATCAATATCTCACAGACCATATATCTATCTGACTACATTGAAGTAGCCGGAACACAATAACAAAAACTAAAATACATTTAAAACATACTTTTATACAACACATGAGTCAAAGCAGAAATCACAGTGGAAAATATGAAACATTTAGAACTGAATAATAAAAAGACTGCATATCAAAATTATAAGATTCAGCCAAGAGGAAAATTTACAGCCTTAAATACCCATTTTAGAAAAGAAGTCTTAAAATCATCAAGCTAAGCACTCCACTTGAAAAATAAGAAAAAAAAAACAGAGTAAATACAAGGAAAAATGAAGAGAAAATAAGCAGAAATTATTAAAATAGAAAAAGCATACAAGAGAGAGAATCAAATGTTGACTTACATAAAATATAATTCTTCCATGTCAGTCTTGTACAGTCTAACTTCTTAAACCTTTTCAACATAATTTACCAAGGGACTTCAAACCACTGGATATTGCTTGTTCAAGTCCTACTCCTGATCCAGTTCCTATCTGAACAGTGTCAACTCTGAAGGACTGACATTCTCAGGCTCACTTAAGCAGCACTGGGAGTCTGTCAAGTACTGAGAAGTATGGTGGCCCATGCTAACTGCCTCAGAAGGTATGACCACATTATAAATAAGCTCTAAACAAAAAAAAACACAGTAGGATTATTCTGTCAAGTATGTTTTTTAGGAAATAGAAATAAGGATTAAAAACATTTTTTGTAACTCTGAAGTCATTATACCAGGACTTGAAAGATTTTCCTAAACAAGTTAAACATTTAACAACTAATTCAGAAGATGCTAAATTGAGACAACTAATAAGGTTCTAATTAATATTTTCTCAAATATTCATCTGGCAGGTGCCCTATGACCTGAGCAAAAAAAGAAAAGTAATAAACGCAAATGGTAAATATTTCAGTTATTCTGTATTTAAATGTTTTCAACTGCTAAAGAGAGATAAATTAACTTTACCATCATAACAGAATTAAAATACAACTAACCTGTATGATCTTTGTCTCCTGTACATTCACAGTCAAGCAGGTCATGGGTAACACAATGTGAACTTTCATGTAATGTAAACAAATTTTTAAGCTCCTCTACTGAGAACTGGATATGTTCAGAGGTCTTGGTTAGGTCTACAACTGCCCCTGAAAGATCTTGTTTACTGATTTGTCTCTGATAAATCTTTTCTTCTATTGTACCTAAAGAGAAAACATTGATTAGATTTCCTTCAGATCTTTAAGTCTGTTATTTTTGTAGGGTAAAACATGTTTATTAGCATACTGTTTAACAAAATAACAATATTTCTGATATCAAAGTACAGACTGAGCAAAAAAAAATTGTTTTAACTCTTCAAAAGACTACATTTTTTGTCATACTGAAGGGTTATTACCTGTGGTTAGGAGTCTGTAAATATGTACAGGATGTTTCTGACCATCTCTCCATACTCTAGACATTGCCTATAGAAAACAGATGAAAATTCTGAGAGTACAGTGGAAACCAGTAGCCCTGTCCACATAAGCATATTGCTTATACTAACAAGATAAGCATATGCTTATCTTAACATATGTAAGATTAGGAATTCTAGATTTCACTTATAGCTTCAGAAAACAGAGCCCAGGCATACCCAAGCATTCTCCACTTCATACTCTTTTCCTGGAAAGAAAGGTAGGGATGAACACTATCGTACTGTAAAAAAACTGCAGAGTTGTCACACAACAGTGAGGGGATCTATCTGCATCAAAGAACAGGACAGCAAATTTGGACAGCAAGAACTCAAAGAACCAAGTATAGCATGGGCATGGAGGGTTTATTCTCATTCCAAGTAGCTTATGAATCCCTAAGATACCTGCAATCAGTTCAGGCTCTGGGTAGATTCCTGTGGTTTCACAACGTATCAATGATAGTGTAAACAGTTGGTGTTCAAATCCCACACATTCCAAAGAAATGTCTCACTTTCAACCAGCTCCTGGGAGATAAACTCTAAGCCCTTGTCAATTCCTGCCTGATTAGAGCATCTTAGTTTACCTAAGGCCTTGGGCCACAGAAGATAGTTTTTACCAACAATTTGACTCAGGTGTGGGCTATAGACCAGTTTGACCTGTGGTGGGGTTGGAGACTGAGCAACTTAGGCCAGCCACACTGGTACTCCATGCCTACATGACTGACCTCCAACAAAATCTCTGGACACCAAGACTTGAGCGAACTGCTCTGGATGGCAATACTCCAATATGTGTTGTCACTCGTCAGTGCTGGGAGAATTAAGTGTTGTACATACAACGTCAGTGGGAGGGGACAACTGGAGGCTTGTGCCTCATCTCTCCTGAACTCCCCATGTGCCTTTTACCTTTACTGATTTTAGTCTGTTTCCGTTCACTGTAATAAACCGTAACTATGAGTATAGCTGTTTTTCTGGGTTCTGTGAGTCCTTCTAGTAACCACTGAACCTGAGGGCTGTCTTCGAGTCCCCCAACATGGACACTAAGTGAGTGCAAACTGTAGGTAGAAATCTGAAAATATTTGAAGATAGACTGTATTCCGAAGAAAACAAAAGCTGCTTCTGAAATATTTTCCTAAATCAGTTAACTTAATATCTTTACTACACCCTGCACAAACACTGATCACAGCATCTATAACACTTTATTTTCTTTCCCTGATGGTCATGAGCATCCTGAAGACCCAACTGTGCAGTAGAGTAGAGAACAGAGAAATATAGGTTTGGGTCTGAATCCTGGCTCTGCCTCTTCTAAGCTATGTGGCCCAGAATAAGTTTCCATATCTTTATCTGTAAAACAGGCTAATAATATCCACATTTGCAGGATTATTGTGAACATTAAACAGATGTAAAGCACCTAGCAGAGTGCCTGATCGAAAGTAAGGGCTCAATATGCAGCAATTCTACATCCTCTTCATCTTCATATCCCTGGCAGGCTTTAGATCCCCAGTATGCATTCTATAATGTTTATTTTTTTTAATGTTTATTTGTTTGTTTAGAGAGAAAGAAAGAGTATGTGCATGCACACAAGAGGGGCGGAGAGAGAGAGAATCCCAAGATCCCAAGCAGGCTCCTTGCTGTCAGCGCAGAGCCCAACGCGGGGCTGGAACTCACAAACCATGAGATCATGACCTGAGCCAAAATCAAGAGTCAGATGCTTAACCAACTGAGCCACCAAGCCACCCCATAATGTTTATTTAATTCATAAATAGTCATACCTGGATATCAGTGGCTGGATTCCAATCAATATCATACAGAATTAAGTGAGATCCTCCAATAAGGTTAAGTCCCACACCACCAGCTTTTGAACTTAACAAAAAAATAAAATCAGAAGAGTATTTACTATTAAAGCCATCAACAATTTGCTGTCTTTGAGAGACTGGTGTTTGTCCATCAAGTCTTGTAAAAGCATATCCATGACGCCTGCATACTTCTTGTAGAATATTCAAGGTTTGTGTGTAGTTGGACACCAACACCACCCTGCCAATCAAAAAGAAAGAGTCTTTATATATAATTTTAAAGCAGTATTAGGTTTTTTTAATTGAAAGGAAATACTACAGTGATACTATCAGTGATATTTATAGAACATGCAGCAATGACCTTGTACAATTAAATCACAGGTTCTCCTTAAAATTCAATTTTTAGTTTTTTTTTATGTTTATTTATTTTTGAGAGAGAGAGAGAAACAGAGACAGAGAAAGAGTGAAAGCAGGGGAGGGGCAGAGAGAAAGGGACACACAGAATCCAAAGCAGGCTCCAGGTGCCAAGCTGTCAGCACAGAGCCCAACACAAGGCTCAAACTCATGAATTGTGAGATCATGACCTGAGGCAAAGTCAGACACTTAACCAACTGAGTCACCCAGGCATCCCTTAAATTCAATTTTTAAATCAATATCTAAGAGATGTCCAGTATTAAGATACTGCTTTCTGCTTTCTTCACCTCTCTGAAGCCACCCTAAAAACATTAGAACAAGAAACAGAAATAACTCTACCTTTGATAAAGCAAGGAGATAGTTATATGTGAAAACAGAGAATAATGGAATGGTGACCCGCTGAGGAGTACAGACAATGTAAAACCTAAGTGCCCAAGGAGGTAGATTCTAATAAGAAACAAGCACAAATTTATTCACATCAGGGAATCTTAACATACCTCAGAAGGAAGGTGTTTAGACTACAGCTATTGTAAGAGCACTGGTAAACAGAATCCAAACTCTATTCCCATGACTATTCTTTCTCAGCTAGAATGTTTATATTTTGGAGAAAGTAATGTAAAGAAAACTGAGACCAAGGGACTCTAGAAGGCAAGGTTATAGTGAGAAATCAAAATGAAAGTCTGTATACTGGATGTACGATCCCAGTTCCCTTTTACCGCCAACTCCCAGAACACCAGTAGCCAGGCCTTCTTCTCACATCCCACCTCAAAAAGATAGTATTGGAAGATTCACCTCTGGAATGATTTAAATGACCCTGAAGAAAAGGTCCACAGATAAGGAGTCCCCAAATAAAAAAGCCAGCTCACTGTCTAATTACCCAATGAGGGCCACCAGTCTACCAGCCCTACCCGGGCACATGGAGTGTTCAATTAACGTTTTACTACATCAATCATAAATATGAATGGATCACCAACTATTTGAGGTAAGGTTCCAACATGAAAAATAGAAACTAAAACGAATAAACAACAACAAAAAGAAACCTGTATGAAACAGAGCAATGGAGGAAACAGGAAACAATTTTAAGAACATAATTAATATCCTCAAATAAGAAACACCAGGGGCACCTGGATGGCTCAGTCAGTTATGAGTCCGACTTCAGCTCAGGTCATGATCTCACGGTTTGTGGTTTCAAGCCTCACGTCGGGCTCTGTGCTGACAGCTCAGAGCCTGGAGCCTGCTTCAGATTCTCTGTCTCTGTCTCTCTCTTCCCCTCCCCTGCTCACACTCTGTCTCTCTCAAAATTAAATAAATATTTAAAAATATTTTTAATAATAATATAAATAAATAAATCCAGGGAGAAATTCTGGAGATGAAAATGTGGATATAACAAGATAGCAGTGACAGCACATGATCTGGCAATACACTAGGGGAGCTGGGGATTGCACTGAGAAACAGGATGCAAAGGCAGAGAGGAAATGGGGGCTGTTGCTTTACAATGAGCTTTTTAACACCTTGAAAAATAAAAATTTTAAAACAATAAAATAATATAAAAAGTAAAAACAGTATTTTTTACAATAGCTAAAGAAAAAAATAAAAATAAGGTAAAGAATCTTTCCTATATATTTATATTATTAGCACTGGAAATCTAAAAACAATAAAGCAAATTTTAACAGTTATAATTTTAAATATCTATGCTAAGAAGGGAAAGATAATCCAACAATATATTTGTATTTCTTGTACCAGTTACTTTTTGTTACATAACAAACCATCCCAAAATTCAGTGGCTTAAAACAACAACCATTTATTTTCTACTTAGCTTACAAACTGTAGTATTAAAAAGAAAACCACAGACCCAAAATGGCATCACTTAGGTCAAGACCCCAAGTCAGTAAACAAGACTTGATAACTAACCTAATTGCAATTTCAGTCCCCAAGGAATGTAACCTTTAACCAGTCAACATGGAATTTCCTGATCAATACCAGGAAATTTACTGATAGACCCTTTCAGCTCCCCTTAGGAGGGCAACCCTGCTTAAACAATGCATTCCTTGCTAATAAATTCCTTTCTCCCCACCCCCCAACATTCGGCCTTGAAAATATTTTTGTTAGTTTAGTTCAGGAGAGCTCCTCTGTAGTTACTTGCTAGATGGGATGCTGCCTGATTCAGGAATTGTTTAATAAAGCCAATTAGATCTTCAAATTTACTTGGTTGAATTGTGTTTTTTAACAGTAGATTGGCAATTTAGGCTGGGCTCAGCTAGAAGATTCCTCTGCTGGTCGTGGCTGGGCAAACTCAAGCATCTGCAGTCAGCTGCCAGGTCAACTGGAGACTAGCTGACCTACTCATCAGGCTACCCAAGGTTTAGTCACACAGTGACAGTAGGGTTCCAGGAACCCAAGGGAGGAAAAGCCCCAATGCACAAGATCTTTGCAAGTCTCTTTTTTGTGCCATATTTGCCAACACTGCATGGTCCAATGCAAGTCATGTGGCTCAGCTCAGAGTCAGAGTGGGAAATCACTCACAATTACCTAGCAAAGGAACATGGATACATGGAGAAGAACTTAGACCATTTTTGCAATCTACCATAATCCCTATACTACTCTTTCAATCATTTTTCCTTCTTCTTATCTATTATTGTTAGAGTAGGCAGTTAGTCAGGCTTTAACAGGATGCCTGGAAGCCAGCAAAGGGGGAGTCAAGGCCAGTTACCAGGAAAGTTAGCAACCTGTCCACAAGTATTCCACAAACAAAGCCACAAAAAGCCAGATCAAACCAGACAGGCCCAAAACAAAGAAGGTCAGAGACCCTGACCAAGTAAGGGGGAAAAGACGCAAAATCCTCCTCCCAAAGAAATCCTCTCCCCAAAAAATAAATAGCCCACCCCTCAGTTAACAACAGTCAATAGAAGAGAGAGACCCAAACTTCTCCCTTGAGTTCACCCGCTCTCCAGAGTGTACTCTCACTTGAGTAAACTCTTCACTAGCACAACTTAACCACTCTGCCTGTCCTTGAATTCTTTTCTTGTGACAAGACTGAGAGACTGCAGTGATGTTTTGGGACAGGCTGGATGGAGGGCCTGGAGGTCTCCCCCAGTTCACCTAGCAACCTTATAGGGATGAATAATATTATCTAAACATAGTTTTGTCTGATCTAACTTCACTAGAAGGAAAAAAAAACTCTGGCTTAATATTTTCCCCCAACAAATCCTTACAAGGCTAGCTGCAGATTGATGGGATAGGTGACTGTCTTAGGACTCTCAGACAAGCCTCTTTTAGAGGTCTCGAGCAGCTCCCCCCCCCCCCCCACACACACACACAAGTACATACCACTTGGAAACAGGCTATTATTTTTATGTTCACTAGACTGTCCCCTAAAGCAACTGAAATGTGTAGGCAAGGCGTCAGGTCTATAGTACAATGCAAGCTGTACCCAGCAGGAGAGTCTCCAACAAAGAGAAGCACAGGGGCTGGAATGCAGCATAAAGTCTGCTCACCAAGCCATGAAGCCTAGTGCATGAATGCAACAACCAGGAGGGAAAATAAATGTTTTTAAATTTTGAAGTTTCTTTTTTTTAAATTCCACAAAAGGGTCACCCGGTGGACAAGAGTTCTCAGATATGCCTCCACCCCGTTCTAACACATCTTAACCTACTCAAAAACACCATATGTGCTAGAAGATGTCTTCCCAGAAGACCTAAAATATAACTATCTGGTTCAAGTCAATGGTAACACAGTAGTCACAGTGAAGACAGTAATACTACTCCTGGAACCAAACACTGCATAGGCAGCCCAGCCTTGGAAAGCCTGGCCTCTACACTCAGTTTTTTATTTAAAAAAAAAAAAAAGGGCCATCACTCAACACCTAAAAAACAACCCAATTAGAAAATGGCAAAGGACTTGAATAAACATTTCTCCAGTGAAAACATAGAAACAGCCAGCGAGTATATGAAAAGGTGCCCAACATCACTAATCATTAGGGAAATGCAAATCAAAACCACAATGAGATATCATTACACATCCAATAGCATGGCTATTATCAAAAAACAGAAAATAACATTGTTGGTGAGAATGTTGGAGAAATTAGAAATCTAGGGGCACCTGGGTGGCTTGGTCGGTTGAGCGTCCGACTTCGGCTCAGGTCATGATCTCGCGGTCCGTGAGTTCGAGCCCCACGTCAGGCTTTGTGCTGACAGCTCGGAGCCTGGAGGCTGTTTCGGATTCTGTGTCTCCCTCTCTCTGCCCCTCCCCCATTCATGCTCTGTCTCTCTCTGTCTCAAAAATAAATAAACGTTAAAAAAATTAAAAAAAAAAAAAGAAATCTTGTGCACTGTTGGTGGGAATGTAAAATGGTGTAGATGTTATGAAAAGCAGTGTGGGGCACCTGGGTGGCTCAGTCGGTTAAGCCTCCAACTCTTGATCTCAGCTCAGGTCATGATCTCACAGTTCGTGAGTTCGAGCCCCGCACTGGGCTCCATGCTAACAGTGCAGAGCCTGCTTGGGATTCTCTGTCTCCCTCTTTCTCTGCCTCTCCCCTGCTTACACTCTCTCTCTTTCTCTCTCTCTCTCACAATAAATAAACTTTAAAAAAGAAAAGAAAAACAGTATGGTGATTCCTCAAAAAATTTTTAAAAGAATTCCCAAATGAGCCAACAATTTCACTTCTGGGTATATATCCAAAAGAACTGAAGGCAGGGTATTGAAGGAATATTTGTACACCCATGTTCATAGCAGCATTATTCACAATAGCCAAAAGGTGGAAGCTACCTAAGTGATCGTCAACAGATAAATGGATAAACAAATGTGGAAAATACATACAATGGAATATTATTCAGCCTTAAAAAGAAATTCTAACACATGCTACAACACGGATGAAGCTTGAGAACATTAAGCTAAGTAAAATAAGCAAGTCACAAAAAGACAATATACTATATGATTTCACTTTTATGAGGTACCTAGAGTAGTCAAATTCACAGAGACAGAAAGTAGAAGGGTAGTTCCCAGGAGCCAAGGGGGAGGCAAGCCTGGGGAGTTGTTATATACTGGGTACAGTCTCAGTTTTGCAAGATGAAAAGAGTTCTGGAGATTGGCTGCACAATAATGTGAATGAACCTACCACTACTGAACAATACACTTAGAAACAGTTAAGATGAGGGGCGCCTGGGTGGCTTAGTGGGTTAAACATCTGACTCTTGATTTTGGCTCAGGTCATGGGATCAAACCCCATGTTGGGCTCTGCGCTGACAGCATGGTGCCTGCTTGGGATTCTCTCTCTCTCTCTCTCTCTCTCTCTCTCTCTTTTATCTCTCTCTGTCCCTCCCCTGCTTGTGCTCTCTCTCTCTCTCACTCTCAAAACAAATAAACAAACATAAAAAATATTTTAAAAATAGTTAAGATGGCAAATTTATGTTATGTGTATTTTACCACAATTTTTTTATTAAAAAAAATTTTTTTAATGTTTTGAGAGAGAGAGCATGAGTGGGGGAGGGGCAGAGAGAGAGGGAGACACAGAATCTGAAGCAGGCTCCAGGCTCTGAGCTGTTATAACAGCTCAGAGCCCAACGTGGGGCTCAAACTCATGGACCAGAAGATCATGACCTGAGCTGAAGTCAGATACTTAACCGACTAAGCCACCCAGGCGAGCCTTACCACAATTTATTTAAATGTTTATTTATTTATTTCGAGAGTGAGAACATGAGTGTGAGCAGGGGAGGGGCAGAGGAGAGGGAAAGAGAGAATCCCAAGCAGGCTCTCTCAGAAACCATGAGATCATGACCTGAGCTGAGATCAAGAGTAGGACGCTTAACAAACTGAGCCACCCAGGCACCCCTTACCACAATTTTAAAAAGGCCGAGGTAGGGGCTGAGGGGAGTAGAATCTTTTCAGATAATGGAAAGCAACAGAACACCCAGCCTCTGCCACTGGCAGAAGTGCTGCTGCTTCTCTCAGAGAATAGGTAGGGTATAGTTTTCTTAGAGACCCTCAGGCAGTCAAAATGACCCTATCCCAACTCTACCTCCAGCTCTACCTTCCTCATCATTCCTTTCTTCCCACCACAAGACATACAAAATCCCCTACAGCATTTCAAGGATAAATTTCTATACATAGTTTCTATCTTTTCTCATTTCCTCTAAAACTATTCATTCACTATTCCTTGTCCAATAACAACTACCAATCCTTTCCTCCTCAGAGAAGAGAAAAAAAATGGATCCAGTAACACAACAACAAAAAAAGCAAATAGTTAAGTCTGAGTTAAAGTTTATACTCATAAGAACTAGATCACAATCTGCACATCTATATTATACATGTTCTTTTGTACATATGAAATATTATAAAACATTTTAATCAAACTGTATTAAATACTTTATAGAAAGTTTCCTTATTTTAATTCCTTCATTGTTATGAAAAATAAACCTAAAAATATGCACAAGTCAAATGATATTATAAATGCTCCAAAGAGGTTATGCCAGATCCCTTGACAATTAAAAGTAATTACTATTTTGCAATCTTTTCTATGTATTTTTGCCTTAATTCACAAACACAGTTTGATACAAAGATAATTAAGACACAGTCCCTGTATTACAAATACTGATATATAAGAGAACTAAAATGAGAACTAATACGATGTGAGAAGAGCTCCAGGAGAGGTAGGTACAGGACACAAAGGGAGTACAGAAGAGGGACATCTAACTCAATCTGAGGCTGGGGGCTTCCAAGAGGAGAAAGCAATGGAGCTGAGTCTTAATGAAGAGAAAAAGCTGGTCAGATGAATGAGAAGTGAAGGCAGCGGAGGCACGAGAGCTTGTAACATGTAAAAGCAGAGGGTGAGAAGCAGAGCAAATGGCAGGTCTGGTAGATGTTTGGTATGACTGAACCACATGTTAAGTGTGAAGAAGTGGTGGCAAATGAGGCTGGAAAAGGAGGCATTAGCCAGTCATGAAGAGCCTTACCCAATGTGCTACATAGAGTTTAGAAATTCCTGGAAGACAATTAGGAGTCTTTGAAGGACTTTTACGGAAGACAGTGATATGTTCGCATTTGTAGTTTAGAAATATAATTTAGGGCAATGTTGATATGTGATGAGGTTGAAAGAGGGAAGTAGTTTATAAGAGACCATCATTGGGGCACCTGGGTGGCTCAGTCGGTTAGGTGGTCGACTTCGGCTCAGGTCATGATCTTGCGGTCCGTGAGTTCTAGCCCTGCGTCGGGCTCTGTGCTGACAACTCAGAGCCTGGAGCCTGCTTCATATTCTGTGTCTCCCTCTCTCTGACCCTCCCCTGTTCATGCTCTGTCTCTCCCTGTCTCAAAAATAAATAAATGTTAAAAAAAAAAAATTAAAAAAAAAAAAAGAGAGAGAGACCATCATAACCCAAATCATTAATTACAAAAGTCAAAACAAAAATCTTGGTACCAGAAAGGAGGTATATTCCAAGATTAAGAGATAACAATCTAGAATTTAGTTACTGACAATGTTGGGTGAGTTTAGAAGAAAAGTGAGTCTAGAATGACTAGATTTTCTGCATGAATCATGGTGCCATTCATCAAGCCAAGGAATGATGAAAAAGGATCAAGTTAAAGGATAAAGCTGTTGGGGATATCTGTACCTTAAAGCCTTACATGACATCAAGAGAGATTTAGATGCCCATTAAACAGTAAGAAATAAGGATGTGGGAATGAGAAGGCAGAGATGGACCAAAGATAGAAACTTGGAATCAAGACTGTATGAGTGAGAGTTGCCAACAATGGAGAGTAGAGGAAACCAAGAAAGGCTGTTTAGAGTAAGAAGAAGGCTACGGAGAAACCCCAAGAAGTATTGACATTTGGGGTGTCTGAGTGGCTCAGTTGGTTGTGTGTCCAACTCGTGATTTTAGCTCAGGTCATTGTCTCAATTTTGTGATTTCGAGCCGCACAAGGGCTCTGAGCTGACAGGGTGGAGCTTGCTTGAGATTCTCCCTCTTTCTCTGCCTCTCCCCCACTCGTACTCCCTCTGTCTCCATCAAAATAAATAAATAAACTTAAAAATTAAAGTATCAACATTTGAGCGACAGAGAAGAAAGGATTCTGAAAGAGATAGAGGAATAAATTAGTAGGTGTTAGATATCAAAAGATGTCTCCAGGTTTTTGTAAACATATGTATCTACCTTTAGATACAGTTTTTCTTAAATAAAGACCATGATCCCAAAGAAGGAGGGAGAAGAGGAAGTAAGGCTATAGTCTAAACCAAAATTCCACGAGCACTTACAAGCAAGTTTATTAAATTGATCTCTTACTTTTCAGTGGGACGAAGTTCACGGATAACGGCTAAGAGCTTCAACAGCACTTGGAGTTTTCCTGACTCTTCCTCGGTAAACATGAGAGGGTTGTAATCAGCAGGGAACACATTTACCAAGCCTTCATATAGACTCCTTTCTTCATTTTCATCCCACGTTGAGCTACATTCTTTTCCCTATTCAAAAGGATGATTGTTAACTGGCTCATGTTTATTTTGTTAACTGGGAGGGAAAGAAATGCTAAAATTATGGGGGGGGAAAGTGAAGATTAATAGCCACCTGAAAAGACCAAGTTAACTATTACATAAATCTTCACAGGTTACGATGTGATCATTTTTGAAAAAGGTAACATACATCCTACTGAGTTCATTACAGAGCCATTCGATGCAGTCTCCTAGTGCAAGCAATCTTCACCCTACAAGGGCAGCATCACTGCCCACATGTTCCTTGGGAAGGGGAGGAGGGACAGCAGAGAAATAAGAGAGGAAACTACAGTTACAGTGATACAACTGTTCTCTCCAAAACCCTAAGATCTCTCATCACTGATACATCCTTTCTTCTCTTCTTTCCTTCCCTATGCTATTACTTCTCTTTCCTGATTTGTGGGCTTCACACAGCACCTCTCAGGTTATACTCAGAATCAAGCATAAGAGTTTACTCACTCTTATGAGCAATTTCTCGTAGCTATTTCTTCCACAAGAAGGAATAATTCTGCCATAAGTTAACAGAAATTTATTCTTACTTATATTTTTGTTTACATTACCAATGGTTTTTAGAATACTTTTATTCCAAAGTGATTATCAGCACCTTTGAAATTCTTTTTCCAAAAGTGCCTAGATGACATGTGAATACTTAACTAAAAATATACTTATTAATAACTACAGCACTTTTTAGGTTAAATTTCTGAGACTGGCTGGTCTCCTCACTTTGTTCCACATTTACCAGATTTATCACTGTTTTTAAAACTTTGTTCAGTCTACTCCACCTGCCTGGAATGCTTCCTCATTTTTCTGTCCAATTATCCCAATCCTATAGATACTTAAGGACCCAATGTAAATTCCATTTGGTTATTTATAGCTCTTTTTTGGGTGGCAAAGGGGGCACTGAGTCTTAACCTTTATGGTTACAAAATACAGTTCAGCTTTGACCTTAGTTAATTGAGAAGTCAACTATATACTTTATTATATTTCCCTATGTTTTCATGGGTGTTGTGTTCCCTCTTTAATAATTCCAGAAACACTTAAAGGCAGTGAATCCTGTAGTGTAAGATGCTAGGCACAAAGTACATTTGGCTTATTTCCAAAATATAATAATAGTTGGGTAAAGTTGCTTGATTAAAAATACCTGGAAACCTAAGATACTAATATCACTGGAATATACAAGGGGAAAGAGATGGTTGCTGGCTGCTTCAGCTTAGGTCTGCTAAGATGCCTATACCTTGGAGAGGTCATCAAAAGACCACAGACCCAGGATCTAGTCCACAGCTTTTCACGTTCAGAAACTGAGTAAGTTTAAGCTCTAGGCAAATGAGCCATACTAATCAAATTAAGAAACAAAGTCAGAATATAAATTTATTGACCTTCAAAGGAGACTTGCCTATTTAAACCAAGTGGCCTACACATTCTGTCACATGAAACCACAAGGGAAGCCAAATCATTAGCATAAAGTTGTCTGGTGAATATTAAATAAAAATACGAGGGAAATGGTGATCTTATGGCACAAGTTCTTAGCCAGGAACATGTAATCAGAATCACTTGGGGAGTCACTTTTTCCAAATCCTCATACTTGGGTTCTACTCTCAGAGTTTCTGAATCAGTCCATAGGTGTTGAGGTCTGGACAAATGGAGTTTTAAAAGCTTTCCAGATTATAATGCATAATACCCCTAATTAAGAATCAACTAATAGATATCTTCATTCTGTGACAGCCTGATAAATCACCTCCTTCACAGGGGAGTTTACCAGTTAGACTTCTCATATCAGCCAATCATGGCATTCACTCTTCTGACTCTCTGTAGCCTTTGGTTATCAGTTACACTTCTTTCGGTTATATTCCATTCACATTTCCTGAAAAGAAACCCATCACCTTGACTGAACTTGGGAAAAAAACCTAGTTTCAACAGGAATACCTTTATTAAAAAAACTCTGCTTAAAGGTTGTTTATACATGTGGAAGGCTCATTTCAGCCACTTTCTATTGATCCTCATTTGCTATGATGTTAGAGGAAAGGCTTTACCAAACAAGACTCAGATTGTAAATTATGCACCCTCTTTGAAGCTTGTGGTATCCTGTGCCTATTACTAGTTAACTGGTGCATTCTGGGCTATGATAAAGTCTACCTTTTAAGGAAGAATTTTTGGCTTCTATTTTTGCTGGGCATCATGCCCAAAGGGTTTAATTTTTATCACTGTATATAAAATCTGTTTCTTAAAAAGTTGATTAATAAATTGTTATAATCCTGCTTACTGCAGAGTTACAGAAAGCTGACTTCTCCTATAATAAACTATGTAAATATAACTCATTGAAGGATAAACTTGAAGAATTCTGGTAGAACACTCCATTTTCCAAGTATATAACTAATGACCTCAAGCATGATGCAGCATCCATGGGTTTTCTTTCATTTTGTTTGTAAATTATGATTTTACTGTTTAAAGAAAAAAATAAAAGAATAAAAACTGTTCTAAAACAGTGTTAAGAATGAGCTGGGGGGGCGCCTAGGTGGCGCAGTCAGTTAAGCGTCCGACTTCAGCCAGGTCACGATCTCGCGGTCCGTGAGTTCGAGCCCCGCATCAGGCTCTGGGCTGATGGCTCGGAGCCTGGAGCCTGCTTCCGATTCTGTGTCTCCCTCTCTCTCTGCCCCTCCCCCGTTCATGCTCTGTCTCTCTCTGTCCCAAAAAATAAAATAAAAAACGTTGAAAAAAAAATTAAAAAAAAAAAAAAAAAGAATGAGCTGGGGATAATAGAGTTTTCATAGTTATTGTGTAATTTCTATGGTCAGACATTCTGCTAGGTTGTTTCCATGCTATTTCATCAAGTTGCCACAGGAACTTGATGAAATAGTATGTTCATAGGAAGTTATTATTGTCTCTTCTTTGGAAATAAGAAAAATAAAGGCCCGCAGATGGAATTTGACCATGGTTAAATTTGCCCTTAAAGGGGCACCTGGGTGGCTCAGTCAGTTAAGCATCTGACTTCGGCTCAGGTCATGATCTCACAGTTCATGGCTTCGAGGCCCACATCCAGCTTTGCACTGACAGCACAAAGCCTGCTTCAGATTCTCTGTCTCCCTCTCTTCCCCTCCCCAGCTCATGAAAAATAAAAAAAAAAAAAATTTTTAATTTTTAATAAAAATTTGCCCTTAAAGAACTGGTAAGCGGTAGAATAGGAACTGATACCCAGTTCTAACTCCAAAACAGAAAACTCTCACTATACTCTAAACTGCCTTATGTTTATTAAATATCCAAATGGTTAGTTCAGCTATATAATCATTAAAAATCATACTTGGAGAAGGTATCTAATTGGGAAAATGCTCTCAATTTATTTAGTGGAAAAAAAGTAGATTTTAAAATAATAAGCATAACATCATTAAAATTAAGTTTCTCTAGAACTAGATTATATATACGTATCTTTGAGTCTCTGTTTCCTCACAAAAAAAAAAAAAGTGGGGACGGTAATAACAATACTTATTCCACAATTTTGTAAACAATAAACAAAATAATGCTAGAACAACATTTAGTGTTGGGTACATTTATATGCTTAATAAGTTTTGGCTAAGATTATTAATATCGAAATATGGAGTTTTTTTTCTGGCTAGAGAGCTTTATTTCTTTATAATAAATTCCTAAAAGTGTTGCTAGGCCACAAAATACATACAGTTTTAAAGCTTTGGTACACATTGCCAACTATCTTTCAGTTACACCAATTCACAGTCTAATCATATGACTTTAATTTTCTTCTGGTTTTCTGAGTTTTATAAATTTCATACAATATGTATCATATATTACTTTTATAATGGGAAAAAATTAAATTATTTTCAATGATAAATTTTCTATTTGTTTGCACCAAACAAAACTGATTGGCTACATATATATAAAATAGGAAGGAGGACCACAGCAAAGTATTAGTTAGACAAGATACCAAAGGGCATGGGGCAAACTCTAGAAGGCAGTGCCTCACATCCATTTCACCCCCTTGTTCAGTCCTATATGTACAGACATGTTCTCAACAAATAGAAGCTAGATAAGCTGTACAGATGAAACATATAGGAGAGGCTACAGAGCTTCTCGAAAACCCACAAATGCAACCCCTGGGGTTGGCCCAATTTGCCCTCTTAGACTCACATGACACAGAACCCTTAGCTCACATCTCTGACACAGTCTCAGATACTACTTACCTTTATAGAGTTGAACAAAAGGCAGGGGTGATTGCACAGCTTTTTAAGAGCTCCTATACATATTAGATGAGGACTATTTCCTAACAACCCTTGAAGGCAGAATCTGACAGCCTGAGAATTCAACAGCTTTCGATAAAGCTCAATCTGTAGTGCTCCTGGTCGGCAAAAGACTACATTCTCTATTTTAGGTGGAAGATACTTATTTATGACTTCTTGGGTTCTTCTAAGGATAAAGAGTCCAGTGAGGCAAGTAAGTTCAGCTGCTCTTTTCTCTCCTAACTCCTTTTCTTCCTATGGAAAAATCGCAGACTTAAAAGTATTGTAAACAAAGAATTATTGCAATTAACAGGAACATTAAACATTTTATATCAATAAACCATTTACTAATTACATCCCTTCAGATTTTTTTTCTAACAGAATAAATTCAGTTTGAGTTTGGGATAGAAAAACCAATCATATTCTCTTTGTTCATTTTTTTTTTAATTTTAAATGTTTATTTATTTATTTTTGAAAGAGAGAGACAGAGCACAAGCAGGGGAGGGGCAGAGAGAGAGAGAGAGAGGGAGACACGGAATGGGAAGCAGACTCCAGGCTCTGAGCTGTCAGCACAGAGCCCGATGCAGGGCTTGAACCCAAAAAAGATCATGACCTGAGCCCAAGTCAGGCTTAACCAACTGAGCCACCCAGTGACCCATCATCTCTTTAAATGTTCAGCATAACCATTTAACTAAATTAAGCCAGTCTCCTAATCTTTGTTTGGCTATTAGCACTGTTGAGAGCCATCAGCAATCAACAATCTATAAATTAAATTATTCTAAAAGTAAGCTTTTATGTGAAGACTGTCATGGTACATAGTCTTAAAATCATCAACAAAGAACTAACTCAGCAAATTCTTGGAAGCAAATATTTTGACAAGTTATTGACCCTAAAATTAAACCTACAAGAAATTACTGGCACAAAGCACAGCTAATTCTTTCAAAATCATTACAACATTGTTCATTAGAAATGTTTGCTTCCAATTTGTTTGCTTCTTTTTGTTTGTGTCAAAGTTTTTACCACCGTACTTTTTTAAGTCAAAACACAGTATGATTGAAATATAAGCTTAAATTCTTTTTTGAGCATACATAACTTCACAGTGAAGCTTAAAATAATATCCCATATGTATATATTCATTTCTATATAAATCATAAAAAATTCCCCTCACATTTTAAAACTATTTTCAATTTTTATTACAAAAGAAATAGGTTCACTGAAGAAAAGTCAGAAAATAGTTATGCAAAACTAAAACTGAAACCAAGTTTAATCAATCAGAAACAACCACTACTGTCAACACTTTTATGTGTATCTTCCAAGTCTTTTTCCTTTATATTAACATATAAATGTATTTAACATTTTACTTTTATTTGTAACAAAAACAGGATCTTTATAGTTGAAGCTTCATGGGAACAAGGCGCCATTCAGTTTGGCTTTTCACTGTATTCCCTAGTATTTAACACTTTACATTTGGCCCACTTTAGATGTTTAACATGTAGGTGTTGGGTAAATAAATGAATGTGATTTTATTTTTAAATAATATATGATTAACATTTTCCATGCTAATAAATATATTCATAAGCTATTATTGTGTATCATTCCTGGTTCATGGGAAATGTTCAATAAATATTTACTAATTATCATTTTATTAATTCTGAGATGTATTTTTTTATACTTTAACTTCTCTCATATAGGATGCTTTTTTAAATTTGTTTTTAATACTTCTTTTGAGAGAAAGGAAGAGAGAGAGTGGGGAAGGGGCAGAGAGAGATGGAGACAGAGGATCCTAAGTGGGCTCTGTGCTGACAGCAGAGAGCCCGATGCAGGGCTCAAACTGTGAGATCATGACCTGAGCCAAAATCGGAACTTAACCGACTGAGCCACCATCAATGACTTCTTAAACTATATTTATTAGCATGTTTTCCTTAGTGGTTCATAAAATAACGATGCACCTTACAATTGGTATTATTTTAGATTCAATGAAATACATTGTGTAAACAACATGCAGACTCTGCTTTAACCATTTTCCTACCTTTAGAAATGTCTGTTTCCAATTAGTTTGTTTCCTTTAGTTTCAGAATTTTCTACCCTTACAGCTAAATCTTTAAGCACATGTATGATTATTTCTTTATAATAAATTCCTAAAAGTGGTATTGCCGCACCACAAAATATGCACAATTTTAAAGCTTTTGATACATAATACCAAACTATTCTCCAATTGTATACCAATTTACATCCCAACCAATAGACAACAGTACTCTCATCTATACTTGCTATTACTATGTAAATCGAACCAACTAAAACACCAATAGAAGAGTGAGGCACCTGGGCGGCTCAGTCAGTTGAGCATCCAACTTCGGCTCAGGTCATGATCTCATGAGTTCATGAGTTCAAGCCTCACATCGGGCTCACTGCTGTTGGCGCAAAGCCTGCTTTAGATCCCTCTCTCTGCCCTTCCCCCACTTTTGCACTCTCAAAAATAAATAAAACCTCCTGGGGCGCCTGGGTAGTTGAGTCAATTAAGTGTATGACTTTCAGCTCAGGTCATGATCCGAGTTGGATCAGAGTTGAAGCCCCACATGAGGCTCTCTGCTGTCAGCATGGAACCTGTTTCGGATCCCCCAACCCCACCTCTCTTTGCCCCTCCCCCACTTGTGTGTGCATGTGCACTCTCTCTCTCTCTCAAAAATAAACATTTAAAAGATAAGTAAATAAAACATTTTAAAAAAAATTTTTAATGTTTTCTTTATTTTTGAGACAGAGAGACAGAGCATGAGTGGGAGAGGAGCAGAGGGTGAGGGAAGCACAGAATCCAAAGCAGGCTCCAGGCTCTGAGCTGTTGGCACAGAGCCCAAGGTGGGGCACAAATCCACAAACTGACAGATCACGACCTGAGCCAAAGTTGGTCACTTAACCAACTGAGCCACCCAGGCACCTCCATAAATAAAACATTTTTTTTGAAGTTTTTTATGGTTACTTTAGTTTACTTTTGTCAATATCAGTAAAAATGAATATTTTTATATGTTTACTGTCAATTACAATTCTTTGTGAAGTGCCTATTTATGATTTTTTTAATGTGATATTATTCTCTAAAATAAAGAATGCAGGAAGAGTTGAAGGATTATGGAAAAATAAAGAATTCACTAATTTAATTTTTCCTGAATTAATATATTGCCCAAGTTGTGGATGACTTTCCTGAACATAGTCTTTTTTTTTTTAAACCTATTTATTAACGTAAATTATACCTCAGAAGCAGAAGGTTGTCTCGATAAAATGATGGGTTCTTCATATATTTTTCTATAAGATGACAAAGAGCCTAATATTCCTGGATTTACAAAATCAATTAATGCAAAAAATTCTTGAAGATCATTCTGAACTGGAGTACCTAAGAGAAACAAAAGTGATGAAAGGTCAAGTTTGTGTTTTACAGTCACAGGTTATTTGTAGAAATTTGTACTCTCTTCCCTAACAAACCTAAACTAAAGGCTTTAGAGACGAGAAAGAGCAGCCAACTCCAAGTGAACAAAAAATATTAAGAACCATATAAATTTTTAACTCTGGATTTAACTTCAGCATAGTGGCTGTGTCCAGGCTCTGCAGTCTGACTCGCCTGGGATCAAATCCCATCTGCATCATTTACTCTCTGAGGGACCCTAAGCAAGTTACATACCTCAGTTTACTTCTAGAAAATGGGGATAATTATAGCAGCTCCTAGGATTGTCAGGATCAAATTAGTTAATCCATATACTAAGAACAGTGCCTAAAGCACAATAAATGTTCCAAAACTGTTAGTGATTCTTAATATTATAACAGTGTGACTCTGGACAAGATTCTTGAGCTCTTTAAGTTAAATTCAGCATTTTTTCACTTATAAAACTGGGAAGTTAACAATTTCCCAGTGGTATTACAACAAAAAGTAGAGACACTGTATGCACGTTGTAGCACAGTGCCTGACATTTAGTAAATACTCAGTGAATGACACCTATAATTATTACCTTTCAAAGTTTTCAGATCAAATTGAGATCTTCACTAATCTTAAAGGTTAACACAAATATACCCTGCATAAATTACATACTCAAAAACTTTTGGCTAACTAATTTTCAAAGAAACATTAGCATGTTTCAATAATTATATCAAAAAAACATGTAGGGGTGCCTGGGTGTAGCTCAGTCGGTTAGGCATCCGACTTCAGCTCAGATCATGATCTCATGGTTCATGAGTTCGAGACTTGCATCGGGCTCTGCACTGACAGCTCAGAGCCTGGAGACTGCTTTCAGATTGTGTCTCCCTCTCTCGGCCCCTTCCCCACCCATGCTCGCGTGCGCGATCTCTCTCTCACTCTCTCTCTCAAAAAACAAACAAAAAAAACCCCCATGTAAATCAGCAAAGTCCTACAGTATAATTTCGGATGACATTCAAATAACAAGACTAGAAAAGGTTGTCCAAAAATATATGTAAGAGGCATATAAAAATGCACTTATTCATTAACATAGATAACATGAATTTTACAATGCCAGGGAATTTAATGATCATACCCCTCAAAATTAAACGGGTCAACCCGAAGGATCAACGCTTATTAATTATATAACACATCTACCTAGTTCTAAACTTTGAGATACATAATAGAATATGATATTTATGTTGGTATGCATTTTGTTAAGCCTTTAAATAAATATCCATGACAATAACTAAAAAAGGCAGAATCAAGGGCACCTGGCTGGCTCAGTCAGTAGAGCATTTAACTCTTGATCTCGGGGTCATGAGTTTGAGCCCCATGTTGGGGGCAGAGCTTACTTAATCAAAAACAATTTTTTTTTAAGATAGGCAGAATGAGAAAAGCAAGTAAGTAAGAAGGGAAACAAAGGTATAAGGATCCTTGTGGTTGACTTCCAGACATCCAACCCTGGCTAACTAATCCAAGCCATTCATGATAGTCAGATCCCATTTGCCAATGATAGCTGCAGGAAAGGATTTGTCTTTTCACTGGGTTCTCGAGGAGCAGAGCCCAAGACAGGGATTTGGCTGTACAACATGTATGGAGGGAGTGCTCTGAGGAGAAAGAGAATAATAGAATCAGAGAATAGGAGGGGAAGAAACTAAGCAAGGATGGCCTCCTAGCTTGAGATAAATTATAGCAATCCTTAGAGCATAAATTGTGCTATAAAGCCGGTCCTGAAATTACCCTAAGGCAAGGGCTCTGGCATTTTTCACTTACCTCTATGAGTCAATCATTGACCAAGATGCAGAGGAGAGTGGAGGCTCTCATTCAAACAAGGATAATTCTCCAGAAATTGGAAGGGCCACACAAGGCCAAAGTAAGGTGTGGGAGGAAAGCTACATTGAGCTATTCAGGCCTGATTCTAGTCTAGGCTAAAAAGGAATGAGTAGAAAAAGATTCCTGTATTTACATATGGGCCACCCCCCTTTCCAGACAGTCTGGGCCAGCAAGTTTGGCCAGCAATAAATTATGCATGCAGCATATACATATATAAACAATGGATAGTTAGGCATTAGGCATTTACCATGTGTCAGGTAGTCTTTAAATAACTTTACATGAATTAACTCCTTTGACCTTTACAATAACTCTACAAAGTAGATGGTATTATTATTCCTTATTTCACAGATAAGGAAACTGAGGCACAGAGAAGTTAAATAACTTGCCCAAAGTTGCACAGCTATAAATAGCAGACTTAGGAACCATGAAGAGACAATGCAGACCTATCTCCTACATTCTTTATCATGATAGCATTGTTTATTCTTCAAAAACTCCAAAATCTAAGTGGCGGAAAATTACATAGGGATTTGAAAATTCAGAATCCTACCAAGACTTAATTACCATAGGTTTATTAGTATGAATTCCATCCAGCACCACCAATTCTTTGGATGCCAAGCATATTACAAATCCTTTATGATAAGTAGGCAAAAATTCCATCAAGTCTTCCCCAAAGTAAATACTGACCAGTTAGAATTATTCTTTTCTCACAAGAAAGGCTAATGAGGGCTGTAGTTGTCTTAATGGCACTATTCTTCAAACGATGCCCTTCATCACAGATTAGAAGATCAAACTTAACATTCTTAATTTGATCCAAGGAACGAAGTAACATTTCATAACTGATGATAAGAACAGAATAAAATGGAGATTTGATGAATTCTTCTACTTTGTGGTCCTAAAAAAAAAAAAAAAAAAAAAAAAAAGACAGTATTTAACAAATCATGGGCTAAAACTGTAAAATCAAATTCAAGCAGCATATTCCTAACAGACATTAATTAGAATATGTGCACTCAAAACCAAATTGTAAGCCAAGATTCCATTTTTCTGCAAAGGAGTTGCAGAGTTACAATACACTTGAAAAACTACCATATAGACAGTGAAAACTTCAGTGCTGATTTGAAAAGCACAGAGATATAATGGGGCACCTGGGTGGCTCAGCTGGTTAAGCATCCGACTTAAGCTCAGGTCATGATCTCACAGTTAGTGGGTTCAAGCCCCAGGTTAGGATCTGTGCTGACAGCTCAGAGCCTAGAGCCTGCTTGGGATTCTGTGTTCCCTCTTTGTGCTCCTCACCAGCTCACACTGTCTCTTTCTCCCAAAGGTAAATAAACGTTTAAAAAAAAAAATTAAGGGGGTGCCTGGGTGGTTCAGTGAGTTAAGCGTCTGACTTTGGCTCAGGTCATAATCTCATGGTCCGTGAGTTTGAGCCCTGCATCAGGCTCTGTGCTGACAGCTCAGAGCCTGGAGCCTGCTTCAGATTCTGTGTCTCCCTCTCTCTCTGCCCCTCGCCCACTCACACTGTCTCTCTCTCTCTCTCAAAAATAAATAAATATTTTTAGAAATTTTTAAAACAAAAGAAGAAAAAAAAAAAAGCACAGAGATTTAGAAAATGACCAAGGCTAAACTGTGTTGAAAATCTCTTACCTGATCAACAGGAAATATCTTGATCCTTTCACTTCCTAGCCATTTTTGAAATTCTTTCCTCCAATTATTCACCAAGCTCCCAGGTGTGACAATAAGTGTCTTCTTTATTACTGGCTTGCCTCCATAGGGTCCCTGACACTGTAGAGTCCAGATGAGTGAAATACATTGCAATGTTTTCCCTAAACCCATTTCATCAGCAAGAATAGCTCCACATCTGCCATTCACTCTGTTAGAAATAATTATACTTCTTTTAGTCACAATAGTTAAATATTTTATGCCCCTAATACTGTCACTTATTAGTCAAAAAATCAGAAACTGATAGTTTTGTAATTAGGACAAACTCTACCCCCTTCTAAATCCTTTTTCTAGGATTTCATGCATCTGATTTACAACATATCTTTTGCATCTTTGATAATTTGTAATTTTTTTCATGACATATTTACTATCAACTAAATTACTAAAACAAATCTGAAATTCGACAGTTGAATCTAAATCATGTGATATTATCATATATATTTAGAGAAACTAGAAATGAATCCCAATTTTATATACACATTTGAATAACTATAACTGTGCTTCTTATCACTAACAGTTGAGCAATTTTTATTAGTTTCAGCATCAGTTATCAAAACAGTTTAAAATATATTATAATCTTAGCCAGAAAGATCAATTGAGCTGTATTTATGATTTTCAAGCAGTAAATGAACTCCTCAATCATATAGCTCCCTGCACTATAAGAAAAAACACTAAATATTGATCTAATACATGTAACTTAGTAATAGACTTATCCTACAGACCTACTCAGTTAATACAAATTAAAATTAAATATAATAAAGAATATAAAGTGGCATGTTTATATCACTTCATAGCTTTTAAAGCTCTTCATGTATATACATATACATATATACATATATATGTATATACATGTTATAAAATCAAAAGAATTAAGGATAGTACCAAAGTAAGTATGGTTTTGTCTCTGACTTATTTCACTTAGCATAACACTCTAGTTCCAACCATGTCATTGCAAATGGCAAGATTTCATTTTTTTATGGCTAATATTCCATTGTATGTGTGTGTGTGTGTGTATATATATATATATATATATACACACACACACACACACACACACACATACACACACATACATCTTCTTTATCCATTCACAGTCAATGGACTCTTTCCATAATTTGGCTATTGTAGATAATGCTGCTATAAGCATTGGGGTGCATATATCCCTTTGAATTAGTATTTTTGTATTCTTTGGGTAAATAGCTAGTAATGCAATTGCTAGATCATAGGGTAGATCGATTTTTAGCTTTTTGAGGAATCTCCATACTGTTTGCCAGAGTGCCTGCACGAGTTTGCATTCCCACCAACAGTGTAAGAGGGTTCTCCTATCTGGGGTGCCTGGGTGGCTCAGTTGGTTAAACATCTGACTTCAGCTCAGGTCATGATCTCATGCTTTGTGGGTTCAAGCCTAACATCAGGCTCTGTGCTGACAGCTTGGAGCCTGGAGCCTACTTTAGATTCTGTGTCTCCCTCTCTCTGCCTCTTCCCCTTTCGCACTGTTCCTCTCCCTCTCTCTCTCTCAAAAATAAACATTAAAAAACTTTTTAGAAAAAGAGGGTTCTCCTTCCTCTGTATCCTCACCGACATCTATTTTGTGTTGTTGATTTTAGCCATTCTGACATGTATGAGGTAATATCTCATTGTAGTTTTGATTTGTATTTCCCTGATGATGAGTGATATTGATTTAACTCATATGTGGAATTTAAGAAACAAAACAAACGAGAAGAGGGGAAAAAAGAGAGAGAGGGACAAACCAAGAAACAGATTTAACTCCAGAGAATAAACTGATGGTCAACAGAGGGAAGGAAGGCGGGGATGGGTGAAATAGGTGATGGGGATTAAAGAGTATACTTGTGATGAGCAATGAGCGTTGTATGTAATTGTTGAATCACTAAATTGTACACCTGAAACTAATATTACACTGTATGCTAACTGGAATTTAAAATGTTTAAAAAGTGGAGTTTTATTATAGTTTAAATTGTTTTATTTATTTTGAGAGAGAGGGAAAGAGTGTGTAGACGCACATGCACGTGAACAGGGAAGGAGCAAAGAGAGAGGGAGAGAGTGCTCAATCTCACAAACCATGAGATCATGACCTGAGCCAAAATCAAGAGTCAGATATTAACCAACTGGGCCACCCAGAGGCCCCCAGTTTGATTACAGTTTAATTCATTCTATTTCTTATTAGTAAAAATAATAACCAAAATTTAACTATATGTTTTCCATTTCAAAGTACAGAAAAAAGTCACAAACATGAATTACAGTCATTATCATTTTATTTTTTTAAGATTTGTTTTGGGGGTGCCTGGGTGGCTAGGTCAGTTAAGCGTCCGACTTTGGCTCAGATCATGATCTCACGGTTCGAGGGTTCGAGTCCCATGTCGGGCTCTGTGCTGGCAGCTCAGAGCCTGGAGCCTGCTTTCCATTCTGTGTCTCCCTCTCTCTCTGCCCTCTCCCGCACTCACACTCTGTCTCTGTCTCAAAAATAAATAAATATTTTTTTTTAATTAAAGATTTTTAAAAATTTTAATTGTAATTAAAAATCTTTATTTTTTTTAAAATAATCTCTACACCCAATATGGAGCTCAAACTCACAACCCCGACATCAAGTTGCATGCTTTACCGACTGAGCCAGCCAGCCAGGCACTCCCATTATTACCATTTTAGATCAACAACTTGCCAATGCAAAACCAAATGCCAGCTGAGATACAGAGTGGCAGAGATAAAATAGTGATCCATCCTTCCACAGTGGAGGGAAGAGAACAGGAAGGCTTCACTGGGAAGATGGACCTTGTCAAACAAAGGTAAATAAGATTTCACTATATGAATCAAGTAGTTCAACACAGTGGGAGCTTGAACTGAATTCCAAACAAGGAAATACAAAGGCTATGAACCTGGCAAGATAGCCAGAGACTAAAGATGAGCATACATAGCCTTGAAAACTCAGACTGTATCTTGCAGGTCAATGTCTCCCAAACATCAATCTTTCGTGACTACCATCACAATTTTTGCCATATATGTGATACTATATGTTATTATTTATTTTTCCTTAAGTCAACTCCCTTTTGTACTTAGATTTATTTGAAAAGTCCAGGCATGATTAACGAAACCAAAAATTTTAAATGCTGTTTTTTCTAATAATTCATTAACTAAATATACTACTATCAGAATTAAAAAACAAGGCTTGTCTGTGTCCACCTAAAATAATCCCACAAATCATGAGCAGAGTGCATGTTACAGATCAGGTAACACTCCTGTAAGTTCTGAGAGTCTGAAGCATGTTAAGCAAGGGAATGCCATTTTCAGAACGGTTTTTCAGAAAAATCAAGCTGGTGGCAATAAGGGTGAATTTGAGGAGCATCAGAAACAGCTACACAGCTAGATGCCACTGCAAAAATCCAAACAAAACATAATCGTATAATGTCAGTTACTAGCACTGCTGCAGTGTGGTGCCAGAAAAGATTTGGAATCAAAGGATATTTAGGAGTTCAAAATTAAAATTTGAGGTTTGATTAAATTGAGAAAGTGAGAGAGATGAAATTAAAGTTGCTTTCCAGGCCAAATGAGATATGGTCTCCAAAGAAAAGAGCAGATTTGAGAAAGAACAGGAGTCTAGAAAGTTTCTGGGATATAGCATTCCTGTCATCATGCAAAGGGTTCTTAAGAGTGTGAGGGAATTGGGGCACCTGGGTGGCTCAGTCAGTTGAGTGTCCGACTTCGGCTCAGGTCATGACCTCACAGTTTGTGAGTTCGAGCCCCCCATCAGGCCCCGTGCTGACAGCTCAGAGCCTGGAGCCTGCTTCCGATTCTGTGTCTGCCCCTCCTCTGCTCATGCTTTGTCTCTCTCTCTCTCAAAAATAAATAAACATTAAAAAAAATTTTTTTTAATAAAAATTTAAAAACTTAAAAAAAAAGAGTGTGAGGGAATTTACATTCCCAACTCCCTATTAAATGATCAATTTAAAAATCAAGGGCCTATGCATTAAAAGCAAAACAAAAAGGAAATATATATAGAAAGAAATATAACAAGATGTTAGCAGGTTCCTTTGATTCTTTTTTACTTCCTTTATCAAGCTTTTGTGTGCATGTGTCCTCTAAAATATCTTTAAGAAAGGATGCTACAGGGGCGCCTGGGTGGCTCAGTCGGTTAAGTGTCCGACTTCAGCTCAGGTCACGATCTCGCGGTCCGCGAGTTCGAGCCCCGCGTCGGGCTCTGGGCTGATGGCTCGGAGCCTGGAGCCTGGAGCCTGCTTCCGATTCTGTGCCTCCCTCTCTCTGCCCCTCCCCCGTTCATGCTCTGTCTCTCTCTGTCTCAAAAATAAATAAACGTTAAAAAAAAAAAAAAGAAAGAAAGAAAGGATGCTACAGTTCTTTACCAGAAAACTCCATTTAAAAGGGAATGAGGGAGATTCCTTTTTTGGGGATGGTACCTGGGTGACTCAGATGACTAAAAATCCAGTTCTTCTTTTTTTTTTTTTAGAATACAATCTTTGATGTCTGCTCAGGTCATGATCTTACAGTTCATGAAATCAAGCCCTGAATCTGCATAGGGCTGTGCACTGACAGCACCAAGCCTGCTTGGGATTTTCTCTCTCCCTCTCTCTCTCTGCCCCTTCCCTGCTTACACTCCCTCTCTCAAAATAAATAAATAAATAAATATTTAAAAGGGAGTGGGGAAGACTCCTTTTTTTTTTAAGTAGAAGTGAGATAAGAAGAAAATCTTTTTTCAAAAGTCTCATAAGCAGAATTAACAGCTACTTCAATTTTGCCCTCATAAGCCTTTCTCATACTAGTGAGCTCTTATTGTACCACATTAAGGTTGACTATATTCACCTATTTCTTCAAATACCTTAAAAACTACTTAAGGATAGGACCCATGGTCCTGACTCCTGTATGCCCAGCTCCTAGCAAGATATCTGGCACATGGGATTCCATCAAGAACCACTTTTGGAATAAATGCACACATTAAGCATAATTCATGATATACTGAGACTCTTTTTATCAGACTTTTTCTAGAAAACCATTATGTTACAGGTTAAATCAAAAGTCGGAATAAACAAATTATTTTCCTACCTCATTCCCATTACACATTCATATAGGAATAGGATCCCTTCTTTTTGATGTGGTCGAAGATGATATACAAGGTAAGGATCTATCACTACATCCACAATAGGAGAACAGTTCTTATTGAACATCCACTGGTGATTATTGTCTGGTCGCGACATTACAAGAGAATCTTAAGAAAAAGATGATAGTTTACCTATTAATGTATTGCAATTTCACTTTGTCAGCAACTATATTATCTTGCTTTAATTACTCATAACTTAGAACTGTTTGCCATCCTTTGTGGCAAAAAAGTTGAAGTTTAGTAACAGTGATACTAAGCAAGAGTGGAAAATTAAAAAATAAAACCTCATGCCTTATCAATGTAAGATTTCAGGCAGAGAATTTCAAAGGGCTTTCCAAACTTCATATGCCCCAAAGTACTTCAAAACCACTGAAATTGGGGCACCTGGGTGGCTCAGCAGGTTATGTGCCTAACTCTTAATCTCAGCTCAGGTCATGATCTCATGGTTTATGAACTCCAGCCTGGCCATTGGGCTCTATGCTAACAGTTCAGAGCATACTTGGGATTCTCGCTCTCTCTTTCTCTGCCTCTCCCCTGCTTGCACTCATTCATATATACTCTCTCTCTCTCTCTTTCTCACTCTCTCAAAGAGAGACAGAGAGCAGAGCATGAGCATGGAAGGGGCAGAGACAGGGGGAGACACAAAATCCAAAGCAGGATCCAGGTTCCAAGCTGTCAGAACAGAGCCCAGCGTGGGGCTCGAACCCACAAACCATGAGATCATGACTTGAGCCAAAGTCAGATGTCTAACCAACTTAGCCACCCAGGGACCCCACAAACTAAATAAACTTAAAAAAAAAAAAAAAAACACTAAAATTCACTACTGTTTAACAGAGTATTCAGTAAGCCACACATTTAATAGCTCAGTATTCAGAGCAAAGAGAACGATTTCCAACTAAAAGCACAGGTTGGAATTTTGCCCAGTTGCACTTGCGAATGATCACAGCTTCTTATTTTGGAAAGGCACCCCAAATTTAACATAAAGGCTCCCATTATTTTCACTTCTGTACACACTAACAATGACTATTACTTCTTCTATTAACCAGAAGAACTGAGAAAGGATGACAAATTTTCCATTGACTTCACCATCATTATTTGCTTCAAGTTAATTACTACGTTCATGAATGTCAAATTCATTTATCTTTGCAAAGCAGCAAATAGAAGCAACCATTGAATAATAATGTAATTCTTTAGATATATGCTAATACAGTTCAAGATTTATTAAAATATCACCAAAAAATACAAACTCAAATATAACTAGAAAGCAGGTCTCAATTAATCTAGTCAGGTAATAAATTCATCAAAATTATTTTGGGGATATATTTATATGTCTGCATCATGGTTAAAAAATGAAATAGATTTTGGGGCGCCTGGATGGCTCAGTCGGTTGGGCGTCCAGCTTCGGCTCAGGTCATGATCTCACCATCCGTGAGTTCAAGCCCCGCATCAGGCTCTGTGCTGACAGCTCAGAGCTTGGAGCCTGCCTCGGGTTCTGTGTCTCCCTCTCTCTCTGGCCCTCCCCTGTTCATGCTCCAACTCTCTCTGTCTCAAAAATAAATAAACATTAAAAAAAAAATGAAATAGATTTTTTAAATAAACAAAAAGAAAAAAGAGAACAGAAAGAAAGGGAGATAAAGAAAATAGGTTCTAGTAGATTAAAACAATACCCAGCAATGCAGAAATATGCAGTCACAGGAATGAGAGTCTGGTCATGTCTACCATTAGTGATTACCCAGAGGAAAGTTTTCTGTGGATCTTCCTAGATTTCTGAGCAACTAAAAGGAACTCCCATTTCTGAGGTCAATTCCTGGCAGGCAGAGGATTAGGATGTGAAAATGGAAAACTTAGCTCTTGGCTTTCCTCTATATTCCAGTAGCAGAGCAAGAGTATACTCCTTGTGGATTTCTAATCAAGAAATGGCCCCATTTTTTCTCTTGTGAAAAGCACAAAGGGGAAAAAAAGAGAAAAGGTGAGGATAATACAAAGGGGAAAAAAGAAAAGATAAGAGGAGAGGATAATACACTCAAGCAAGAAGGACCATAGGATCTAAGTCAACTAACAAAGCATCCATCTTCAGGAAAGATAAAACCTAAACCACCACAATAACAGGACACCAGCTCAAATTTTAAGATGCCTCTCTCTACCTTCACAATAATGAGGCACCACTTAATGCTAACAAAATCTTTCATGCTTTCATTTTAAGTCTACAACCTAGTTCTACCCTTGGCAAGATAAATAAATGAGAATCATTAACACAAAGGGCTTTTATTATATTATACACACACACACATACATACATACATGTACATATATATATGTTATCACAATAAAATTTTTCATTCAGTCAACAAATATTTATTGTACATGGTATATAGCAGACACTCTACGTCTTTATGGTAGTAATTAGAACCCACAATGTAGACTTGAGGAGACACAGCCATTTGTGAGACAAGTGACTGCCCCAAGAGGACAAAGAACCAGTTAGTTCAGTGGGAAAATGGGACTCTAACTCAGATCTTTAAATAAGCACATTATTCTTTTTGGTTCCCCACATCCCTCTATTATGTAATAGGAAGGCAGAGAGAAAGAATAAAAGAGAAGGAAGCCTATTGAAAGAGCTGGTGGGACAGATAAAATATTTGGATAAAAGAAAAAACAGAAGCAGAAGCTTCCACTTTCTTTCAATTAAGTCTCAGGTAAGCTCATATAGAGCTAGGAATTTTTAATTTGGGGTTTTATCCCAAATATGGCAATAGTTCTTTGAATTTAGGCAAGTCGGTTCATCTTTCTGGGCCTTACTGTCTTCAAATGCAAAGGGAAGAAACTGATCTCAACAGTCCCTTTATTTCAAAAATTCTATCTCTATAATACTTGCAAAAAATTATGTTGCTTTATGTACTTTTCATTTTACCACTACTATGAAAGCAACCTACTTGATACCCCAAATTTGACATCTACTATTGCTTTACAATCTAAATTTATTTGTCTGTCTTCTCAACAAATGAGAAGATCTCTGATGACAGTTTACACTGCAAAAAAAGGCACTGAAGAAATCCCTGTTAAGTAAACAATCAAAAAACAGGTGAGGTTTTATTCTTAATATTATTTTTAAATTAGACTCATTAATATTAAAATTAAATCATTAAATTTAATGATTATAAGTAAAATTTAAGTTATTTACATGACATCTCATCATTCAATATTTTAATACATTAATGGATGTGATCAAAACATACAGTTGTCAAAAGAGAAGTATAAACATAATCCTGACTCATGAATTGACTAATATTTCTTCTTGCTGAAATATCAGATATTATTCAAAATCATATACATGTATGATGTGTGTATACATCTCCAATTTGTATATTTTTCCTTCAACACAAGTATTCTCCACTACTGTATTCTTAGAATTAGGCATTTATTTATAAAATGATTCCCAAACTATATTGTTATATAGCTTCAACATTATTCCTTATGTCAGTTGTACACCTGAAGAATAATATATACTTTCACCTGAAAACTTTAAACAAAACTTAAAACTTTAAATTCACATGCCAATATCTTTTGACAGTTTTAAAACAGAATATTCAAATTATTTTTTACATCTTACTTTGTGCATGTGGGTCATGACGTGGTTTACAATCTTGGAAACCGTTTGGTCTATTTTCCTTTGAACTTGGTTTACAAACACTTTTGAAGGGGTTAGAGAAACACTTCTTGGCAGCCTGAGAAGAACTTGAGATAGCAAGGCTTCCTCCTCCAAGTTGAAAACATCTGCCACTGTTGAAATCATCTGGAGAGATTATACCCATGACTTCTACTTCTTTTCCACCAATCATCACTCTGTGGCCCTCTTCAATCTTTTCAAGCTCTTTGAATTTATATGCAAGGCCTTTAAATTGAGAAGGGAGTGTGTGAATTTAATTTACTGACCCTCTTAAGATGACATAATTAGTGATACCATAGTCACCTTCCCATAACTGTACAGAATGAAAACTGTACTTTGAATGCAAACAGCCTTGTATAACCAAGGAGCAGAATGAAAACATACTTTATCATTTTGGTTAAAAAAAACACAAAACACTAAAAAAATCAGAAGGAATAAATAATAAAGCTATAAAAATTAGCCAAGCTTTAGAGAAAGCAAGGCCTTTTTTAATTATTGAAAATATGGCTGGGGTACCTGGGTGACTCCGTTGGTTAAGTGTCCGACTTCGGCTCAGGTCATGATCTCACAGTTAGTGAGTTTGAGCCTCGCATCAGGCTCTGTGCTGACAGCTCAGAGCCTGGAGCCTACTTTGGATTCTCTGTCTCCATTTCTCTCTGTCCCTTCCCCGCCCACACTCTGTATTTCTGTCTCTCTCTCTCTCTCTCTCAAAAATAAAAAAAACGTTAAAAAAAAAAATCCAGGGGCGCCTGGGTGGCGCAGTTGGTTAAGCGTCCGACTTCAGCCAGGTCACGATCTCGCGGTCCGTGAGTTCGAGCCCCGCGTCGGGCTCTGGGCTGATGGCTCAGAGCCTGGAGCCTGTTTCCGATTCTGTGTCTCCCTCTCTCTCTGCCCCTCCCCCGTTCATGCTCTGTCTCTCTCTGTCCCAAAAATAAATAAATGTTGGAAAAAAAAAAAAATCTAAAGAAAATATAGCCAAGGGTGCCCTAGCTAGCTCAGCCAGTAGAGCATGAGACTCTTGATCTCAGGGTTGTAAGCTTGAGCCCCCCAATGAGTGTAGAGATTACTTAAAAAAATAAAATCTTAGGGGCACCTGTGTGGCTCAGTCAGTTAAGCTTCTGTCTTCGGCTCAGGTCATGATCTCACAGTTCGTGAGTTCAAGTCCAGCATTGGGCTCACTGCTGTCAGTGCAGTACCTGCTTTGGATCCTCTGTCCCCCTCTCTCTCTGCCCCTCCCCCACTCCTGCTCTCTCAAAAATAAACATTCTTAAAAAATAAAATAAAATCTTAAAAAAAAAAGAAAACGTAACTCACTGTACTCACAGTTTTGCCATCTGTTGTCTGTTGAAAATCAAGCCAAGAAGAGTTTTGTAGGCTATATGGGACCTTCCCTTCTTGTGAATAAACTAGAGAAATACCATGGCATCTCTATTTCCACTTAGAAACAAGTGGAAATGTGGAAAACTAGCAATAAAAGCAACTGCTGCCACAATCAGTACTTTACTGTTCCACATGAGATAGCAAAGTAAAAATGCATTTGTGGCAAAAGGTCATTGATAGTCTAAGTTCTAGCTCTTGAATTAAAAAGTGGGGTATTTTATAATATCAAGCTTCTCTGAAGTATTAATTCAACATTTATTAAGTGTTGCCATATGCAAGGTGCTAATGAAATATAAATATGAGTAAGTCAGTCACAGTCTGCTCAAAATGAGCTCATTAACCAGATACATAGAGTGGTGGAATCTTAGATTCCTGTGCTTGCCTACATTAAATGTACAGTTACTGGGCCATTAAAAGAGGCAAGAATTGCATACCATAAATGTTTTTAAGTCTCTAAAAATGAAATAAAAGATTGTCACATTTTAGAAAACATGATAGGACCCTTTTAAATTAGCTATAAAGTGCTACAATTCACCCTATTAAAACTGGGCTAAACCTTACAGTCTGGGCCAAACAGTAGCCAATATATCTTCTTAAATTATTTATGATAGAACAATTTTTAATTTTAATGCTCTGATATAGGAAGAAATTACTTAGCTGGTGTTCCTAAATGCAAAAGACCCATCCCTCCATTCCCCAAACTATCTCAATTCAACTGCAGTATTGACCACTCCACATCAATAAAGATTTTCATCTTCATATAGAATCCAATTACTATTCATCTGAGTTACATGTAAATGGGAGACGAGAATAAACTTAATTTTGAGGCATCTTTAGAAGTCTAACTCCAGAATCTCTCCTTTCACTTTGATCCACAGAGATGACTCTCTCAAACATCTCTGAATCTCCAGAAGACTTTCTTAAAAGTCTTGAGCTTTGTTTCCCACAACTCTTTTTTTTCTGGGTATCACGTAATGATGGTCAGATGAACTTAACCAAATTACCATGAGCTATTAGCAACTGCAGCACTCCAGTCTTTGGTTTTTTTCTTGAGGCTCTATCCCTACATTAACAATATATATATATATATTTTTTTTAATGTTTATTTATTTTTGAGAGAGAGAGAGAGAGAGAGACAGAGTATGAGCAGGGGAAGGGCAGAGAGAGAGGGAGACACAGAATCTAAAACAGGCTCCAGGCTCCGAGCTGTCAGCACAGAGCCCAACGCGGGGTTCGAACTCACAAACTGAGATCATGACCTGAGCTGACATTGGACACCTAACCGACTGAGCCAGCCAGGAACCCCCCTACATTAACAATATTTAAATGCTGTACATTCAATTCATTTAAAAGAAAAACTGCTTCCATTAGAGCCAATAACTTACAAAATTAACTCCAAGTTGATACACTTATTGTTATAATTAAGCAATAAAGCCTTATGTTTGGATGTTTTCATTTGGAAAGCCAATAAAATCCTCTTTATTGCTTAAAGCAGTGGTTAGATATTAGATATCACCAGAAACCAGAGTGCCTAGGTGGCTCGGTCCGTTAAGCATCCAACTTCGGCTCAGGTCATGATCTCACGGTTCATGAGTTCGAGCCCCGGTCGAACCTAGAAACCTAAAATATATTTATGCCAGTGCCTCTCTCCACCATCCAGGCCAAATAAATCACCATCCAGGCCAAATAAATCCTGCCAGGTCAGGACCTGGCACTGGTATTTTTAAAAAAACACCTTAGGGAAATACAAATCAAAACCACACTCAGGTATCACCTCACGCCAGTCAGAGTGGCCAAAATGAACAAAGCAGGAGACTATAGATGCTGGAGAGGATGTGGAGAAACGGGAACCCTCTTGCACTGTTGGTGGGAATGCAAATTGGTGCAGCCGCTCTGGAAAGCGGTGTGGAGGTTCCTCAGAAAATTAAAAATAGACCTACCCTATGACCCAGCAATAGCACTGCTAGGAATTTATCCAAGGGACACAGGAGTACTGATGCATAGGGGCACTTGTACCCCAATGTTCATAGCAGCACTCTCAACAATAGCCAAATTATGGAAAGAGCCTAAATATCCATCAACTGATGAATGGATAAAGAAACTGTGGTTTATATACACAGTGGAATACTACGTGGCAATGAGAAAAAATGAAATATGGCCTTTTGTAGCAACGTGGATGGAACTGGAGAGTGTGATGCTAAGTGAAATAAGCAATACAGAGAAAGACAGATACCATATGGTTTCACTCTTATGTGGATCCTGAGAAACTTAACAGGAACCCATGGGGGAGGGGAAGGAAAAAAAAAAAAAAAAAA
>NW_024412417.1:6631849-6656522 GCF_014898765.1 Herpailurus yagouaroundi
AAAAAAAAAAAAAAAAAAGAGGTTAGAGTGGGAGAGAGCCAAAGCATAAGAGACTGTTGAGAACTGAGAGCAAACTGAGGGTTGATGGGGGGTGGGAGGGAGGAGAGGGTGGGTGATGGGTATTGAGGAGGGCACCTTTTGGGATGAGCATTGGGTGTTGTATGGAAACCAATTTGACAATAAATTTCATATATAAATATAAATAAATAAATAAATAAATAAATAAATAAATAAATAAATTAAATAAAATAAATAAATAAAAAACACCTTAGGTGGGGCACCTGGGTGGTTCAGTTGGCTGAGCATCCAACTTCTGCTGAGGTCATGATCTCAGGAGTTCCTGAGTTCCAGCCCCACATCAGGCTTGCTGCTATTAGCACGGAGCCTGCTTCAGATCCTCTGTCTCCTTCTCTCTCTGCCCCTCCTTCACTAGCACTCTCTCTCAAAAATAAACAAACATTTAAAAAATAAATAAATTGGGGCACCTGGGTGGCTCAGTCAGTTAAGCATCCTACTTCGGCTCAGGTCATGATCTCGCAGTTTGTTGAGTTTGAGCCCCGCGTCAGGCTCTGTGCTGACAGCTCGGAGCCTGGAGCCTGCTCCAGATTCTGAGTCTCCTTCTCTCTCTTTTTTTATAAGTGTATAAAAAAATTAAAATAAAAAATAAATAAAACAGTAGCAGAGACTGCTCATTGGCATTTCCTATGAGCATTATCATTAATAATAATAAATAAAAACACCTTAGGTGATTCTACTTGCGCAGAGTAAAAACCCACTATTTGAAACCTGATTTGCATTTTTTGCTACATGCAACTGAAAGACCATTTTATTATAAACTACACATACACAAAACCATGTATACTATGCCTTATGGGTAAGGAATATTCCAGGGTAATTTTGATAATTTTACCTCTCTAGCTGGCTTTAGAATGTAATTTCACCATATAGGTATAAACAAGTTCTCCTAAAATCTAGCCCCAATCTACCTTAACCAACAACATGGAATATGAACTGTAATTTTCTTTTTAATTCCTCTAAAAGCTGAGAATAACATATATATAATAGTTGTTCAATATTTTTATAATACAAAAGTTCTGTTGCAGATAATTCAGCTCAGCCTCCACTCATCACTCTGTCCCTGACCTTCACAGACTACATTCCTGAAACACTGAATTAGTTTTACTTCTCTTTCATACCTTTGCATATACTACTCCCTCTTCTGTATGCCCCTTTCTCATACCCTACAAAACTATCCTTCAAATACTACCTTAAGCAATTACTCTTATGAAGCTTTCCCCCAGCCTCCTGGGCAGATCTAAATGGCCTATTTCCTATTGCACTGAGTACAAATTCTCAATGAAACAATTCTATTATTGCCTCCTAATTATCAATTATATTGCCTTGTCCCCACTAAACTATAAATCATATCCATTTCTGAATGTTTACTCCTAGCATAGTGCTTGGCACATAACGGTTACTGAAAACTATTAACTATCATATTATTGAATGAATGACTGAATGAATGAATGATTGAAGACAATGCCAAAAAGCATGGTTGGTGTTAAGCATTCTGAATTTGTGAGCTAACCTGTATTAGTACAAATCATGCTGGCAACATTTATATCATAACAGAAATGATAACCTTCAATTTATATGTATTAATCGAGGTCATTCCTAGCCATTACCTTTTTTTTTTTTTCAAAATTTTATTGGATATCATTGAAATTAGATAATATTCCACTCCTGACATCAACATCTTTCTAATTTTAATCATTTAGCATTCTGGGGAGAAAAGTACACTAAGACAAACTGCTTAATCTCAGAAAAATACCAGAATAACTGTATATACCCTGACTAGCCATTTCATTTTAGAGAAAATGAATCCATGGAATGGGATTTGCTTCAGTGAGTTAGTATACATAAGACTGTCAGACTGATGAGGCACCTGAGTGGCTGTCGGTTGAGCGTATGACTTTGACTCAGATCATAATCTCACGGTTTGTGGGTTCAAGCCCTGTGTCAGGCTTTGTGCTGACAGCTCAGAGCCCGGAGCCTGTTTCTGAATCTGTGTCACCCTCTCTCTCTGCACCTCCCCTGCGCATGCTCTGTCTCTCTCTCTCTCTCAAAAATAATAAACACTAAAAAAATAAAAAGACTGTCAGACTGACTACTATAATTTAGTTAAAGAGCATCTTAAACTAACACTTTATAAAACCCAATCATTTTAATTATGTAACCTCAGACATATACTAATTTTAGGCCAAATCATAAGCATTATGTAATATCACAATACCTCTTCCAATGTCTTTGCCTTCCAAATCCTTTAATGTAAATGACTTTCCTTTTACAATGAGAACAGCATCACCTTCCCACTTTTTGTGTTTTTTCTTTGAAGCCTTACACCAAACAACACTGAAATATTTAACTAGGCTATCAGGTTCTTCCTCTTCTTGTCTCTTAGGCACTGTAATTTCTTTAGGGGCTGAGTGAACTAGAACAAAAAAATAAAATAAAATAAAACCACATTATTAGAGATGACTTTAAGCAGAAAGATCATTTCAACAAAAATAAGAACATAAGAAAATTAGATGTTACTAAAAAGTATGAAAAAATATTTGGTCATACTCCTGTTAGTATTTTATAAGTTGAGAAATTCAAACATCAGATGCTAGCATTAGCATGAGTACAATGAATACAAATTCTTATCATCTCAAAGTCATACAAACTCAGTTTAAATAGAACAACATGATAATTACCACATTTTATTTTACCGCTAACATTTTAAAGCTCTGGGAACTAAAGATAAATTTTCAACATCCATGGGAAAATATCAACTTCAAATTTTGAATTTTGGTCTTTTCCTGGGCTAGCAATATGTAGTCTAATCCTCTTGTGAAACTGGACAGCGACAGCGAACCACAGCTCCCTGTCTGCCACCAAATCATGAGTGTAAACAACCAATACACTCAAAACCATTGTTTTTCACTCTCACTATTCAATAAATTACAGGAGATAGTCAACACTTTATTACAAAATGGCTTGTGTTATATGATTTTGCCCAGGGCGCCTGGGTGGCTCAGTCTTCTAAGCATCTGACTCCTGATTCCGGCTCAGGTCATGATTTCGTGAGTTGAAGCCCCATGTCAGGCTCTGTGATGACAGTGCAGAATCTGCTTGGGATTCTCACTCTCTCCCGTTCTCCCTCTCAAAATGAATAAATACAACTTTTTGAAAAAATGATTTTGCCCAACTATAGGCTACTGTAAATGTTCTGAGCATGGTGAAGGTCAGCTGGGCTAAGCTATGATGACTGGTAGGTTAGTTAGGTGTATAAATGCATTTTCAACTTGCAGTATTTTCAACTTATGATGGGTTTATCAGGACATAACCCCATCATAAGTCAAGGAAGATCTGTACTCCAATCCGGCTTCCAGTCCAGTCCTCCACCAAAACTATCCTGTTAAGGCTACTGACAAACTCCTTGCCAATAAATCCACAAGATATTTTTTTAGTCCTCATCAGAGTTCTCAAAAGCATTTGACAATGTTGACTACTTCCTCCTTGAAATACTAAACCCTATTTTTACTTAGGTTAGCTTCTCTAACACATTTCAATTTTTCCTTACTTCTCTGGTTGCTTCTTCTTGAACATCTTTGCCAGTTCATCAGACTGGAGTTCTACGTCCTCTCAATGTGCCTTTCTCCTTAAATTGATACTACCACTGCTTAAACCTGTATTTTTTTTCTGTAGCCCAGATCATGATTGTAGTTCTGTACACCTGTACATAACTGCCCCTCAGACCAATCTACATGAACATCTCATCAGGCCCACTTGTCTTCTCTCCAAAAATTGCTTCTCCTGCAGTTTTCTCATTTCTCAGTAAGAGTACCACCACCCTGATTCATGCCAAAAAGTTGGAAATCATCCTTGACATCCTTTATTCTCAGTTCCATAGCCAATCAACCACAAATCCAGGTGATTCTAGATCCCACATGGCTCTCAAAGCTTTGTACTGTTTGCTTTCTCCATAACCTCTACTCTTCAAAGCACCATCTCTGATCTGGACTATTGTAGGATCTTCCCAACAGGCCTCCTGAGATGTCTTGCCACCTCTACTCCCTAAAGCCATTTTCTGTATTTACTATATTTACCTATTTTTAAATGTAGATCTCATTAAGTATCCTTCTTGCTTAAAATCCATTAGTCTTAATGGTCTCTAAGAAAACATGTTACTTCTAACCTTCTACCTCTTCCTCCAACATGCTATTCCAAATTAACTTCTATTCACCCAGTCATAGACTTTAAATTTCCTGACCACCAAGCTAGATAGATCTTGCTTTATTATTTCAACATTATCTCAGCAATTAATCATGTGACAGATTACTTCCCCACTAAACTATGAAGTCCTGAGAGGGTCTATTTTGATCTTGCTCATCACCATATGCCCAGAATAATAGGTACTTTTGAAAACTGCCATTTTGAATCAAAGTGCATTTGACTTCATACTTATAAAAATATTAAGATAGCATTATCTTAAAATTAATTTTCATGTGAAAGTAGCTTTAGGAATTAACTTTGAACTCATCTCCATTATTGACCATTTTAATTTTCATTTTTATAAGTTGTTACCTTCAGGATTATTTTCCAAGTAAACTTTATAACAAAGATTTGATTCCTTGGTCACTTTTTTATGAATCATATATTACAGATTACAGCTTTTGCAAACATTAGTTTTTATAACCATAATTTCTACCAAATGCAGTTTTGCTAAGTCGGATTTTGATTATCTAAATATTACTAAAACTGTATTACTCCATCAATTTTTTAGTCAAGAAAATTTACCAGGTTTTAGATAACTAGTAGTTGTCATTTATTGATTACCAACCTTGATTTTCCCCAGATAAAGTTTGGAGGTTTTTAGGATTAAGAAAAAAGACAGGATACTTGATCAGTTTTTGAACTCCAAAAAATTTTGTGGTGTGCAATTTTAGTTTTGTTTTTGCATTATTTCTACCAGTAGTAGTCAATGTACATTGAATGAAAGACTAATAATACCATTCTGCATTTTTTAAATTTGCTCTTATCTTTTATTACATTATCCAAGAAAATGTGATTCCACAGGATTGCAGTAAAACAAAGGTGAAAAGTATGTCTTCATCCAAGTCAAATACCCTGTTGTATTCCCAGAGCCTAAAGAGTTGACTTGTGTCCAAGACCCTTCCTGCACCAAGAAAAAAATGAATAGATAATAAACTGAGAATTCAGAAATTACTTATAATTAACTTTGAAATATCAGAAGATTCTCAGATATACCCTTTCTTTTGCAGAACAGTAGGAGGAAGACAAGAGTATGAACCAATCTGATGGGGTCTGAATTTTGAGACCCTGGACAAGCTATTTCCCATTCTATGCCAGTTCATGAATCTGTAAATGAATGTAATATTAGTACCTACCTCACAGATTTTTTTGTGGGCATTAGATTAGCTAACATATGTAAAACACTTAGAACAGTACTTGACATGTAATACATACTACCTATTAACTACCATCATCATCATCTTGTCTTTGTCCCTTTCCCATTTAGTCCCATTTTAAATACAGGTCATTAATGCAGGAAAGAGAGAAATTCCAAAAAGAAGAATAACAATATTGGGAATTAAACACATAAGGAACATAACCTCCTACATCTAGACTATTTGTAATACATAAAATACTAATTTGCTATGTTCCAGACTAATCACCCCCAACAATTCCACTCTAATTTTTATTTCTAAACTTGATCTGATCTATTTCCCCCTTGACCCAATAATGTACTTTACAAATCAAGACCAAAAACAGTTGCATAAACAAAAGACTTGAATGCCTATAAGCCAGATTCACAAGGTCAGCATGATGATTAAAACCATGCTTTGATAAAAGAGGAAGAGGGAGATATTGTCATTTTAATATTGATAGTGAACATTATCATCTAAATGATTCCTAAGCACAGTTACTCTATAGTTGGATGGCTTAGTTATACATTTCATATACCCAAGTCTCTAATATTCTTCCTTTTCTTTCAAAAATTCCAAATACACAGTTTCAATAGAGCAAATGAAATTTAAAATGTCTCCTACAATCAAATTCAACAAAGAATATAAATACTCTCCCAGATTATATTTTTTGAGTTTTAAAATTACCAAAACCTACCAGAATTTTTAATATAATTA
Organism: Herpailurus yagouaroundi; assembly: GCF_014898765.1. Lineage (NCBI taxonomy): Eukaryota > Metazoa > Chordata > Mammalia > Carnivora > Felidae > Herpailurus > Herpailurus yagouaroundi. Next base: position 6,638,059 of record NW_024412417.1, read on the forward strand.
ACATATAACTGCAATATAAATTTAAGGTTTGAAACAGTTTTATTACACTAAAAAATTTACAATCATTAATATACAAGTTCCTCCGAACCAGTAATCATCCAGTTTTCTTTAATAAGAGAGATTTAATGTCATCTAAATATCATTATGTATAAAATAAACCCAGAAGATATTTCTTTGCATTAAATATCATTTTCAGAATACTTTATGAGCATGACAGGGACTATACATTTCATCACATTTCTCAATACTCTTATCAAAGCATATATGCAGTAGAGGCTAAAATAGAAAAAAAAAACAAAAAACAAATAAAACTACAATATTCCCAGATATCAAAACTACATGCTCAGCATTTTTCTGCTCAGCATTTTAAATTCATCTAAATATAAGAAAAGTTACGAATTTCAACTCTGACATTCCAATCATTGAGCATGCAAAAAAATTAAAAAAAAAAAAGAAACCCATACACTATTGATGAAAGTGTAAGATGATACAATCACTTTGGGAAAAGGTCTGGCAGTTTCTTAAAAACTTAAACATATAGGTCTTCCCTAATCCAGCATCATGTCTACTAGAAATTTATACAATACTCAGAATCTTTATACATAATAGCCAAAATCTGGAAATAGGCCAAAAGTCCATCAAAAAATAATGGATACACAAACTGAGGTATACTTCTACAATGGAATACTACTCAAAACCAAAAGTAATGAGCTACTGATAAGAGGATGCATGAACACGGATATTAAAAACATTAAGATAGGTGCAAGAAAACAGAAACAAAGGGAACATAGTATATGAGTCCAATTATATAAAGTTCTAGAACAAGCAAAACTTATCTATGATTTTTGAAAAATTAGAACAATTGCCTGATGTGCCAAGGGACTGATCAGGAAAGGGGAGGAGAGAAGTTTCTGGGGTGAGAATAATGTTCTAAATCTTGATAGGGATATAAGCTACACAGGTGGAGTCACCTGTCAAAACTCATCATTTAAAACTTGTATATTTCACTGTTTGAAAATCTTACCCAAAACACACACACATACACACACACACACACAAATATTGAATTCCATTTCACAATATTTATGCTTAATTGTTTAACTGGAAAGTATTCTAAATAATTCTCCAACGTTTTAAATAGCTGTTTTATTTTATAATTTTTTTAACATCTTTTTTTAAGTTTATTTATTTTGAGACAGAGAGGGAGGGAGCGCAAGTATGAGCCAGTGGGAGAGGGGCAGAAAGAGAGGGAGAGAATCCCAAGTAGGTTCAGCGCTATCAGCACAGAGTCGACACAGGGCTCAATCTCATGAACTGTGAGATCATGACCTGAGCTGAAAAGAGTTGGACGCTTCAACAACTGAGCCACCAAGGCACCCCATCATTTTATTTTTAAAAATGAACTGATGGATGGATACACGATAAAGCAAATACGGCAAAACAATAATCGCAGAATTTAGGTGGCAGGCATATAAAGGTTTACTGCAAAATGCTTTTAACTTTTCCTATTTGAAGAGTTTCTTAATCTTTTTAAAGAGGTGAATTCACACATAATTTTAAGACATTAAAGATCTACTAACAAAGTGTAAGTCTAATGATCTATCTCTTTTAATTTAAATTTTGGGGCTAACTTTGGGTGGTAATTTTATTTTAATTTATATGGCTTTCCACTACTTACGAAGCAACTGAACACTAAAAATGATATAAATTCAAATTATACCTACTAGCTTTAATCAATTTAAAAAATATATAAAAATATACTGAGTCAATTTCTCAAAATCATATGCAAACATTTAATATGACTGTTAACATTTAATTAGATTGTATATCTTAAGAACTCACTTTTTTGTATTTAAGTATTACAACCATATTTCATCTAATTATTTTTACATATTTACAATCAAATTCACCATCAAATACTTAACTGATTTTGAGAATTTGTGGATCTTAACATCTAAAAAAAATATATTATGACATTTAGACATGGTACATTTAGTATCCACTATAAACACAATTATTTAAATAAATGTATTTCAATTGCGCCCCATCCAAAAAATTTTATCTCAGTAGTACTGAATTCTTTGTCTTATGACACATAAAGAGTACACAAATCAGTACAATGTATCACCCTGTATTTAAAAGATATGTATTAACAAAGCATTTAACCACCATCATCTACAGTATATATTAAATACAATATGTCACATTCTAAATTATTTACAGGTCTACTTAAAATTTGACATTACTCTAAAAGAAGGCACATGGAAATAATTCATAGTCTAAACATTTTCACATAAATAAAGATGCAACAGGGTAGAATGAAATCTTTCAAAAATGAAATAACACTCAATGTCTCATACAAAAAAAGCCAAGTACTTAATTTGAAATTTTTAAGAAATCTAATGGTATTTTTAGAAATGAAAAGAGCTTTGTTAAGTTTTTCAGGATGCCATTATAAATCATATCTAGTTTAGAAAAATCAAGTTGTAAAAGTAACAATGTATCATTTAAGTTCATGTGGATAAGATACAAAGGTGGCAAAAATAACCTATTATCCAAATTACTAATATACTCAATGAAAGGATATTTTGACTTAGCTTATTTTTCAAATTTAATATGCTTTTACAGAATCAAGTCTACATTTTAAAAATAAAATCACTCTTACCTATGTTTTTCAGCATGACATTTCGTAGGTAAAGTTCATGGCATTTAAATTTTTGCAAATTACAATTAAACAAGATTGACTCAGAAAAATGCTGCAGTAAACTCACTGCAATGAGTACAATTCTGGTGTTTAAATGTATATAAAAATAAAGTTTTTTCTTGTACGCAGTCCCTAAATTCTAAGAGTCTGTCACCTGACAAAACCAAAGAAACAACAATCCTGAACAATGCTGAAGGAAAATATGACTGTAGAAGACTATTACAGGCAGCAAAAAAACTTTCAAGGGCAATTTTGTATATTAATTTGTTACCTACCACAGTGATTTTAGAACCTAACCACACACAAAAATAAATGTGTTGCACTTTTTTGAACACAAAACTCTCCTAGAAAACATCTCACAAATTTAATGTTGCACAGAGCAGAGTCTGGAAAACTGATCTGGCTGCACAAAGTCAACATTCAAATTGAACATTAACATCAATTCTGAGTAGCAGCATGCTAAGATTATAATATGAATTACATTACATATGGTAATATGCTTCCAATAATTTCAAAAAGTTAAAACTGACTACTTCAAGGATGTATTTACTAAAATTATATTGTAAAAACATTAAATTAGATTTATAATATTCTAATCTCTTGAGTCCAGTTTAGACTTAAAGAAAAATCACAGCATAAAGATGGAAGTACTGAAAAGAGGTATCATATTATACATGCAAGGCATTTTCATAATAAAATATTTAACTCTAATAGCAGACATAAAATGCTGATGAAATTAAGCAATCTACAAACTAAAATAGTACCAGGAGAGGTTTTTTTAATTCTATTTCAATAGCCATAACCTAAATTCTGGATTTAATTTCCTCTCACTAAATGCCCAACCCACAAATGCTATTATAATGCTAACTCAGATATCTAATTTATATCCCTCTAATTAAAAGCGTTCAATGACTACTTATTGTACATTCAACTGTGATTATTTAAAAACAGTATTCAGTGTCATCCATAATCTGGCACCAATCAACTTCCAAACTAATGTCCCTCAATTCACCTTCACCCACCTCCTCTTTTCAGCAAAATTTTTTTGAGAATCTAGTATGATTTAGGCATCAAGCTACATTCCAAATACTCTGTTCTAGTGGTTCTCAAACTTTAGCTTCCATCAAAATCTCTAGAGGGTTTATTATAACAGATTTCTGGATTCACCTCCAGAGTTTCTGATTCAAAAGGAAATGGATTTACATTTCTAACAAAGTTCTCAAGTGGTGGCGATGTTGCTGGTCAACGCTACTCTTGGTGAACCATTACTCTACTCCAAAGGCAACAAACTGGAAGCCCAGTGGCCGAATGAGGCCCACTCACATGTTTTGTCTATGTAGTTTTTAAAACATTTTGAATTATTTGCAAACATTTTTAAGTTGAAAATCTTCACATAAAAATGCAGATTTCTGGAGTACTGCATGTAAAAATTTTGCTGGAGCTAATAGTAGCTATTCATTTAATCCTAGTCTAGGTAACTAAGTCCTAATTGGCCCTCTCTGTATCCACTTAAAATCACCTGGCCTACCACTGTGCTTGTATTCCCTGATTCACTTCTCCCCATTCTCTAAACCTTTTCCCATGTTGTTCATTCTGACTTAAACATCCTTTTTCCACTGTAATGAAATACTGAAATTCCACCTACCCATTTCTAAAGATTGGCTTAAAAATCCTTCCTCAACAAAGCACCAGCAAAAATATACATATTAAAAATTTCACTTAAATTTAAAATGTGCTTTCAGAATTGGGATTTTATTTCTGCAAATACTAAAATAGCAGTATTTACAATAATATATATTAAATCATAACTATTTTTTGCTATTTGTATGTAAAATTTTAATTTTGTTCATCAACTTTTTTACTGTGAAATAAATCTTTTTCAGAATAAGATATGAAAAATGATTACGACATTAAATCGTATAGCCAAAATATATAATAAGTCCAGACAGAGAACAATCTTATTTTGCTGGACAAAAAAGGGAAGAAGGCTAGGGGTAACTGATAGAAGTCCCCTGATTTCATAACCTATGAATCTTTAAAAGCAATTTTAATGAAATAAACACTTCTATAATTTTTTCATATGAAATATATTTTAGTGGATTTTTACTTCTATGGAATAGCAGGGGAGAAACCTACAGAGAAATGAAAACTGAATGCTGGTCCTTGCTCTGCCATAAATAGCTCTGTTACATCAAGTCACTGAGTTCTCCAATGGACCTCAGTTTCATATCTCTAAACTGAAGAGGTGGAAAAAAGTGATTTCCAAATACCTTCCCTCTCTAAAATTCTATCACTTCTTCAAAACACAGGAAAGCATAAAAATCAATGTCATACAGACAAGCTTCTCTTATCAGGCCTGTACTGTTTCTAAATTAGACGGACTTAAAAACCTTGAACTACAGCTTTCAAAGCTCTAATTTAAAATGCTGAAGACTCAGAACTTTGAAAGAATACATATGTATATCTTTTTCATGTATGTTCTATTTTAATGATCAAAATAAGACATCTTTTGTAAGGCCATCAATTAAACTTCTTAGAAAAAAAATTGAAGACAAAAAATATATAACCATGCCAACCAATGCATACGTTTTAATATATCTCAAAAGAAAATTAAATAATTGGATAATGTCAAAAAAAAGGCTTTTTCACAATTGAGACTAACAACACTTTTTAAGAGTATATGTATCCTGCTTAGGGTATTACCAAATGAAAGTAATTTGGCCAAAATTAAAATTATCAAATTGCAAGATTAAAAAAAAATATTAGAGACTATTACATTCAGGCAGATCATGCCGTAAGCGAACTGCTTTCAACTTCTCCACTTCAATTTTTGCTCTTAGCAGCTCTTCCTCTAGCTGCTGCCTTCTTTTCAATCCATCCCTCTTCTCCTGAACGTACAATCCAAAATTTTTTTGATTTTCTAAAATTATCTGATGCTCTTCTTTCAGCATTTGCAGAATCTGAGGGTCATGCCCTAACTGTGACCTACAGTGTTCTCCACGCTCATGCCGAAAAAAATCATCTCTCCTTGGGATAGAAGATGGAGACGAGGTCATTCTCATGTCAACAGAGGAAAGTGACGGCGACAAAGATCTTTCCATAACATGTACTAATTCATGGTCTTCTCTTTGCTCTAAAATATCACTCTGTTGAGAATTTAAAACCAGTAGAGGAGGGGGCTTAATGTCTTCTTCTTGCTTCACCTCCACTGTAATAGCAACTGGATGGTGATCCAACATTACCTGTAGTGAACTCGTACCAGCCTGTGCTTCCTCATCCAAGTTTGCACTACAGCACACAAAAAAGCATTAAATGTAAATCAAATGAAGACAAGAGCATATTTATAGCATCATTTCATAATTAGTATACATCCAATTGTCAAGCTTTAGAGCTATAAAGAAAATTGTGAAACAAAAAAATTTAATCCTTGAAATTTAAAATGACTAAATTTAAAATTTCAATAATATATACATACAGCTCTCACTGCATCCTTAACTTTAAAATCAAGCTCTTAAAAGGACAAAAAATTGCAAATACTACCTAAGGCCAATGAGGTAAATAAAAAAGAAAGGCCTTTCTTAATGCTCTCAAAGAGATACCACATGTTCCCACAAGCCCGACGTTCTTAAATGGTATAAAGGGACATTTACCGCACTTTGGGCCTTGCTATTCCCACACCTTAGCCCTAGATCCCCTGCTCCTGCTCTCCTGGGCTGATCTAAAAATCACCAAGGTCCATGATTTCTAGGATAGAAGACCATAGATAGGAGGTACTGTCCTCCTATAGGATTTCTATATCTGTCCAAAAAAAAACAAAAAAAAAACAAAATCAAGTTTTTGTATGGCTTTGGGTATGCCCAACTATCAGAATGTTATCCTAACTATACAATTTTAGATACCATGGTGTTTATTCTTTACAGATCCTAAACCACATGACTCCATTGGCCTTTCAGTCTTTCAACCATTGGTCAGATAAAGTTCACAGGGAAAGGTTTCATATCCACTACTGTATCCCCAGCAGAGCATAATACTGTACTTGGAACCTAGCAGGTATTTATCACATGTTGAATGATTAAACAAAAGGCATTTTTAATGAAGTATTTTTAAATGGCTTATATACTATATACTGAAAGTCTGTTAAATTTACATGTAACTTTCATAAAATACACACTTCTATCAGAGAAAACTAGTTTTAGCGTAATTTAAACTGTGACATAACAATATTTGTTATGACATAAAACACAATGTATCTAAAAATTCTACTTTTTCAACAAACAAATTTCATGAGTAACATGAAGCTACTGATTAAGAATATGTAATTTTTTTCTTGGGTTTGTTTTAATTTATGCTTCTGCCTAACTTAAAAACAAGTTATAGAGGGGAAAGGGAGTATTGGACCATTAATGAAAAAAACACTACATTCAACATTATTTAGAGAACACTTTCCAAATGATAAATAAGTAACATAGTTAAGAATACACTCTACATGGATGATTAAAATGCTGGAATAAGTTCAAGTAGAACATGAGGAACAAAATTAAAACTCTCCATATGTCACTTACTAATGAAATTAAATTGCCAGAAATTATCAGATATTTAAGAGATACAAATGAAATAGTAAGATATATAGTATGTTATGAAAAACTTGTAGATTATATAAATTCCTTACGTTTCATTCTTTTTGTCATCTTACGATTTTCAAAAGTAAAACAATACAATATCAATGTAATTCAAAGTAGTAAGTCTTCCCTTTATTAACTCTAAAACCTAGCAAGGAGGAAAGTTAAAACTACAGACAAAAATGAAACTTTTAAAAACCCACATAATTGCTATTCCAAATTAGCATGTATAAAGGAGTGTAAGAACCACTATTATATACAGACATTACACTCCCATGTAAATTTTAAAATGCTTTTATCAGAAATATTCATTTTCATTGAAATATTACAAGTAAGCATAAAGAAGTAAAAAATAAAAAATGTTTTAGAGAAGGTCACAAATATAAGCAGAAGGACTTCTAAAATTTATGAATTTTGAAGGTCAAATAGACTGCAAAAACACAAAATATAATCTGATATTAGAGAAAAGTAAAAATAAAGACATATATCGGGGCGCCTGGGTGGCGCAGTCGGTTAAGCGTCCGACTTCAGCCAGGTCACGATCTCGCGGTCAGTGAGTTCGAGCCCCGCGTCAGGCTCTGGGCTGATGGCTCGTAGCCTGGAGCCTGTTTCCGATTCTGTGTCTCCCTCTCTCTCTGCCCCTCCCCCATTCATGCTCTGTCTCTCTCTGTCCCAAAAATAAATAAACGATGAAAAAAAAAAAATTTTTTTTTTTTAAATAAAGACATCTATCAATGTGTTATAGAGGTAGCCTTACAAAACGGGTATATATCTTTAAATATGTTAAATATAAGCAGTAATATTTACCTTATTAAGAATGGGAGAGTTTGGTGAGACTAACAGGCATATTTTATACTGAAGCATAACTAAGATTATAGATTATAAGCTTCTGAGAATTATGAAGATTCAAGATGATGTCAAATCAAGTAAAAGCACATTAAATATGCAAATATGTTAAATAAAAATGCGAATACAGAGAAAATGGCAATGTGCACACTGACACAAGCACTTACAAGGCTTATTTCTAATAATAAATTCTTCCCTTTAAAATATGAAAAGTTGTTCTTGTTTAAATAGTGGGTTTTGTAATGTATAAATTAACAAATTCATTTATCAGAGCAATGTTGTTATCCCAAAAGATTGACTGTATGTTCACAGTCATAATGTAAACAGATACTTGTATATTACTTCTCTTCTATACTCACTGTATTTTTAAAATACACCACTAATTAAAACTACAGTTTATATATGTAGTTTTCAAATTACAAAAGCCTATACTTAATACCCAAAAGGTAGTTTTATACCTGTAACACGAAAGCTACTTTGCGGGGGCAGGGGGGTGGTTAATAAGCAGTACAGTATAAAAGTCTTACTGTGGAGTTTTTTGGACACCCAACAAATTAGGATTTAATCATTTCTCTTCACAGAGAACATTTTAAGCACTGATGAATTAATACACTGTGTATCCAAGTTCCAGATTCCCCCGGATTTTTTTTTTTTTTTTTACTATGTTATCTACCAGAAATAAGCAGTGTATGATTAAGAAAGAAGCTGGTCTCAAAAAACCTACCCTAATAAATTATAAAAATAACAAGTTTGGTTAAAAAGTTTTTCTCCCCTGTTTCTCTCCTAACTTCAAAAGGATTTTTCAGGTAATCAATAATTTAGCTTATATAATGACTCTTCCACCAAGAAGAAAGCACTGTAAATCTTTGTTTGAAATGTCCCTCAACTCACAAGTTTACAATTTGTTTAAATAACCCTAAATGGTTCAGAAGAATGCAGCTGCCATTTTTATCTTTTGTCAGGGGTTAAAATTTGAATTAGTAATAAGATAACAGTTTTGAAGATTCCCAGTTATTCCCAGACCATAAATTTAACCAAACAACTGTTTCTAACCCTGTAAGAACTTAGTTGCTTACTCATATATTAAAATTCATAGTTTATATCTTTGCAAAATAGGAGTGCTTACCCTTCTTTCCTATATGATTCAAGATCAAAGTGAAACTACACCATTAATGAACAAAAACAACAAAAACTTTTAATTTTATTAAGTAATCTGAATCCCTAATTAGGCATTAACTCCTTGTATTTATCTTTCTTATTTTGAATATGTTGGAAAATAATTTAAACTGTCTTAGTATATACAATCATGCCATTAATAAATTTACTTAATTTTTTATTTTAGGCTTTTAGCTCAATTAATATTCACTAAGTGTAGACAGTAATAATTCATTAAAAAACAAGGGTTCTTCCATTTCTCCTGAAACTGCTAACTTTACATAAAATTGAAAATTCCAATGAAATATAATCTTAAGTAAGAAAAAGATATCTCAGAAGCTAATTAGCAATTTAAAATTTAAGCTTAAAAAGTTTATGAGGTTATGTTACAAATTTCATCCCATTTATTACTCCCTAACCTTTACTTTTAGAAACTATAGAGAGAAGGAAGGGGGAGGGGAAGACAATAAAAAGTGGCTTAAATCAAATGCAGCAGAAAAATTCCTTATAGCCTCACTTTTCTTTTTTAAGAAAGCAAAACAAAGACACTATTCATTGCTCCCGTAGTGGGGATGCTTACTATGCATATCTCTATCACAACTAAGCCAGAGCCCAATAGATAGGAGGCGCCATAATTTTCCACAAGAAAATAAAATAAAGCTTACCTTTGAATGTGGTTCCTGTCTCTTACCAGGCAAAAACTGGAAATCTGGGGAATCATCTCCATAACTTTCTTGGTTGGCTCAGAAATATTGCTTTTAAAATCTGATTGGGTCTCTTTTTGCTGCAATAGCTCCTGTTTGGCATATTCTTTGAGCCTTTTGTAAAGGGTGCGTAGGCCCTGGGCTGTTCGAGGAGGGCGATCTACTCCAACTGCATTATAGTTTACTGCTATGATATCCCAACATCTATTCTTTTCCACTATTACTGAATGTTTATTAGTGTGTTCTTCGAGAATTTTAACATATGGCTTCACAAGCTTTAGCAAATCAAGCTTTTCAGATAAGGTAAAATTGGAAGATCTAGCCTTTCCTACCATTGTTCTTTTCAAATTAAGTAGGCAGTTTCTGAAACCACCATGCAGCCTTCAGCTCTGCTCAGCTCTTTTCACAAACAGAAAAAGATCAGGCTTAACTAGGCTAGCCTCATTTAGGCCCACGCCTACAGGGGAGGGTTTATTAAAATTCCTCCAGCTTAAGCTGACGCAGGTTCAGGAAATCTGCTTAAGCCAAGCCTGACCTACATAAAGCTTCTCACTGAAGAAGACAGGAAGGCACAAGCAAAACACACTTGTGTATAAAGAGAACAGCTCGAGATAGGATTTAATACACAAAGGTCTAGAGATAAACAGGGAACACAGCTAAAAATTAGCTAATTTAGTGAGAATATCGTATTTCCACACATGTATGCCTAGCTGATAGACTGAAACTGCATTGCAGTACCACTTGAATAAAAACAAAAGAGGAACTGTTTTGTGCTATTTGTTTACAAATCCAGTAGACAGGGAAATGAAAAACTAAAGATGAGTGATGAATGTAGTGATTCCTAACAGAGCCCCTAATCACTGTTTTCTGAGCTGCTGTTCTCTTACAAAATCTGCATAATGCTGGTCCTGCTGTCAATCAGGAATTGCATATCCTCTAGCTAGTTAGGTTACACCCAGACTCAGACTTCACAGTAAAGCTAAGCTTCTCCTTCATTTACAGTCTACAGTAGCCACTACATTTTTTTCAGTTACTTATGAAAAAATTTTTGTTGAACATTAAATCTAAAAAACACTTAAAAATTATATGTTTAAAGCAATGGATTATTCTAGCTGTAACGTATGTGAATATGGTAGCCTGCTTTATCATGTGTAAAAAACACCATTCACAGTGAGAACAGAATAATCATGCCTGAAGACCGCACACAACAAAATGGCATTTGCTATTATTACAGAGTAGGATTTTTATTTAGCTATATTCATATAATTTGGACTATTTAAAAACGAGACACCAGAAGGCGCTTTGGGTGGCTCAGACAGTTAAGCGTCTCACTCGATTTAATTTCAGTTCAGGTCATGATCCCACGGTTCGTGGGATCAAGCCCTGAGTCTGACTCTGCACTGGAAGTTCAGAGCCTGCTTGGGATTCTCTCTCTCTGCCCCTCCCCCACCTGCAGTATCTCTCTCTGGCTCTCAAATAAACATTAAAAAAGAGAGAAAGAGAAACTTCAGGCTCAAAATAGAGTCACTTATGCTAAGTCCCATGTCACCTAATTGCAACTTAATTACAGTTTTGGCTCTTCTAAAAACGGGATTTTAAACCAATCAAGAACTATGTTATCAGCACCAGTGAGGCAATCTGCCTGCCAGACCCCTGCCAGACCCTTAAGGAAAATGAACACAACCAATCCACTTTTTCCTAGGATAATTTCCTTGTTCGCACTCACTTCTGCCTATGAAAGTCATTCATTTTGTATAGTTCCTCAGAGTTCTCTTCTGTCTGTTAAATGGGATGCTAATTCATAAATCATTGAATAAAATCAATAAGACCTTCAAAACTTATTCAATTGAATGTTGTTTTTTAACAAATGTAAACAGCTAGTCTAGCCATTTGCAAGGCCACCAGGTGGAGTTTAGAATGTACTTTCTAATCCCTGTCAGAAAACATAATAAATGTATGCATAACAAGTTTAACAATGTAACATAAACAAGGTTAAAAAAAAAAAAAAAAGCCTAGTTTCCCTTCATATACAAGTATAGGGGCTAAGGGCAAGCTGCTCCAAAAATGGGCCACTTTGGATGAAGACTGTTTTGACTTAAAAGCAATCAAAACTCAGCAGATTCAGGAAAAGCTCTTAACCTCCCCCTCAACTGCCTAAATTTACATTGAAAAGGAGAACCTGTACCAAGAAGAAAAGCTACTAACAGATTGTTCCTTACTTAAGAAAGGTATCTACAGTAACAGGGCAACCTTTGTTTTCCATACATATACTCTTACCTTCCTGCTAAAGGTCTTCCTCCTCTTTGTTTCCCCAGACCACTAAACCCCCTCCTTAGCTCAGGATGTTATATAAGTCTCAAATTCCCTGTCTTTGAAATCTCATGTCTGTGTGGATTCCCTGTATGCATAAAACTAAATTTGATTTTCTCATGCTAATCTATCTCCTGTCAATTTAATTCTTAGTCCAGTGAAAAAGACCTAAAGGGCAGAAGATATTTATTCCTCCCTAACATAGCCGTTAGGCAGTTTTATTGCTCAGTAAATTGCAGAAAATAGAAATGCAAATGATATTTGTCCACAGGGATGCAAACTAAAAACTGACCCACCTAACAACCTGATCAAAGGAACTCAAAGGAAACCCAAGAATACAGGATATATGCCGTCTTTAGATAATAAACTTAGTTAATTTCAGAAGAAATAACTGGCGATGTATTAAAAAATGAAATGCTGGGGCACCCAGGTGGCTCAGTCGGTTACAGTGTCCGACTTCAGCTCAGGTCATAATCTCACGGTTCGGTTCTTGAGTTCAAGCCCTACATTGGGCTCCCTGCTGTCAGCACACAGCCCTCTTCAGATCCTGTTACCCCCTCTCTAACCATTCCACACTCACACTCTCTCAAAAATAAACAAACATTAAAAATTTTTAATAAAAAATGAAATACTAATAAAAATATGAAAAATCAATAAATCTCATAAAATTATTTCAAAAAATGTATACTAAAAATAATTTTCATCCACAAGACTGGCAAAATTCTTAAAGATTGAAAATGTCGGGGCGCCTGGGTGGCGCAGTCGGTTAAGCGTCCGACTTCAGCCAGGTCACGATCTCGCGGTCCGGGAGTTCGAGCCCCGCGTCGGGCTCTGGGCTGATGGCTCAGAGCCTGGAGCCTGTTTCTGATTCTGTGTCTCCCTCTCTCTCTGCCCCTCCCCCGTTCATGCTCTGTCTCTCTCTGTCCCAAAAATAAATAAACGTTGAAAATGTCAAGTAGACGATGGTGCAGGGCAAAGGGTTCTCTTTGGTACTATCATGGGAGTGTAAAACAGCATTCTGGATGGCGGTGTGAGAGTATTAATATTTCACATGTGTAAAACCTTCTAAAATTGCAGTAATCTTACTTCTCAGAATCTAACTTAGAAAAAATATTCAAATACAGGGAAGAATAAACCATTCCCTGTAATAGTATACTGTTGGAAGCAATCTAAGGGCATTTCAGGTGGGGACAATTAAAATCACAGAATAGGGGCGCCTGGTGGCATAGTTGGGAAAGCATCCAACTCTTGATTTAGGCTCAGGTCATGATCTTGCAGTTCGTGCATTTAGACCCCACATTAGGGTCTGTGCCTGACAGCATGGAGCCTACCTGGAATTCTCTCTCTGCTCCTCCCCACCCACCTTTCTCTCAAAATAAATAAAATTTAAAAAAAAATTTTTTTTAATCACTAGAATACATCCATAACTCTAGGCAGCACTAAAATAAAAGAGGCAGATTTTTATGTATTGACACAGAATAAGCTCCAAGATATATGGTAGGTGAAATGAGCTAGTAAAAGAAAAATACATACTATATAATCCCATTATGTTTACCAAAAACAACCAAAGCTAAATAACTGTAGATACAGAAAAAATATACACAGGAACAAAATATGTAGGCAGGCATAAACACATGTATGAAAACGTACTCCCAAAAGGTCTAGAACTCCACTGTCCAATACAGTAATGTTAACAAAAGAAAACCACAGGCCCTAATGGTATCACTTTGACTGAGTTCCCAAACTGGGGCTTAATACCCAAACTTAACTGCAGTTTCAACCTCCCCCCAGAAATGTGGCCTTAACCAGTCAGTCAGGAAATTTTTCTTTCCACCAGTGCCAATGACTCTGTCATCTGGGTCCTCTCCCTCAAAGAAAGATGAGGTACTCTGCATGGTAAGACCCCTCCCCTAGAAAACAACCTTGTCAATCCTTTTCTTTTGCTAATAACTTTCTTAACCTTCCTTCCTTCCTTCTATAAAAACCTTTCATTTTATACAACTCTTTGGAGTGCCTCTCTACTAGCTAGAGGAAGTGGGGCCCAATGCATGAATTCTTTAATAAAACCAATTAGATCTTCAAACTTACTTGGCCTGATTATTTAGCGGTAGCCATGAATCATGTGTGGCTACTGAGCATTTTAAATGTTGTTAATGGAACTGAGAAAGTGAATTTTAAATTTTATTGAATTTTAATTTAAAGTTAAAAAATTTAAATTGAAGAAACATATTTTTTCCATGAAATACAACTTTACTGTTTTGGTAGGATTACATTTTACATAACCTTTTGATCCCATATACTACTATTTCTAACATTACTGACAAGAACAACCCCCTTGACCAAACTTTAGTCAGGCTCCTCTGAGCCCTCTTCTCAACTACGCTTTGGCCTTGGCAGCCTGCCAGGCCCAGATCTGGCAAGAATCTCTCCACTCTTGATACCTAACCAAATTCTTCATACCTTCACCCCGATCCTAACCAAGTTCCTCTCAGTAATTTTTCATTCACTCACTTCTATATCCTGCCCCTTGGCTATAAATCCCCGTTGTGTTGGGAGTTCAATTCAATCTCTACCCTCTACTGCAATAGTTTTGAGTAAAGTCTTCTTGCTTATTTTACTTTTCCAATACAATTTTTCTTTGACATTACACATAATCACATCACCAGTGTAGACAATGTTTCTTTCTTTTTTTTTTTTTAAAGTAATCTCTACACCTAATAAAGGGCTTAAACTCACAAACCTGAGGGTCAAGAGTCGCATGCTCTATCAACTGAGCCACCCAGGGCCCTTCCACCAGTGTATTCAATCTTAACAAATTGATTACGTTTGAATGATTTTTTTCTATGCACTGATGTAACATTTAATGGACTTGTTTGAATATTTTATGCAGACAGTACAAATTACAGTGATATCCTGTGTAACTGTAATTGATTACTGTTCTGAAATATTTATTACAGTTTTAATTGCATTATAATTAAACTCTTTTTCTAGCCAAAAACATTTAAGAATGGACAAAAGTTTTTTTTTTAATGTTTATTTATTTTTGAGAGACAGAAACAGACAGAGCACAAGCAGGGGAGGAGCAGAGAGAGAGGGAGACACAGAATCCAAAACAGGCTCCAGGCTCTGAGCTGTCAGCACAGAGCCCAGTGCGGGGCTCGAACCCACAAACTGTGAGATCATGACCTGAGTTGAAGCCAGACGCTCAACCAACTGAGCCACCCAGGCACCCCAAGAATGGATAAATTTTTTAATATAAAAAGAAAATACACTACTGATGCAGAATCAAGTGGACATGCAGAAGCTAGTACTCTCACTGGAACAATGAAGAATAAAGACTGGACTAAGGCACATCACAAATTTCACAATAAACACTAAATACAATTTGATACAAGAGAACAGAAATAAGCTGTTCATTGTGTAAAAAAATTTTAGATTATAAACCAGACAATACTATGTGACACTGTCAACAAATACATAGTAAATCTAACAAGAAATTTCCTCTCAACAAACAAAAATGAAGTTTAATCATCTAAAAAAAAAATTAAATATCCAGAAACATTTTTAAATAATATATAACAAGGTGTGAGCTTGTCACTTTGGCCAGCCATAAAATGGCTTGGTTTCTTGCACAAAAAAGGAAAACCATTTCTAGATGAAGAGCTGGTGAAAAAAACTTTATTTCAGGTATGGAAATTTTGTTTAGAACATTACGGGAAAATTTTTTTAAAGATATTTTTAGGGGTGTCTGACTGGCTCAGTCAGAAGAGCATGCAACTTTTGATCTTGGGGTCATGAGCTCAAGCCCCATGTTGAGTGCAGAGATTACCAAAAAAACCAAAAAACAAAAAACAATATATACTTTTAAAAGGATTAATTAAGCAAACAACAATTGTCTACAGAATACAAGACCTAACACACTGATTCAATGATTCAGTATTTTTAAAATACAAATACTTTTCTTTAGATTTAAATGAGTTGTACAATTAAAAGATAAACTTTACTATGAATATTTGGGTCACATCTTATCTCAAAGGACTTCCAAACTGATAAGAAATGCTATCAATTCATGACCAAATATTCATGGCATAGATATTTGTGTATCTTCTATATCTGTAAAAAGAAGAATTTCAGTGAGAAATGGAAAAAAAAAGTTCCACCACAACCGATCATTGCTCTCTTAGGTTAGGTTAAAACTGATTTATTGAAATTTTAAAACAAAAAACTAATGTTTTGGGGTGTCTGGCTGGCTCAGTCAATAGAGCATGCAACTCTTGATCCTGGGGTCGTAAGTTCAAGCCCCGTGCTGGGTGTACAGTTTACTTTAAAAGATAATTAATTAATGACAGATAAATAAACTAATGAATGTTTTACTTATTACTTTGTTCCAGATATACTATAAAAATTTTGTACTTGATTTTGATAAGTAGACTCTAAGGAAACTATCTTGAATATAGTTGTTAAAATCATTTGGAATATGTAT
This sequence comes from Herpailurus yagouaroundi, assembly GCF_014898765.1. Lineage (NCBI taxonomy): Eukaryota > Metazoa > Chordata > Mammalia > Carnivora > Felidae > Herpailurus > Herpailurus yagouaroundi. Next base: position 6,654,880 of record NW_024412417.1, read on the forward strand.
GCAACTGCTATGACCACTGCCAGTTTATAGAAAAAGAAACAGAACACATTTCATTTAATGATGTTCTTTTGTTCTTCACCAGTGCTCACTGGTTGAGTCACAAAGTTTTGTAAAGAATTATAGTACTGTGAACTCCAATTCAACATTTGTTTGAAACAAAAGGAATGCTTGCCAAACATTCAATAATCAAAAACGAAAAAATGATACTTCACATTTTCTTACCAATATCACAGTTATATATGAATGAGCTAAATTTGAAGCTCTGACAAAAAAGTATCTGTGACCTGGTTAGATAGGTAAGAGAATTATGTTTAAAGTGAAAATTTTCGGGGCGCCTGGATGGCTCAGTCGGTTGGGCAGCCGACTTCGGCTCAGGTCATGATCTCGCAGTCCGTGAGTTCGAGCCCAGCGTCGGGCTCTGTGCTGACAGCTCAGAGCCCGGAGCCTGTTTCGGATTCTGTGTCTCCCTCTCTCTCTCTGACCCTCCCCCGTTCATGCTCTGTCTCTCTCTGTCTCAAAAATAAATAAACGTTAAAAAAAAATTTTTTTAAGTGAAAATTTTCATAATGATACAAGTCAGTAAGTGACATACACATTTTTCCAACATGAATCAATGGAAAACTTTAATTGCAATTCAGAGTGATATGCAAATTGCATGCAAAAGCTATAAAATTTTTGAAAAATACTTTGTTGGGGCGCCAGGGTAGCTCAGTCAGTTAAGCATCCGACTGGATCTCAGTTTAGGTCTTAACCTCACAATCATGAGTTCAAGCCCTGTGTTGGGCTCTGCACTGAGCCTGGAGCCTGCTTAAGATTCTACCCCTCTCTCTCTCCCCCCCCCCCCCCGCTCCTCTCCCCCACTCAGGCTCTCTCTCCAAAACTAAAAAATATTTTGTTGATATTCATAAATTTAGAGCTGCCTTTTAATTTACACAATGACCGTGTGAAATCAATGTTAATAATATTAACATTGAAAATGTAACATAGTAAATTTACTTAACTTTGACATACTTTTGAAACTGATGTGGTTTTTTTTTTTTTAATGTTTATTTATTTTTGAAGGAGAGAGACACAGAACATGAGCAGGGGAGGGGCAGAGAGAGAGAGAGAGAGAGAGAGACAGACAGACAGACAGACAGACATAGAATCCCTAACAGGCTCCAGGCTCTGAGCTGTCAGCACAGAGTCCAACGTGGGGCTCAAATTCACGAGCTGTGAGATCATGACCTGAGCTGAAGTCGGACGCTCAACTGACTGAGCCACCCAGGTGCTCTGAAACTGATACTTTTAATTCCCAGTAAAATCAATTCTTCTAAAACAGATGGAATTAGTTTTGCAGATCTAGATATGAATATAAACAAAATTTTTAAAAACTCTATTCAGATAGTAAACAACTTTTAACTATGTTTAGAACTTGGGTATACAAATCTGTTTTTTCAATTGTACTGTGCAATCTAAATAATGATCAAGAATTCACAATAAAAATTCAGCATCCAAACTGAGATGTAAATGTAAAATATACACCAACTTTTTAAGACTTAGTACAAATAATAACATATTAATTACATGTTGAGATGATATAAATTTTGGGTTAAATAAAATGCATCATAAATATTAATTTCATCTGCTTTTTACTTTTTCTT
>NW_024412417.1:6661522-6670827 GCF_014898765.1 Herpailurus yagouaroundi
AGTCGGTTAAGCGTCAGACTTCAGCTCAGGTCATGATCTCACGGTCCGTAAGTTCAAGCCCCGCGTCGGGCTCTGTGCTGTCAGTTGAGTCTGGAGCCTGCTTCCGATTCTGTCTCCCTCTCTCTCTGCCCCTCCCCCACTCACTCTCTGTCTCTATCAAAAAAATGAATAAATGTTAAAAAAACTAAAAAAAAAAAGATGGGGAAATAAATTCTCTCATATGCTAATGATGGCAGAGTCATTTTGGAAGGCAGTTTGGCAGACCATATTAAAATGTAATGCAAAAATAATAATTAAAAAAAGTAATGCAAACACATTATGATCTGACTACTATTTGCATAAGTTCGTAAGACCACATGCACAATGATATACACTGCAGGATTGTTTTTAACAAAAATCCTAAATAAACTATGATATAATCATACCATTGTTACTCTGCAGCAATTAAAAGAATGAGGTACCTCTATATGTTCTAAAATTAAAACAAGTATCTCCAAAGCATACTAGTGAAAACTGCAGGGGCACCTGGGTGGCTCAGTCAGCTAAGCGTCCGACTTCAACTCAGGTCATGATCTCGCAGTTTGTGAGTTTGAGCTGTGTGCCGGGCTCTGTGCTGACAGCTCGGAGCCTGGAACCTGCTTCAGATTCTGTGTCTGCCTCTGCCTCTCTCTCTCTCTCAAAAAAAAAAAAAAAAGAAAAAGAAAAAAATTAAAAATAAAAAAAAAAACTGCAAAGAATCCTCAACACAGAACAAAACAAAAAGCAACCTTTTCATTTTGGGAGTAGATATTTGCAAATGATACATCTGATAATGGGTTAAAATCCAAAACATATAAAGAATTTATATAACTTAACACCAAAAAAGAAACCCCACAAATAACCCAATTTAAAGTGGGCAGAGGACCTGAATAGACATTTCTCCAAAGAAGACATCCAGATGACCAATAGACACATGAAAAGATGCTCAATATCACTAATCATTAGGGAAATGCAAATCGCCTCACACCAGCCAGAATGGTTGGTATCAAAAAGACAGACATAACAAGTGTTGGCAAGAATGTAAAGAAAAAAACCTTCATGCACTGTTGTGGGAATGTAAATTGGTGCAACCAATGTGGAATACAGTATGGAGGTTCCTCAAAAAATTAAAAATAGAATTACCATATGATACAGTAATTCCACTACAAGAAATTTACCCTAACAAAAACATTAATTCAACAAGACATATGCACCATGTTTATTGCAGCATTATTTACAACAGCCAAGATACAGAAGCAACCTAAGTGCCCACTGATAGATGTATGAATACAGAATATGTGGTACACACACACACACACACACACACACACACACACACACACACAAATATTACTCAGCCATAAAAAAAAAAGAATGAGATCTTGCCATTTGTAACAACATAGATGGTCACAAAGGGTATCATCTTAAGTAATATAAGTCAGACAAAAACAAAAACCATGATTTCACTTCCATGTGCATCTAAAAAACAAATGAACAAACAAAAGAAAACAGAAACAGACTCATGAAAACTGAGAATAAACTAGTAGTTGCCAGAGGGGAGGGGAGTAGAGGAATGGGCAAAATAGGTGAAGGGGATTAAGAGGTATAAACTTTAAGTTATAAAATAGGTCATGGAAATAAAAATATATAGCATTGGGAATATAGTGAATAATATTGTAATAATGTTGTATGGTGACAGATGGTGACTACATTTTATCATGGTGAGCACTGAATAATGTACAGCTTGTCAAATCACTATGCTGTACACCTGAAACTAATATAACTAATGAAATCAACTATACTCCCAAATAAAAGTTTTTTTATATCAATTTTTAAAAGTAAGCTAGACTGGGCTGCCTGGGTGGCTCAGTCGGTTGAGTGTCCAACTTTGGCTCAGGTCATGATCTCATGGTTTGTGGGTTTGAGTCCCATGTCCGGCTCTATGCTGACAGCTCAGAGCCTGGGGTTCTTAGGTATTCTGTGTCTTCCTCTCTCTCTGCCCCTCCCCTGCTCACATTCTGTCTCTGTCTCTCACTGAAAAATAAATATTTAAAAATAATAATAATAATAATAATAATAATAATAATAATAAAGTAAATAAATAAAAGTAAGAAAGACTGGGGTACCTGGCTGGCTCAGTCAACAGAGTATGTGACCCTTGATTTGGGGTTGTGAGTTCAAGCCCCATGTTGGGCATAAGCTTCCTAAAAAAAATTTTTTTTAAACAAGACCAATGAATAGATGGGTATGTAATAAAGCAAATATAGTAAAACTTTAATTGCAGAATCAGGTAATGGGTATAAGGGTGCTCAGTACATGGGTACAATTCTTTCAACTTTTCTTTATGTTTAATAATCACCAAAATTATCGTTAAGAATAAAAATGAGTTAATACATTTTAACTCTTTAGTCATTAAAAATAGAACGTAGATAATTACAGCTATTAAATTTAACAATAAGAAATAACTGTGGAGTAGGGGTGATTTTTTTTTCCATGAACTTTAAGCAAAAAAAGCACTGTGACTACCGAAATTATTTCTACATCTTAGGATAGTCAAAAAAAAAAAAAAAAGGTGAGAAATTATACCTTATTAATCTGTCTTAGCCCAAATTCTCTGGCAACCAGAGCCTAAAGCAATGATTAGAGTGCTGGTGGCTTTATTTGGGAGTTTCTTACCCAGGACACCAAAGGTTAATAAAAAAAAAAAAAAAAGGAGGTGGGAGCTGAGGCAAGAACTGTGTAAAGCAAAGTCAGTGACTAGCACTTTACAACAAGCTATGAAAAGATACAGTAGGTCACTTGGCAAATGCATTTACTTGGTACCCTCCTTGGAACATTTACTGATAATAGTCTACAAAAAAGAACATACCTCAGAGTGGTCCACAGAGGAAAAAGAGGAATATATCTGGAAGGTTCTCTCCTGTCTCCTATTTCCCATTAGTCAAAGTTGATCCCACACACAGTAAACTTCACTCTACTTCCAGATTGTGTCATCCAGCCTCCACAAATGTGCAGGGCACTAAGCCCTGTGCTATGGTATTTCATCCAAGATTGCAAATGGCAGGAGGAACAGATACTCCCAAAATGTCAGTCTGGTTGGAAGGTAGCCACTAAGGAATAGGGCCCTCCTGCCCAGGTTATGCAACAGATCAGCCTATAGAGACAGAAGAGCAGTCTAGGAGCCAGGTGGTATTGAGAGAATCTGAGGAGGCACATAAAATTATATTCAATATTTTATAAGAACATAATATAACATGTAAGGAAGACGAAACCAAAAAAAAACAAAACAAAACAAAACACAAAATCTGCCACAAAAATAGGGTAAAAATGAGGGTGAATGCAAACCCTAAGAGTCATTCTGCTATAGCATTTATATCTCATACTTCATCGCTGTGCTTTGGTGATGACATTCTGTGATATTAAGCACCTGAGACAATCAAAAATTAGATTTCAGGGATCTTAGCAAACCTTACAGAACTGAAGGAGTCTGAGGAAGAAAAACTCAGTCCTCTTCCTGTGTTACACCCTTCTCTCAGACAACCACCACACTCACACTTCTGATGTAAGATGTGAGGTTCTCCCCACCAAGTGATTCTGTGACACCACCTGGGTGTCCTACAATTTAACAAAATTTTAACACTATCTACCTGCAGATAGCATCAGATCCCACAGGTTAAGGAATCAGTCCCACAAACCTACCGCCTCCCTTCAGACGCGAATCACATCTGTGCTTCTAACCAACAGGCTGTAAATGTGAGGTTCCCATAATCCCAGGGATTCAAGTAATTTGCTAGAGCAGCTCACAGAACCCAAGTAAACAACAGTTTACTTACTATTTACCAACTTATCATAAAAAGATATGGCAAAGGATACAGATGAACATCCAGATGGAAGAAATGCATGGAGCAAGTTACGTGGGAAAGGACACAGAGCTTCCATGCCCTATCCAGGCAGCCAGTCTCCCAGCATCTCCACATGTTCACCAACCTAGAAGCTCTCCAAACCTCATACTATTTATAGAGACTTCCTCATGTCAGGCATGATGTATTATTTAACTCCATTTCTAACTCTCTTCCCATGTGTGAAGAATGGAAGTGGAGCTGAAAATTCCCAGCATGTAATCATGGACTGGTCTTCCTGAAAACCAGCCCCCATTTTGGAGCCCACCAAGAATCACCTCATTAGAATAAAAGACACTACTATCACCCAGGAAATTCCAAAGGATTTAGGAACTCTATGTCAGGAACCAGGGTCAAAGACCAAATACTAGAATGAGAAAATGTTCTTAGTATTGTCATTAATGAGGAAATTAGAAGAGTTTTAGGAACTCTATGCCAGCAACCAGGGTCAGAGGCCAATAAATATATTTTATATTATCTCACAGAGTCAAATTACAGATTTTACCACAACCATGCTACATGAATCACAGACCTACTCTATATAATCTAGATTTACATTCATCTTCACAGAATACCTCCCTGTCTGGCCACATCTTATTCTTGGGATAAAAAATATTTTGAACTAGGGGCACATGGCTCAGTTGGTAGAGCATGTGATTCTTAAAATCAGAGTTGTGAGTTCGAACCCCACACTGGGTGTGGAGACTTCTTAAAAATAAAATCTTTAGGGGCGCTTGGGTTACTCAGTCAGTTAAGCATCCCACTCTTGATTTCAGTTCAGCTCATGATGTCACGATTCAAGGGATCGAGCCCTGCATCAGGCTCTGCACTGACAGCATGGAGCCTGCTTGGGATTTTCTCTCTCTCTCTCTGCCCCTCTTCCACTCATTCTCTCTCACTCAAAACAAATAACCTTAAAAAATTTTTAGTAAAATCTTTAAAAAATGTATTTTTTGAACTAAAGGAGCCTCTGTCCCAGAAGCTGGTTGGCAGAAACTTAGCCTTCAGTTAAATTTTATATACTAAAAATGTTGCTAAACTACTCATATTTACTTTAGCCATTTTTTCAACTAATCACTTATCAGTATAGTTAACATTATGGATATTGGAGGTATCTAACATCCATTCCATTCCTCCTCCATTGTGCAGCAGCCAGGAAATTAGGATGAGATAGTTCTCACTCCCAAGGACAGAAATGAAGAATGTGTATCTGACTGGTACATTGATGATTCTCAGAAACCAGTAAATCTTCCTTACAGTGGTAATATAGGTCTAAAGTTAGGAATCCCTCTGGTCACAATAAAGTGGCACAATATCAGCATGAAGTTAAGAAAAGTTATTTAATGATTACGAGTAGGGCACATCTGCCTGCCAACAGATAGATGAGAAAAAAAGAAGTATATGGCCCCAATGATTGCTGAAATCTATTACTTAACATGAGGGGAACCAGTTTAACAATGAAGCCAATCCTGTGGATGACAGATGAGAAAAAGAGAAAGAACTGGGCTCATGATGACATCCTTTAAACTGCTAGACCAGTCAACCCTGAAGCCTAGAATTTCTAGCTACACATGCCAATAAAATTCAATTATATAAGCCAGTATTTTTATTAATACATAAACTTAAAAGCGTATCAACTGGTATCTAAAGAACTGTGTTATCTTTCTTTCCATTGTGCTTATCCCATTTGCCTATTTTATCTTGATTAAATCACCACTTCACATTTTGTTTTTAAATGAGCCTTCAAAGAGCCAACATATGAACACACACAATTCATTCCCACAAAACTAGACACTGAACACCATTATTTCAATTATTCTACATCAGTCCTCCAAAAGCATAAAGCAAATTCCCAGTTTAAAGCTCTGTTCAAACAGGAATACTTCCATTTTGCACCCAATCCAAGTAACTGAGGAAATTCAGACCAAACTTAACATGCTTAATATGCTAGGCAATGAAGAAACTTTCCAAAAGAGCTTAGTAAATACATCCCACAAAGTTTATACACCAGTAATTTTTAGCCCTGGGAGGAGGGATGGCAGGAGTTGTAAGACTCTCAGAGAAACTGAGTAAAGCTCCTTAGAAAAACACGTCTCCTTGTTTTAACTGCCTCTATTTATCTAGTTGGTGAGGAAAGGATTCCTGTTCTAGGGTTATAGGGATGGCCAAACACATAACACCTGACACTGAACAGGTACAAAAAACAGTAGTCACATATACTCACAGTGTCAGGGAGGAAGACTGCCATATTCACGTAGGGTCACAGAGGGGTTGCCCTCCAGAACACAGTGAACTACCAGGGGTGTGGGAGGCAGGCTTTGCAGTACCAAGAGGGTGAGGTGTCCCCCAGCTCCTACAGACTTATTTAAATAATTCTGCAGCCAGGAGGGAAATGAAAGCTGCTATTCACAGATAAGCAGAAACTGTACCTGATCTATCTAATAAGGAGGGTTGTTTAGCAAGGGGATCTTATCCTCAGGAGCAAAGTAGGGAACATTCTCAAGATATAACATTAAAAAGTTTAGCTTAAAAGGCACAACAAAATAATATTTTTTAACAATTAGATTATCAAATATCAAAAAGTATAAGTATATACTCATATACAGATTAAGCATCACAATAAATGATACATGCATTGCTCATTGCTGGTAGAAGGATAAACTTCTAACCTCTGCAGAGGGTAACTGACTATTATCCATCAAAATGTTAATGCACATACCTTGAAACCAGCACCCTACTCCAAGGTATTTATCCTATGGATAAATGGATATTTATGGACATATCCTCACATATGTATGTAATATACAGACATTAGTTGTAGCTTTGCTTGTAACAACAAAAGACCTCAAATAACATAAATATCCTTTAATAAAGCATTAGTTAAGTATATTTGGCATACCCATACAATGAAATATTGGTAACTTTTAGGGGCGCCCAGGTGGCTCAGGTCATGATCTCATGTTTGTGGGGTTCAGGCCCGACATCAGGCTCTGTGCTGACAGCTCAGAGCCTGGGGCTTGCTTTGGATTCTGCATCTCCCTCTCTCTGCCCCTCTCCCACTGGCTCTCTCTCTCTGCCCCTCTCCCACTGGCTCTCTCTCTCTCTCTCTCAAAAATAAATAAACATTAAAAAAAAATTTTTTTTAAAGCATAAGGTAGAGGAATTGTAGGAGAGGGGAAAATGGGTGGTGGGCATTGAGGAGGACACTTGTTGGGATGAGCACTGGTTGTTGTATGTAAGCAATGAATCAAGGGAATCTGCCCCCAAAACCAAGAGCACACTATACACAGTATGTTAACCAACTTGACAATAAATTATATTTGAAAAATAAAAATAAATAAAAAATAAAATAAACAGCATAAGGTAGTTCTAAATGTACTGACAAAAAGATTTCTAAGATATACTGTTACAGTAAAAATGCAATGTATAGAACATTGCAGCAGGTGAACAATCATTTGTATGGGGAGAATATATACACACAAATATGATTCAAAATGTATAGAATATCTCCAAAAAGACACCCTAAAATTGAAAACTAGTTTGCCTCTAGAGAACTAGATGGCTACAGATCAGGGAAGGGAGTTTTTTTTATTATATTCTTCACGCCTTCTAAATTCCTTACCATGTGATGCATTACTTGTTGTTTTAAGTCATGAAGAACTACATTTTATAATTCTATTCATATGAAATATCCAAAACAGGCAAATCCATAGAGACAGGAAGCAGACTGGTGGTTGCCAGGGGCTATGTAGAAGTGGGGAGTGGAGAACTGATTGCTTAATTGGTCTAGGTTTTCTTTTAGCATCATGAAACTGGAATTAGATAGTGGTGACTGTTGCAAAACATTGTAAATATGCTAAATGCCACTCAGTTGTACACTTTAAATAGTTAAAATGGTGAATTCTATGTTATGCAAAATTTATTACAATAAAAAATTAAACATTTATAAACTAAATATAAAACCAATAAAATTAAAAATCACATTAATTTAATATGATAGTGATACCTTACTGAAATTAAACCGTTATTCATGACATAAATATAATACCAACAGATTTGGCACATGTTATTTTCAACAAGTTTTCTTTTCAACAAGATATACAATGGGTCAATTGTTAGACCATCTTAAGTGAATATATAAAAACTGCATTTGGTAGGAGTAGACCACTAACACATTCTGTTCAGCCCTCTTCTCATTTGAAGACATGAAAACTTATAATAATTATATAAGGTGGCCATCTAAAAGATCCAGCATATGCTTACATGCATTTATTCATATCAGTTAAAAGAAAATACAAAATTCTAAGCTTCTCTAAGAATTTATAAACACCTGAGAATACACCCAACCATCTCCAGGGACTTCAAACCCAATTGAAAAATACTTATCTAATATCTACACCAGAGAAAGATTTTATCACTCCCTTTTTATATCCTTAATCTTCCCCTCTTCACTACCTCATTCCTGACAGCCTATACCATACTACTTTTAAACAAGATTGGCTCAGTCAGTAGAGAGTGCAACTTTTTTTTTTTAAGTTTATTTATTCTGAGAGAGACAGAGACAGCGTGAGCAGGGGAGGGTCAGAGAGAGAGGGAGAGAGAGGGAGAGAGAGGGAGAGAGAGGGAGAGAGACAAGCCCAAGCAGGCTCCACACTGTCAGTGCAGAGCCCAACACGGGGTTGGAACTAAAAGAAAACATGAGATCATGAACTGAGCCAAAACCGAGAGTCGGACACTTAACCAACTGAGCCACCCAGGGGACCCAAGTGTGCAACTTTGGATCTCGGGGTTGTGGATTCAAGCCCCATGTTGGATGTAGAGATTACTTAAAACATAAAATCTCAAAAACAACAACAACAAAAAACAACAACTACCACCTCCTGGTACCCTGCTCTCTCTCAGGATACTATTCCTTCCCTTCACAACCAAATTTATTTTTACATACTTCATTTACTTATATTAACTTCATTTGCCTGTTTCCACTCATTAGTTACCTACTACAATATGACTTTTGTTCCACTTTTTGGAACTGTTCTCTCAAATATCACCAAACCCTGAAAACTATAATGTTCCAGTAGCTTCTTCTTGACTACTGGACTTCTCTGAAGCATTTCAAAGCCAAAAGACTTACCCAAAGGACTTAACTACAAGTTTTCTAAGATCCTTTCATTCAGTCATAAATTGTTTTTGAATTCATACTATTTGATTTAAAACCTGAACAACAGGGGTGCAACAGGGGTGCCTGGGTAACAGAGTCAGTTGGGCATCCGACTCTTGATCTCGGCTTAGGTCATGATCTCACGGGTTTGTGAATTCAAGCCCCACATCAAGTTGTGCACTGATGGCATGGAGCCTGCTTGGGATTCTCTCTCTCCCCTCTGCTTCCCC
>NW_024412417.1:6670927-6673725 GCF_014898765.1 Herpailurus yagouaroundi
CTTGTGCTCATTCTTTCTCAAATAAATAAACTTAAAAATTTTTGTTTTAAAACCTGAAGAGAAAGTTCTTGCCTTAGGTGAAACAGGGTCAGGTAAATACATACAACACAAGATAGTGTGGTTGAACAGTTTGAGGGAGAACTAAGTCTCACCTTATAGTTCATCAGAATGAGAAGGAATCAGAAAGAATGAAACAATTTCTCAGTTTCTGAAGAAAGTAAATACAGTTCTGAATATCAGGAGGTCTAGAACTTCCTATATTAATTTTTGAAGACTGCCATAACAAAGTACCAAAAACTAGGTGGCTTAAACAACAGAATTTATTCTCTCAAAATCTGGAGACCAGATGTTCAAAATTAAGGTGTCAGCAAAGCCTTTTGCTCTCTGAAGATTTTAGGGGAGAATCCTTCCTTGCCACTTTCTAGAAAGCTTCTGGTGGTTGCCAACAATCCTTGGTGCTCCTTGGCTTGCAGCTACTCCAATCTCCGCCTTCGTCATCATGTGGTCTTTCCCTCTGTGTTTCTGTGTCTCTCTCTCCTCACAAGGACACCAGCTTTGTGATTTAGGGCCTAACACAGTATGACCTCATCTTAAGTTGATTACAACTGCAAAGACCCTATTTCCACATAAGGTCACATTCGCAGGTACCATAGGTTACGACTTAAAGACATCTTTTTAGGGAACACAATTCAACTCATTATATATTTCCCCTCTTCCAGGCTTTAATTTTCTCAAGACTACGCAAACAGCAGAGGCAGTAGACAAAAATAATGAATGAATGAATGAATGAATGAATGAATGAAATAATTTTTTTTAAGACAGAGTGGGCACTTCTAGCACATCTCCAAATAAGGCACATACCCTGAGCCATAGGTGAAGTCATTAGTGGTAGATCTACATCTTCTTTCTCACATAGGAACTATTATCTGCAAAGGAACAGGGTTTATAAAGAGACCTGAAGCGCTCAGTGAAGTTCAATGGAGTGAAAGTATACTCATCAGGGAACTTTCAGTTGAGAAAGAAACCAAACTTAAATCAGCTTATGCAAAAATGATATTAATGATGAAGTATATATTAAATATTATGAATTACTACTAAGAAATTTTAAGAAATATAAGCTGAAGTATTTAGAGATGATGTGGCATGACATCTGCAACTTATTTTCAAATGATCCAGAAAAAAAAGGGACATATAAGGGAGGGAGAAGCAAAAGATTAACAAATGCAGAATTTAGGATAATAATTATTCTTTCAACTTCTCTACATATAGGAAATTTTTCAAAATAAAAAGTGATAGGGGAAAATGACGACATATTTTAACTGGGACAAACAGATTTGGACCGTACTTCAAGGTGGATTATGTGTAGGATTAAAAAGATGTGAAAAGGTGAATGTATACTACATGGATCTCTCATCTCCATACTTCTCCTCACACAACATCCTTCTCTAGTAATTCACCACAGAAAGCAAGATGTTTCTCACAATGCTCTTTTCCCCAATTAACCTCTCTCTGAATGAGAGGCAGGAGGGTGTCAGGAGGTTGGCAAAGGTTCCCCAGTCCAGTGAATGTACCAAATCAGAGAAGGGATTAAGGGATTAAGGGTTGAGTAAATTAACTCCCTCTTCAATTTATCTTAACTCTTAACACCCTCCTAATATTTAGCAGGTTAGAGAGTGAGAAACTACAGAACAAAAATAAAGCAGCAAATCAGTAACACAGAATGTATTACAGAGTCTAAATATCACTCTCTGGTGAAGATTAGCTACCGTAATAGAAAAGAAAGAGGCATACATGGATCGTTATCTGCCACCAGCTTGACAGTAGAGAAGAAAACCTGGGAAAACAGGATATCCACTTAACAAAGATGGAAGGAAAATAAGAGGAAGGGAGAAAAGGAAAAAAGAAGGAGAGACTAAATCAGTGAGACAGCACAGCAGCTAAAGTGCCATAGCCAGAGCTGTCTCTAGGGATTTCAGATCCCTAGATCCAGCTCCAAAAGCCCTTTTCAACTTTGTCTTGACTCCAGTAACAGCTTTTGAAAAGTTACAAGGAGCACATAAATGAAACTGAAGATCCTAGCCAGTTAGGAAAACACAGAATTCCTTTGTCCCACAAGAAGAAACTAACCCATTCAGAGGTAAATGTACTAATCATCACAAAGCTCAAGAAGTTCCTTCAAAAAGGGTTAAGTGCTTAAGGAATCTTATTGATTAGCACTGGTATCTTGAGAATGACAGTTACTCTCCTATAGACCAGCAGATGGGGCTCTCTCCCTGAATCTGTTTATTCAAGCAAAAAATGAATAAAATGTCATTTGGAAAAATGTAGTCTTAATGTTGTCTTTCACAAGGTCAAATAAACACTAGTATACAACTCTATTCTTTTAATTACTTGTAGAATATTAATCTCTGACAGGTACAAAAAGAAACATAATCATTATTTTAACCCAATTCAACAATGCAGGGAGGGAGCATCTGTTAAATCCTTGGTTCTCCTTCAATTACATACCCTCATAATACAAATCTGATTTGGAGGTACTCTATGGACTATTATGAATTAACAATTTTATTCATTTCAAGTTCACCTCTCCAACTTAGCACTGTTAACATGGTTTTAAAATTTTTTTTAATTTTTTTTTAAAGTAGGCTCCATGCTCAACATGGGGCTTGAACTCATGACCCTGAGATAAAGAGTTGTATACTCTACCTACTGAGCTAGCCACGTGCCCCAACATGGTTTTTAAATTTTTTTTTTTCAACGTTTATTTATTTTTGGGACAGAGAGAGACAGAGCATGAA
>NW_024412417.1:6678725-6699300 GCF_014898765.1 Herpailurus yagouaroundi
CCTGGTCATTCTTTTTTTTTCCCAAAAAATAAAAAAAATTTAAAAAAAAAAAATTAAAAAAAAAAAAAAAAGACCTATACTCTGAAAATTATGAACACTGATGAAAGAAACTGAAGATAACACAAAGAAATGGAAAGACATTCCATGCTCATGGATTAGAAGAACAAATATTGTTCAAATGTCTATACTACCCAAAGCAATCCACACATTTAAGGCAATCTCAATCAAAATACCACCAGAGGAGCCTGGATGGCTCAGTAAGTTAAGTGGCATATTCTTGATTTCCACTTAGGTCATGATCTCACAGTTCATGAATTCAAGCCCCACATGGGGCTCTGTGCTGACAGTGTGGGGCCTACTTAGGACTGTCTCTCTCTCCCTCTCTCTCTGCCCCTCTCACACACAAACATGCCTCTCTCTCTCTCTCAAAATTTTTGTTTCAAAAAAAACAAAATTACCACCAGCATTTTTCACATTACTAGAACAAACAATCCTAAAATTTATATGGACTCCAAATACACAAAGCAACCCTGAAAAATCAGAGCTGGAGGGATCACAATTCCAGACCTCAAGTTATATTACAAAACTGTAGTAATGAAAAGAATATAGTACTGCCACAAAAATAGACACATAGTTCATAGAACAGAATACAAAACCCAAAAACAAACTCACAATTATATGGTCAATTAATCTTCGACAAAGCAGGAAAGAATATCCAATGGAAAAAAGGCAGTCTCTTCAGCAAATGGTGCTGGGAAAACTGGACAGCTCCATGCAAAACAATGAAACTGGACCACCTTCTTACACCATACACAAAAATAAATTCAAAATGGATTAAAGACCTAAATGTGAGACCTAAAACCATAAAAATGCTAGAAGAGAGAGCACAGATGGTAGTTTCTCTGACACTGGCTGTAGCAACTTTTTTCTAGATAGGTCCCCTGAGGCAAGGGAGGCAAAAGCAAAAATAAACTATTGGGACTACATCAAAGTAAAAAGCTTCTTACACAGCAAAGGAAACAATCAACAAAACTAAAGGGTAACCTACAGAATACGAGAAGATATTTGCAAATGCTATATCAAATAAAGGGTTAGTATCTAAAATATATTTTAAAAAAACTTATACAATACACCCAAAACAAATAATCCAATCAAAAATGGACAGAAGACATGAATAAAAACTTCTGCAAAGACATACAAATAGCCAACATACACATGAAAAGATGCTCAACATCACTCATCATCAGGGAAACGCAAATCAAAACTACAATAAGGCATCACCTCACACCTGTCACAATGGCTACACAATCAACAACACAGGAAACAACAGATGCTGGTGAGGATATAGAGAAACAGGAACCCTCATGTATTATTGGTGGAATGCAAACTGCTGCAGCAACTGTGGAAAACAGTATGGAAGTTCCTCAGAAAGTTAAAAATAGAACTATCCTATGATCCAGTAATTACACTACTAGGTATTTACCCAAAGAATACAAAAACACTAATTCAGCCAGGTGTGGTGGCATGCACCTGTAGTCTCAGCTACTCAGGCTGAAGCAGGAGGATTGCTTGAGCCCAGGAATTCTGGGCTGTGGCACGCTATTCCAATTGGGTGTCTGCACTAAGTTTGGCATCAATATGGTGACCTCCTGGGAGCGGGGGATCACTAGGTTGCCTAAGGAGGGGGTGAACCAGCCCAGGATGCAAAAACACTAATTCAAAGTATTATGCATCCCTACGTTTATAGCAGCATTATTTACAATGGCCAAGATATGGAAGCATCCCAAGTGTCCATCAAATGATGAATGGATAAAGAAAATGTGGTGTGTACACGCACATACACACACACAAACAGACACACACACACACACACAAAGAGGAATATTATTCAGCCTTAAAGAAAAGAATGAAATCTTGCCATTTGCAACAACATGGATGGAGATAAAGAGTATAATGCTAAGTGAAATAAGTCAGAGAAAGACAAATACCACATGATTTCACTCATATGTGGAACTTAAGAAACAAAACAAATGATGCACCAAAAACCATAAAATACCTAGGAATAACCCTAAACAAAGAGGTAAAAAATCTAAAGTTTATGAAAAAAATTGAAGATGACACAAAAAAATGGAAAAACATTCCATGCTCATGTATTGAAGAACAAATATTGTTAAAATGTCAACACTACCCAAAGCAATCTACAGTCAATGCAATCCCTATCAAAAATAACATCAGCATTCTTCACAGAGCTAGAATAAACAATCTTAAAATTCATATGGAACCCGAAAAGACACGAAGAGCCAAAGCAATCCTGAAAAAGGAAACCACAGCTGAAGGCATCACAATCCCAGACTTCAAGCTGTATTACAAAGCTGTAATCATCAAGACGGTATGGTACTAACACACAAACAGACACAAAAATCAATGGAGAACCCAAAATAGAGAACCCAGAAATGGACCCACAAACATATGGCCAACTAATCTTTGACAAAGCAGGAAAGAATATCCAATGGAATAAAGACCATTTCTTCAGCAACTGGTGCTGGGAAAATGGACAGTGACATGCAGAAAAATGAAGCTGGATCATTTTCCTACACCATGCAAAAAATAACCTCGAAACGGATGAAAGACTTAAATGTAAGACAGGAAGCCATCAAAATCCTAGAGGAGAAAACAGGCAAAAACCTCTTTGACCTTGACAGCAGCAACATCTTACTTGACATGCCTCCAGAGGCAAGGGAAACCAAAGCAAAAATTAACTATTGGGACCACATCAAGATAAAAAAGCTTCAGGGCACCTGGCTAGCTCAGTTGGATAAGCATCTGACTTTGGCTCAGGTCATGATCTCACGGTTTGTGAGTTCAAGCCCATGTCAGGCTCTGTGCTGACAGCTGAGAGGCTGGAGCCTGCTTCCGATTCTGTGTCTCCCTCTCTCTCTGTTCCTCCCCTGCTTGCACTCTGTCTCTCTCTCTCTCTTAAAAGTAAAAAACAAAGATTTTTAAAAAAAGATAAAAAGCTTCTGCACAGTGAAGGAAATAATCAGCAAAACTAAAAGGCAACCAATGGAATGGGAGAAGATATCTGCAAATGAAGTATCAGATAAAGGATTAGTACCCAAAATCTATAAAGAACTTATGAAACTCAACACCCAAAACAGAAATAATCCAGTGAAGAAACGGGCAAAAACAGGTCTTCTCCAAAGAAGACATCCAAATGACTAACAGACACATGAAAAACTGCTCAACATCACTCATCATCAGGGAAATACAAATCAAAGCCACAATGAGATATCACCTCACACCTGTCAGAATGGCTAACATTAACAACTCAGGCAACAACAGATGTTGGCGAGGATGCAGAGAAAGAGGAACCCTTTTGCACTGCTGGTGGGAATGCAAACTGGTGCAGCCACTCTGGAAAACAGTATGGAGGTTCCTCAAAAAATTAAAAATAGAACTACCCTATGACCCAGCAACTGCACTACTAGGTATTTATCCAAGGGATACAGGTATGCTGTTTCAAAGGGACACATGCACCCCAATGTTTATAGCAGCACTACCTATGATAGACAAAGTATAGAAAGAGCCCAAATATCCATTGACTGATGAATGGTTAAATATGTGGTACATATATGCAACGGAATATTACTCAGCGATCAAAAAGAATGAAATCTTGCCATTTGCAACATGGATGAAACTAGAGTGTATTATGCTAAGCGAAACAAGTCAGTCACAGAAAGATAAGTATCATATGACTTCACTCATGTGTGGAATTTAAGATACAAAACAGATTAACATAAAGGAAGGGAAACAAAAATAATACAAAAACAGGGAGGGAGACAAACCATGAGAACAAACTGAGGGTTGTTGGAGGGGTCTGGGTGGTGGGATGGGCTAAATGGGCAAAGGGCATTAAGGAGGGCACTTGTTGGGATGAGCACTGGACGTTATACGTTAAGCGATGAACCACTAAATTCTATTCCTGAAACCATTATTACACTATATGTTAACTAACTTGGATGTAAATTAAGAATGCTAATGATGATAATAATAATAAGAAACGAGCAAAGGGGAATTAAAAAAGAACAAGAGACAAACCAAGAAACAGACTCTTAACTATAGAGAACAAACTTATGGTTATCAGAGCAGAGGTGGGGGTGGTGAGGATGGGTGAAAGAGGTAATAGGGATTAAGGGGTGCATGTGTCATGACAAGCATTGGGTGATTAAAATAAAAACTTAAGGGGCACCTGGCAGGCAACTCTTAATCTCAGGGTTGTAAATTCAAGCAGCATATTGAGTGTAGAGATTACTTAAAAATAAAATATTTAAAAATAAAAACTTTACAAAATTAATCACTAAAGAGGAACTAGGGAGGGAACTGAAGAGGTAAAAATGAAACAAGACTGGCCATGAACTGATGATCATTGAAGCTAAATAATGGGTGCATAAAGGTTATATATATTTTTTCTCTATTTCTGTACATGTATTAGTTTTCTATTGCTGCTATAACAAATTAACACAAATTTAGTGGCTTAAAAACAATGCAAATCTATCATTTTTCAATTCTGTATGTTAGAACTCTGACTTGAATCTCACCAGGCTAACATCAAGGTGATCAGCAGGGATGCAGCCCTTTCTTGAAGTTCTAGAATACATTTCCTTGTCTTTGCAAACTTTTTTTTTAATTTATTTTTTAATTTACATCCAAGTTAGTTTGCATATAGTGCAACAATGATTTCAGGAGAAGATTACTTAATGTCCCTTATCCATTTAGCCCATCCCCCCTCCCACAACCCCCTCTAGCAATCCTCTGATTGTTCTCCATATTTAAGAGTCTCTTATGTTTTGTCCCCCTCTCTCTGGTTATATATTACTTTTGCTTCCCTTCCCTTATGTTCATCTGTTTTGTATCTTAAAGTCCTCATTATGAGTGAAGTCATATGATATTTGTCTTTCTCCAACTAATTTCACTTAGCATAATAGCCTCTAGTTCCATCCACATAGTTGCAAATGGCAAGATTTCATTTTTGATTGACTAGTAATACTCCATTGTATATATATATATATACCACATCTTTTTATCCATTCATCCATCATTGGGCATTTGGGCTCTTCCCATACTTTGGATGTTGTTGATAGTGCTGCTATAAACATTGGGGTGCATGTGTCCCTTCGAAACAGCATACCTGTATCCCTTGGATAAATACCTAGTAGTGCAGTTGCTGGGTCGTAGGGTAATTCTATTTTTAATTTTTTGAGGAACCTCCGTACTGTTTTCCAGAGTGGCTGCACCAGTTTGCATTCCCACCAGCAGTGCAAAAGGGTTCCTCTTTCTCTGCATCCTCGCCAACATCTGTTGTTGCCTGAGTTGTTAATGTTAGCCATTCTGATAGGTGTGAGGTGATATCTCATTGTGGTTTTGATTTGTATTTATTTCCCTGATGATGAGTGATGTTGAGCAGTTTTTCATGTGTCAGTTGGCCATCTGGATGCCTTCTTTGGAAAAGTGTCTACTCATGTCTTTTGCCCGTTTCTTCACTAGATTATTTGTTTTTTGGGTGTTGAGTTTCGTAAGTTCTTTATAGATTTTGGATACTAACCCTTTATCTGATCTTTATGATACTTCATTTGCAGATATCTTCTCCCATTCCGTTGGTTGCCTTTTAGTTTTGGTGATTACTTCCTTCATTGTGCAGAAGCTTTTTATCTTGATGAGGTCCCAATAGTTCATTTTTTGCTTTGGTTTCCCTTGCCTCTGGAGGCATGTCAAGTAAGAAGCTGCTGCTGCCGAGGTCAAAGAGGTTTTTGCCTGTTTTCTCCTCTAGGATTTTGATGGCTTCCTATCTTACATTTAGGTCTTTCATCCCTTTTGAGTTTATCTTTGTGAATGGTGTAAGAAAGTGGTCCAGGTTCATTTTTCTGCATGTTGCTGTCCAGTTTTCCCAGTACCATTTGCTGAAGAGACAGTCTTTATTCCATTGGATATTCTTTCCTGCTTTGTCAAAAATTAGTTGGCCATACGTTTGTGGGTCCATTTCTGGGTTCTCTATTCTGTTCCACTGTTCTGAGTGTCTGTTTTCATGCCACATCTTTGTGAACTTCTAAGTCATCCACATTCCCTGGATTGTGGTCCCCTTCCTCCTTCAAAGCCAGATACTCTGTATCTCTCTGACCCTGCTTACATAACCACATTTCTTTAACACTCTCTTCTGTCTCCCTCTTCTACTTTTAAGAACCTTTGTCATTAAACTGAGCGGACCCAGATAATCCAGGATAACCTCCCCACCTCAGGGTCTTCTTTAACATTAATCACCTAGTCCAAGTTCCTTTAGCTATGTAAGGTAACATATTCACAGGTTCCAAGAATTAAAACATGGATGTTTTTGGAGGTCCATTTTTCTGCCTACCAGAGTATATGTTTGAATTTTTTTAAATATAACTCACAATAACAGACATAGTTGCCATATCTTTATAAATATTTATCAAAATAAGTTTCAGAGTCAATCAAAAAACCTATCTTATAAGATTCCAAAGTCAAAACAATGAATAGAGGCCATAAATTTATTTTTACATACTTTCAAACTTAAAGAAACATTACAAAAATAATACAAGGAAATCCCTGATAGCATTTACCCAGATTCACCCTTTATTTACATTTTGCTCCATTTGTTTTCCCTTCTTCCCTCTCTTTATGTGTATATGTGTGTTTATATTTGAGATAGAGCTGGAGACACTGTGCTCCTTTACCTCTAAATATTTCAAGATGCGTTTCCAAAGAGCAAAGACATTCTCTTCCACAATCACAGTAAAATTACCAAAATCAAGATTTAACATTGCTATATTATTATCTAACCCACAGTCCACATTCAAATTCAGCCACTTATCCCAATAATGTCTTTTATAGTTTTTTTCCCTGAGCCATGGCCAATATCAGATCATATATTTAGCAAGCATGGTTCTATAGTCTCTAATCTAGAACAATTCCTCAACATTTATTTGTCTTTTGAGACTTTGACACTTTTGAAGAGTACAGGCCATTTTGTAGAATGTCCCAATATGGATTGTCTGATGTTTCTTATGATTAGCTTATGATTAACAATTTGGACAGAAATACCACTGTTCATCATACCAAGAGGCACATACTACTGATTTGCCCCATCACTTAAGTATATATTTGATAAAGGTGTCATTAGCCAGGTCTCCCTGAAAAGTTAGTATTTTTCCCTTTTTTATTATTTATTTTTGAAAAAAAGAACAAGCAAGCAGGGGAGGGGCAAGGAGAAAGAGGGAGAGAGAATCCCAAGCAAGATCCAGTGCCCAGGACAGAGCCCAATGTGCAGTTTGAACCCACGAACCAAGACCCGAAATCAAGAGCCAAACGCTTAACCAAGTGAGACACCCAAGTGCCCAACCTTTGTAAGTCCTAAAAACATGTTGTGGGACACCTGGGTGGCTCAGCGGTTAAGCGTTTGGCTCTTGGATGTCAGCTCAGGTCATGATCTCAAAGTTTCGTGAGTTTGAGCCCAGCGTCGGGCTCTGTGTTCACAGCACAGAACCTGCTTGGGATTCTATCTCTCTCCCTCTCTCTCTCTGCTCTCCAGCCCACGTTGTCTTTGTCTCTCTCAAAAATAAACTTAAAAAAAAAAAAAAAAAAGTCATCTAGGGGCACCTGGGTGGCTCAGTTAAAGTTTCTGACTTTAAAGTCAGTTAAGCATCTGACTTTGGCTCAGGTCATGATCTCACGGTTCATGGGTTCAAGCCCTGCATTGGGCTCTGTGCTGACAGCTCAGAGCCTGGAGCCTGGTTCAGATTGTGTCTCCCTCTCTCTCTGCCCCTCCCCCACTTGCACTCTCTCTCTCTCAAAAATAAATAAATATTTTTAAAAATCATCGTAAAAAGTATGTTGTGAGAAGATGCTTGAATCTATTCAAGTATCTTATTTCCTCAAACATTCATGCACTAGTTTGGGTACCCGTTGAACTTTTTTTTATGGACAAGTAAACACAGCTGTCTAAGGCCAACAACTGCTATGGAAAGCAAGGCAGGTAAGGAGGAAAAAAAGTCATTCTAGCCAATGTCCAAATATCTAGGAGGTATTTATGGTTCTCCATGCCTCAAACTTCCTTCTAGAGTTCATACTAACCAGTCCAGTCCCTTACATTGTTGTAGAAATTACACAAATTGGGGGTGCAGGGTGGCTCAGTCAGTTAACCATCTGACTCTTGATTTCAGTTCAAGTCATGATCTCATGGTTCGTGGGATCAAGCCCCACATCAGACAGCACAGAGCTGGCTTTGCATCCTCTCTCTCTTTCTCTGCCCATCTCCTGCCGGTGCTCTCTTTTTCTCTCACTCTGTCTCTCTCAAAGTAAATAAATAAACTTAAAAAAAAAAAAAAGAATCACAGATTGATTCTGTTCCATGGATTAAGAACTAATGTGCAAACTCTTTGTTATAGAGCACACTAATATTAAATGTATTAATTCCCTTTAAAATCCTGTCATATTGGGGTCCCTGGGTAGTTCAGTCAGTTAAGCATCTGACTTCAGCTCAGGTCATGATCTCATGGTTTGTGAGTTTGAGCCCCACATCAGGCTCTCTGCTGTTAGCACAGAGCCTGCTTCTGATCCTCTGTCCCTCTCTCTTTCTGCCCCTCCCCCGTGAATGCACACTCTCTCTCAAAAATAAATATTAAAAAAATTTTATAAAAAGTAAAATCCTGCCATTATTGTAGGTGCTTAAATGTGTTCCCATGTAATAAACATGCAACTTAAAATTCTTCCTTTATCCCCACAAATCATTCTTAAGCATATATTGTTGTATGCTAATAAGCTCCTTTAATTGGAGTACTGAAGGCAGTTTTCTCTTCAACCCTGGCTTAAGAAATGGCTAAGCTTTTGTTTTAATTGAGGCTTAACTGAGATATAACATTAGTTTCAAGTGTACAGTGGAATGCTTCAAGATTTGTATATATTTCAAATTGATCACCACAATAAACATAGTTAACATCCATCACCATACAGTTACAAAAAATTTTTCTTGTGATGAGAATTTTTAAAGTCTACTGCTTAGGGGCGCCTGGGTGGCTCAGTTGGTTAAGCAGCCAACTTCGGCTCAAGTCATGATCTTGCAGTTCATGAATTCTAGCCCTGCATCAGGCTCCATGCTAACGGCTCAGAGCCTAGAGCCTCTTCAGATTCTGTGTCTCCCTCTCTCTCTGCCCCTCCCCCACTCACATTTGGTCTGTCTGTCTCTCAAAAATGAATAAACATTAAAAAAATTTTTTTTAAAATAAAGTCTACTTCTTAGCAACTTATGGCATCCATTATATTTTCTAACACTGTCACTTCTATTATGATTTAGCATTCCACTTTAAGGAAGAGCTTACTCTTCTCCCCATTTACTTGTTTACTTATCTCAGTATATATTCAGACTCCTATATTATTCAATGAATTACCACCCACGAGCACATTTATTTTGACAATTTGTTCCAGATTTTGTATTTATCAGACCAAATAAAAACTCCTGAGGTTACCAAAACAGTACATTTTAGTATGGAATAACTCAATCTAAGATAAATATTTTAAGAACAAAAGTTAGGAATGGAATAGACTAAGGTAAAGTTAATTGCCAAAGGTTCTCATGTTGCCTTGCTTAAAATAGCTGTATAATTTCAAAAATGCCTACTGAGAAAATGCCTAGTTTTAAAAAATAACTATTTAGTTTCCTGATATAATTCAAAGAGGAAATTGGTGGTTTTGGTCTCAAATCAGTCCTCAGAAACAACATTTAAAAAAAAAAAGGGGGGGGGTGCCTGGGTGGCTCAGCTGGTTAAGCATCTGACTTCAGCTCAGGTCATGATCTTGAAGTTTGTGGGTTCAGCCCCACATCGGGCTCTGTGCTGACAACTCAGAGCCTGGAGCTTGCTTTGGATTCTGAGTCTCCCTTTCTCTCTCTGCCCCTTCCCTGCATGAACTCTGTCTCTCTCTCTCTCTCTCAAAAATAAACAAACATTAAAAAAAATTTTTTTTTAAACAAACAAAAAAAAAGAAACTACATCAAAAATTAAACTTTAAGTCAAGGGTGTCAAAATGATTAATGGGTAAAGAAAGTCTTTTCAACATCCTGGAACAACAAGGTATCCACATACAAAAGAATGAATTTGCACCCCTATCTCACACCATGCACAAAAAGGAACTCAAAATGGGTCACAGACCAAAATGTAAGAACTAAAACTACAAAACTCTTAGAAGAAAATATAAGAGACAAGAAAAAAAAATTCTGTAACTATGTGCAGTGACAGATGATAACTAGACTTATCATGATCATTTCACAGTATATACAAATATCATTACGTTGTATACCTGGATATAATGCTGTATGTCAATCATACCTCAATAAAAAACAAATTAGGTTTTTTTTTTAGGTTCAAATTTTAGGTCATCAATACACCCAACATGGGGCTCAAACTCACGACTTCGAGATCAAGAGTCACATGCTCTACCACCTGACCCAGCCAGGCACAACAAAAAAAAAGTTCTTTAAAAAACAAAATACAGGGGCAGCTGGGTGGCTCTGTCAGTTAAGCATCTGACTTCGACTCAGGTCATAATCTCACTGTTCACGAGGTCAAGCCCTGCGATGGGGCTCTATGATGACTGCTCAGAGCCTGAAGCCTACTTTGGATTCTGTCTCTCTCTCTCTCAAAAATAAACATTAAAAAAATAAAAATTAAAAAACAAAAATACAGGAGTAACTATTCATGACCTTCTTAGATATACTACCAAATCACAAGGACTAACATCAAAAAGTTAGATAAATCTAACTTAGTCAAAATTAAAAACTTCTGTGCTACAAATGATACTATCTAAAAAGTGAATAACCAACAAAATGAGAAAACGTTTGCAAATAATGTATCTGATAAGAAGCTGTAGCTAGAATATATTTTTTTTAAAAACACTCTAGTGGCACCTGGCTGGCTCTGTCAGTGGAGTGTGAGGCTCATGATCTTGGGTTGTAAGTTCAAGCCCCGCATTAGGTGTAGAGATTACTTAAAAAATTAAAAATCTTAAAGAAAAAAACTCTTACAACTCTATAATAAAAAGCAAATAATCCAGTTTTACAAGGGTCAAAGGATCTGAACAGACAGTTCTCCAAATAAAATACACAAATGGCCAATAAGCACATATAAAGATGCTCAACAACATTTAGCCACCAGTGACACACAAATCAAAACCACAAATGACATACTACTTCACCTACTAGTAGGGCTACAATCAAAAAGATCTTAAGTGTTGACAGGGATGTGGGGAAACTGAAATCCTCACACACTGATGGTACAAATGTTGACAGGGATGTGGAGAAACTGAAATCCTCATACACTGATGGTACAAATGAAACTACTGCAGCTACCTTGAAAAAGAGTCTGGCAGTTTATTAATGAAAGATTAAACAGAGTTATCATATGATCCAGCAATTCCAAACCTAGGAATATAACTAAGAAAAATGAAAACATATGTCTACACAAAAACTTACACACAAATGTTCATAAGCATTATTAATAACTCATAATTTAAGGAGCACCTGGATGGCTCAGTTGGTTAAGCGTCTGACTTGGGCTCAGATCAGGATCTTGTGGCTCGTGGCTTCAAGCCCCTCATCGGGCTCTGTGCTGACAGCTCAGAGCCTAGAGCCTGCTTTGGATTCTGTGTCTCCCTCTCTCTCTGACCCTCCCCCACTCACCCTGTCTCTCTCTCTCAACAATAAACATTAAAAAACTTACAATAACTCATAATTTGAAAAGTGGAAACGATCCAAATGCCTGTCAACTGATGAACAGATAAATAAAATGTGGTGTATTAATATTAATATTATACAGTATGGTAGGCAGAATAATGCTTCCCAAAGACATTTATACTAATCCCCAGAATCCGTGAATACATTACAAGGCAAAAGAACTTTGCAGATGTAAACTGTGCTCAAAGTAATCTCTCCTGGAATGGAGACTGACCTGGATTATCCAGGTGGTGCAATCTAATCAAATGATTCCAGTTTGAGAGAACCAGAGACATAACAACATGGCAACAGAAATTATCATTGCTGGCTCTGAAAATTAAAGAAGGGGGCCAGGAGCAAAAAATAAATTCAGGTGGCCTATCAAACCTAGAAAAAGCAAAGGAAATAGATTATCGCCTAAAACTTCCAGAAATTAATGCAGCCCTGCCAACACCTTGATCTTAGCCCAGTGAGACCTGTTTTGGACTTCTGACCTACAGAACTTTAATAGATTTGTGTTCCTTTAAGCCACTAAACTTGTAATTTTTTATAGCAGGAATAGAAAACTAATAAATTTGGCAATAAAAAGAAATAAATTATTGATACGTACTAAAACATGGATAAGGAAACCATTACACTAACTGGAAAAAGCCAGTCACAAAAAGCAATGAGTATGATGAACGTATGATTCCATTTATATGAAATGTCCCTAATAGGCAAATCTACAGAGGCGGAAAAATGATTAGTGGTTGCAAAGCAATGAAAGAGTTTGGGAAAAATGGAGAATGACTGTTAATATATATAAGTTTTCTTTCTGGAGTGACGAAAATGTTCTTTTTTTTTTTTTTTTTTTTTTTTTTTTTTTTTTTTTTTTTTTTAGAGAGAAAGAGATTGCACCCACACAGGAGAGGGAGAAAAAGAAAGAATCCCAAGCAAGCTGCACACTTAGCATGGAACCTGACATGGAGCTTGATCCCATGACCCTGGGATCATGGCCTGAGCCAAAATCAAGAGTCAGATGCAACTGAGTCACCCAGGCGCCCAGTGATGAAAACGTTCTAAAATTGATTTCTGTGATCACTGTACAACTCTGTGAATACAGTAAAGACAAATGACAGGGCGTCTGGGTGGCTCAAGCAGTTGGTTAAGCAGCCAACTTCAACTCAGGTCAGGATCTCAAGGTTCATGAGTTCAAGCCCAGCATCAGGCCTGCTTTGGATTCTGTGTCTCCTTCTCTGTCCCTCCCCCTCTCATGCTCTGTCTGTCTCTCTCTCTCTCAAAAATACAAAAACAAAAAACAAACAAAAACAAAAACAAAAAAAAAAATCCACGAATTGTAGTAGTGGGACTGTGTGGCATGTAAATTGTATCTAATTAAAGCTGCTTTTAAAAAAAGAAAGAAAGAAAGAAAGAAAAAAAGAAACCTTATTAAAAAAACAGAAACCTATGTTTTCTTCTGACATTGTGTCCAGAAAGAAATGTAGGCTAAAACAAACACATGCAGACCAAAAAACAAGTTAAAAACTAGCAGACTTT
Source organism: Herpailurus yagouaroundi (assembly GCF_014898765.1). NCBI lineage: Eukaryota > Metazoa > Chordata > Mammalia > Carnivora > Felidae > Herpailurus > Herpailurus yagouaroundi. The sequence goes on from NW_024412417.1 coordinate 6,692,038, forward strand.
TTGGAGCACCTGGGTGGCTCAGTCAGTTAAGCATCTGACTCTTGGTTTAGGCTCAGGTCATGATCTCATTGAGCCCCACATCGGGCTCTGCACTGAACCTGCTTGAGATTCTCTCTGCTTCTCCTCCTGCCCCTCCCACCTCAAAATAAACTTTAAAAAATATTAGACCTTTTTAACCACAAAAAGACACAAAATAAATTAGAACAACCTATTAAAAACCAGGCAAAGGGGGTGCCTGGGTGGCTCAATCAGTTAAGCAGCCAACTTAAGCTCAGGTCATGATCTCACAGTGAGTTCAAGCCCCGTATCAGGCTCACTGCTGTCAGTGTAGAGCACACTTTGGATGCTCTGTCCCCATCTCTCTCTGCCCCTCCCCATTTGTTCTTGTGGGCTCTAATAAATTAAAACTTAAAAAAAAAAAAAAAAAAAAACAGGCAAAGAACTTGAATAGGTATTTCTCCAAATCAGATCTACAAAGAGCCAATTAACATATGAAAAGATGCTCAGCACCACTTTTCATAAGAGAAATGCAAATCAAGACCACAATGAAATACCACTCCTACTACCATCACCTACTAGGATGGCCATAATCAAATAAATAAATAAATAAATAAATAAATAAATAAATAAATAAATAAATAAAATAACAAGTGTTGCTGAGGAAGTGGAGAAAAGGAAACCCTCACACAGTGCTGATGAAAACGTAAAACGGTGCAGCAGTTGTGGAAAACAGTTTGGTAATTTCTCAAAAAATTAAACACAGAATTACCTCATTACCCAGCAATTCCACTCCTAGAAAAATGAACACAGGGATTCAAATAGAAACTTGTATGCCAATGTTCATAGCAGCATTATTCACAACAGCCAAAAAGTGAAAACAACACAAGTATCCATCAATAAATGAATGGATAAATAAAATGTGGTATATACATACAACTAAATATTGTTCAACCTTATAAAGTTATGAGGTTTTGACACATGAAAACATGAACCTTGAACACATTATGCTAACTGAAATAAGACAGAAATAAAGGGTAAATATTGTATTATTCTACTTCTATAAGGTAACTAGAAGTCAAATTTATGAAGAGAGAAAGTACAATAAATAGTGCTTACAAGGGGGTAGGTGAAGGAGGGAATAAGGAATTACTGTTTAATGGTTACAGAGTTTCTGTTTGGGGTAATGAAAAAGTTTGCAAGTGAAAACAGTGATGATGGCTGCAAAACAGGGCGAGTATAATTAATGCCATTTATCTGGCACACTTAAAAATGGTAACATAAGGGGTGCCTGGGTGGTTCAGTCTATTAAGCAGCCGACTTTGGCTAGGGTCATGATCTCATGGTTCCTGAGTTTGGGCCCCTCCCCCCCCCATTGGGCTCTGCACTGACAGTTTGGAGCCTGCTTGGGATTCTCTCTCTGCCCCTCCCCCAACTTGTGCTCTCTCAAAATAAACTTTTAAAAACAATGGTAAAACGGGAAGGTGGGGGGGCCTGGGTGGTTTGGTCAGTTGAGCACCAACTCTTGATTTCAGCTCAACTCAAAATTCCAGGGTTGTGGGATCAAGCCCTGCCTCCTGCTCCTCGCGGAGGATGGAGCCCGCTTGAGATACTCTTTTTCTTTCTCCCTCTCTCTCCCCCCCACTCCGCCCCTCTCCGTGCCTCGCACTCTAAAAATAAATCTTTTAAAAAACAAAAAAGGTACAATAGCAAATTTTATGTTATATATACTTTATCACAATAAAAAAAAAAAAGGAGAGGCGCCTGGGCAGCTCGGTCAGTTAAGCGTCTGACTCTTGATTTCGGCTCAGTCACGATCTAGAGGTTCTCAGGGTGGAGCCCTACATTGGACTCCAGGGTGTTGGTGTGGAACCTGCTTGGCATTCTCTCTCTCCCTCCTCTGTCTGGCCCTCCCCCATGCTCACTTGCGTGCTTGCGCTCTCTCCCTCTCAAAATAAATAAATAAACCTTAAAAAATTAAAAGGAAAAGAAAAAAGGAAACATACAAAATAGTGACTGTAATCATTACTTACATACATTGTCTCCTCAAATCACCTTACCTAAGGTTTTCACTTATATGGTAATTTTAAAAAGAACACTGGTTACAATAATTTATTTTTACAATTCCTTCACAGAGGTTATTTTTTCTGTTAAGAGTTTACTCTAGAGATCCAACTGCGTATCATTCCTTTAAAAAAATGATTTTAACCATTATTTTAAGGTTTTGGGAAGACTTTGTCAGAGACACTAAAAACTCCTTCAGGCGATAAGTGTCGTTAACTCCTTAAATGACATGTTTAAAAAAAAAATGCTTCTCTATATTATGCTTCTTTTACTGATTTATTTATTTTATTTTTACCTGAAGTAATTTTACATCTGGACTCATCTTTGTAATCTCTTCATCTGGACTTGGATTACTCCTTCCTGGTGGTATAAATTTTACTTTTTTGAAGGAATTCCCCTGCAACTGACTCGGTGCTGCAGATCGTCTCATATTCAGCAGTACCAACCTAAAAAACACCCAAAACAGAAATCATCTACGAATCTGACAGATTTAACCCCAAACATAAAAACAGTTCATCCCTACAACCCTATCTTTAAAAATATAAGAGAATAAACCTGTAAAAAGCCTTAGAAAACAAGTTTAGCAGCTAGTAACATTTTATTTTCATCACAAAGAGCTACTGAAAAGAATATAAGATTTAAATTGAACGGTGTAAACTTGAGCATGTGGATTTTGATAATACTATGGATTAGATAACGATGATGCAGTCTTTGAAGAATGCAACCATTAAACCTCTAGGATACAACAACGTTAATAAAACAGCCAAGAACCAGCAACAGACCCGCTGTTTCTGCTTTTGGCCTTCCAACTACCATAGGCAGCAGCTACACTTCGTGACTTAAGTCGTTCCTCTCCTTTGTGGCCCCGCTAAACGTGCCTACAGACATCGTCTATTAATTAATCGGTTTATACCGTGCAACATAATGTACACTAGCCCTGGGGGAAAGAAACCCAAGACCCACAGAAGCAAAGCAGGTGGACCGCTGGGGGACCACTGCCCAGAGTCGACTCTCCCTAGGGCACTACCCGCCCCCCCCCCCCATCACAAACGCACCCCTACCGCCGGCCTTGGCACCAGCCACCCCGGAGCCAAGAGCGAGGGCGTCCCTTACACTTCAGACCGCTCTGCCCCCCGCGCCCGCAGGAGACGGCCGCGGCCGCTCCACAGCCTTCCTTCCCTCCTCCCCGGAGGCCTGCTCCAGCGCCTCTCCTGTTTTGTCCCACACAAGCGCACACAACCACCGCAGTCTCACAAGCCTTCCCCTCCAAGGACGCACCGGCGACGACCCAATAGAAGCCGCACATCCAGGGAAGAAAAACTCGGGTAAACAAAAAACACCTCGCCACCCGAGGAGCTTAAGGCTCCCGCCTCAGCGCAGCCTATCGCGAACGAGCTAGCCGCGCGTGCGTACCACCTTCCTGCAGCTGCGCCTTGTTCAGCCCGACTCTGATTGGACGACCTTAACTGCGCATGTCTCTATGCGTTTCCCTTTATTTGTAGTTTGGTTCAATTCAAAAATATTTGGTTGGAAAAATATTTATTTGTTTATTTGTTACTTATGTCCTATAATCAGGCATGCTGTAGGTGCTGAGGCTACAGACCTCATTTTCAACAGACGACCCATCTTAAATCTGAGACCACCTACATGGATATGTTCATACAGTTAGATGGTCTGCTTAGAAAAATAATATGCAAATATGCTGATCTTACCATAAAGCTCCTAAATTATGCAGCATTTTAGGAATAAAGTGACTTCAGCAACGTGGTTAAAATAATATAGGCCCTTAAAGTACCTAACCCAAATAGGTAAACTAACCTTTTAAAAGTGGTCTGACACCTTTTAATATAGTGACAAGCCATGTATAGGTCATAGGCCTTTTAATGTAGAAGTATCTCCAAACCATGTCACTGTCTGTAGTATCTACAAAAATACTCCAGTTTGAACAAAAAACTTAGAAATGTGTGAATAGAATAATTTTTATCATTTAGCCTGATTTTGGAAAACACTTAACTCTAAAATATAGGTAAAGAATTAGAGAATATTAAATTTTACCTAACTGTGGTAGACTAGTATTCTTTTTTGAAATTTTGTATTTTATTTTAAACTTTTATTTTGAGAGGGGTGCCTGGGTAGCTCAGTTGATTAACCTGACATCAGCTCAGGTCATGATCTCCTGGTTTGTGAGTTCAAGCCCCACTTTGGGCTCTGTGCTAACAGCTCAGAGCCTGGAGCCTGCTTCAGATTCTGTGTCTTCCTCTCTCTCTGCCCCTCCCCCTGCTCACACACTCTCTCTCTTTCTCTCTCTCTCTCTCTCTCTCTCTCGCTCTCACTCTCTCTCAAAAATAAACATTGAAAAAAAATTTTTAATAAAAGTTTATTTTGAGAGACAGAGTGTGTGGGGAGGGGCAGAGAGAGTGAGAGTGAAAGAGAGAGAGAGAGAATCCCAAGCAGGCCTCTCTCTCTCTCTCAGCACAAGCCCAGTGTGGGGCTCAAACTCACAAACAATGAAATCATGACCTGAGCCAAAGTCAAACACTTAAACGACAGAGCCACTCATGCACCCTGTATTTTATTTTATTTTTAAGTGAACTATAAGCCCAATGTAGGACTTGAATTCAGACTCTGAGATCAACAGTCACATGCTCTACCAACTGAGCTAACCAAGTGCCCCTGTATCATTTTTTATATACTAAATTGTTACAATTCTTTGGACTTTATTTTAGCAAAATTCGTGTTTTAAATAAAGATGTTATGAATTGCATAACAGCAAAAGTTAGGATTAATTTTCTACAATAAAGATAAGGACAAACAGCAAAATTATAACTGATGAGCATAAACCAAAAGAAATATAGTCCTAGTTAGAATACAGCAGATAAAATAACTTTTCTTTGAAACAGTAAATTTCAAAATTTCAAAAGGCTTATTTATATTTTATAGGAATTGTCTATGGAAGAGAAATCAATCTCACTTTTTATTCTTTCTAATAAAAATTATCATCATGAAATATTTAGTTCACTTCAGTGTTTTATGGTATTAGATAATGGTGGGCTAGAAAAAAAAAGATAGTGTAGAAAGATACCTGTCATTTTTGTCAGAACGAGTACAACTACTTCTCAATACTAACATAACTTATTACATAAATGATTTTAATTTTCTGCATTTTAATGACAAAGTCTACTACTTGCACCTAATGATAAAGAAGATAAGTGAGTGCTAGATAGTGAAAAGGCATAAGAAGAGTAAAGCAGAGATGGGGGGTATTGAAACTCTAGATAGGGTAGCCAGGGAAGGCCTCTTTGTACAAAGGTCCTGAAGCAATAATGTATTTAGGGCTGGTAGGAACAGTCAGAAGGTGGTAGCTGGAGCAAAGTGAGCTCAGAGAGTAGTAGATGAGGCCAAAGAAACACCAAAGAGGGGTGAAAACAGGGGTAGAAACCTGTGGACTATTGTAAGAATTCCAGCTTTTATTCTGAAATGGGAGGCCATTGACGGGTTTTGAGCTGAATTAGGAAGCTATTACCATAACTCAGAAAAGAGACCATGGTGGTTTGGCAGCAGAGGTGGAACAATTAGAGTCTAGAAGTCAAGATCGGAAGCAGAGTATGAGAGAAACACGGTAGGGAAGAATGACTCTAAGCGTTTTGGTGTGAGAAATTGGAAGTATGGAGTTGCTGTTTATTGAAAATTTAAAAAAGAAGACAGCAAAGGAGTAATGATCACAGCAGGGGAATATTCAGAGCTCAGTTTGAGTATGTCAAATTTAAAGTGATTGCTAGAAAACTGGTGCAGATGTCGAGATGCAAATCTGGGTGTCACAGGACAGGTCTGGGTTGGAAATTTAGAGGAACCAATATGTAGAGATGCTATTTAAAGTTATGACACTGAAGGGTGCCTGGGTGGCTCAGAAGGTTTAAGCATCTGACTCTGGGTTTCAGTTCAGGTCATGATCTCACGGGTTCATGAGTTTGAGCCCCGTGTCGGGCTCTGTGCTGACAGTTTGGAGCCTACATAGGATTCTCTCTCTCTGCCCTCCTTTGCTCATGTGCTCTCTCACTCTCTCTCTCAAAAATAAATAAATTTAGGGGCGCCTGGGTGGCTCAGTCAGTTAAGCATCCGACTTCAGCTCAGGTCATGGTCTCATGGTTGGTGAGTTCAAGCCCTATGTCGGGCTCTGTGCTGGCAGCCCAGAGCCTGGAGCCTACTTCACATTCTGTGTCTCCCTCTCTCTCTGCTCTTCCCTCCCTCGCTCTCTCTCTCTCTCTCTCAAAAATAAATAAACATTAAAAATAAATAAACTTAAAAAAATTCTTCATCTAGGCAATTTTGTGAATGCAGATATCTTTGTAAACAAATGTTTTGATAAACTTTAGTTCATTTCCTTCCCTTCTTTAATCATTGAGTAAGTACTAAAATTTTATCACCACTACTTTCTGTAAGGACATTGTACTGTGTCCCCAGGTTCAGTTAACATTAGACCTATCAGAAGTAAAAGTTTCTGGGGCAGCTGGGTGGTTCAGTCGGTCAAATATCTGACCCTTGATTTCAGCTCAGGTCATGATCTCATGGTTCGTGAGTCCACACTGCCTGCGCAGAACCCACTTGGGATTCTCGCTCTCCCTCTCTCTCTCTGCTCCTCCCCCACTCTCTCTCTCTCAAAATAAACTTTAAAAAGTAAAATAATAAAATGAAAGCCAAGCAACTCAGCATAATTTTTTCCAAATTAATACCTCAAAACTATGTTCCATTTAAAACCCAAGAATATATAATGATATACTAACCAGAATAGGGTCATTAAAAAAGTATACCTCCAAGATATTTATGCAGCATGAAACAATGCAGCATAGTTAAGAACATCTTAGATATGAAAGACATCAACAGAAGAACTTAGAATACAACAATCAGAAATGCAGATTCCAGGGTGCGTGGGTGGCTGAGTCAGTTAAGTGACCAACTCTTAGTTTTGGCTCAGGTCATAAACTTTTGGTTTGTGGGTTTGAGCCCCACATCAGGCCCCATGCTGACAGTGCAGGGCCAGCTAGGAATTCTTTCTCTGCCCCTTCCCCACTCGCACACTCTGTCTCTCTCTCAAAATAAATAAGTAGAAAGAAAGAAAGAAAGAAAGAAAGAAAGAAAGAAAGAAAGAGGAAGGAAAGAAGGAAGGAAGGAAGGAAGGAAGGAAGGAAGGAAGGAAGGAAGGAA
>NW_024412417.1:6699310-6757476 GCF_014898765.1 Herpailurus yagouaroundi
AAGGAAGGAAGGAAGGAAGGAAGGAAGGAAGGAAGGAAGGAAGGAAGAAATGCAATTTCCAAAGCAGTCTGTAGTCAAGTATGGAAGCACAGAAAACAAAACTAGATTCTGCAGATGCGGTCTAGCACCACAAACATAAAGGCAAACTTTATACATAACATGTTAGGGAAGGAGTGGCTTTGGTACACATAGCTTTTAGCAATCTCTCCTCTGTTCCCCACCAGATTGAAAAAATATTCATTGCCCATAGTTTCTCACTTCTCTATAATTCAACAAACAACATTATGGATTCTGCTTACCTTTCTCCAAATTCACACTCCAAAAAAACTACCATCACAGAAATTATAAAATCTTTCAAACTGCCCAATCTAGTAGTCTTTTCACCTTCACCTTTTGAGGACTTGTGTAGCATCTGGTACTACTTACCACCCCTAAACCCCAGGTCTCTTCAGGTGCCTCAGTCTTTTCTGAAATGCTTTTTCCTCCTTCTGCTCCCAAACAGCTGTCCCTCCCTTCTCCCACTAGAAAGGTATTTCAGAGCAGTAACTGCTTTGTACTATTTTATGCCATCGTGGCCTAATATAATTCTAGAGGCATTACAGTATCTGGGAAACATCTTTTGTATTTGATCCCTCCATTTCCATTACCATTGTCTTAGCTGAGGACATTACTTTTCATTTGGGTCACTGGATCCAAACCTGGCTGATTATCAGAATCTCCCGAAAAGCTTTTTAAAAACAGATTAGTAGGTTCCTGGAACCTCTATTTTTAAGTTTTTTATTTATTTTGAGAGCGAGCGAGCATGCATGCACACCTGTGCACAAGATGGGAGGAGCAGAGAGGAGGAGAGAGAGAATCTCAAGCAGGCTCTGCACTGTCAGCAAGAAGCCCAATGTGGGGCTTGAACTCACAAACTGTGAGAGCATGACCTGAGCCAAAACGAAGAGCCGGATGGTTAACCCGATGAGCCAACCCAGGAGCCTCCTGGAACCTGCGTATTTAATGACCTCCCCAGATGATTCCTAAATTTTAAAACCACTGAGAACATATCAGTGGTTCTCAAAGTGTTAGGGTGCATCAAATTTTAGCAGAATTGTGTGCAGGGCTTGTTAAAGCACACATTGCTGGGCCCCAGTTCCAATTTCTTAGGTCTGGGATTGTGCCTGGGAATGTGCATTCCTAACAAATTCCCAGGTGATGCCAAGCTGCTGGTCTGAGGACCACTCTAGAAATCACTGATTTAGATCTTTGCTGTAATTGCTTAATTGCTGTTTCTGCTTGGGCTCTTCCCTCTCTAATCCATTCTTACTGCACCAGAGCTGTCTTTCTAGTTTCTTAAATGTTTTTATTTATTTTTGAGAGAGAGGCAGACAGACAGAGCACAAGCGGGGAAGGGGCAGAAAGAGGGAGACACAGAATTCAAAGCAAGCTCCAGGCTCCAAACTGTCAGCACACAGCCCGACGTGGGGCTCGAACTCACAAACCGCAAGACCATTACCTGAGCCGAAGTTGGATGCTTAACTGACTGAGCCACCCAGGCGCCCCGATATCTTTCTAAAGCATAAATCTGGTTATGATAAACTTATGGAAAACATCTTTCAGTCACTCACCAATAGTAGATGCTTATAAAGGTGTGCCAAGTTTAAAAAAGTCATTCATATTAACAAAAATTCTTATTTTGTTGCTGAGCACAGCAAATAAGAGACCTCTAGCAATTTAGCCCTAGTCTCCAAGTACACATTCCCTCCACTTCTTCTACCCTTGATCCCAGCATCCAATACTGGCCAAAGTAGACTACTCACTGTTCCCTGCACTTTCGTATCATCTACCACCTCCTTATATTTAAAAAATATTACCACATGCTCCCGAGCATCCTGGAACTTATTAGAAACTGGACTATCTTCACTTAGAATGTATACTACAGAGCTATTATAAAAGTATCCCCAAACTAAAAACCTCCCTAAAGTCCCATCAAAATGCTTCAGTAGATCTACAAATAGAGCTGTAACTCTATTCCCATAACTTCCACATTATTTCTCAAGCAGGCACTAATTCCTAGGACTTCAGAAATAATTTAGTTAAATAACAATTTAGTAAATAATATTGCTCTACACATCAAAAAAGAAAAGAGTCAAATACATACTTTCTTTAATCTTCAAGACATAGTGAGGTAGGTAAAAGGAGATAGATTTAGGGTAAGAGATTAAAGTTTATTAAAGTTGCACAGCTAATAGATGATAAAGCCGTTCTCAAATCCAAGCTTTTTGGCTCCAAAGAGCTCCATAGCATCACGTCCTACCACAAATTTACTTGGTAAATTTTACTGTCTCAAATGAGGTAAGTTTTTGCAGTAATCCAGTTCCAATTTTTAAAACAGATGTTATCAAACTCTTCAGGATGGAATCCTCTGGCCACATTTTGCCCTGCACTTGTGTTTTTTGGGGCTCATATAGTTATTAACTGCTGCATTTGGAAATTGTTTACGTACACACAAAGAAAAAAAATTGTTCACACAATGGTCCAAATTTTTGACTTCTCTGTTTTAAGTTTATTTATGTATTTTGAGAGAGCAAAAAGCGGGAGGAAGGGGGAGACGGAGAGAGAATCCCAAGCAGGATCCGTACTGCCAGTGCAGAGCCCGACAAGGGGCTTGGTCCCACAAACCATGAGATCATGACCTGAGGCTAAAACAAGTTCACCACTTATCTGCTTGAGCCACCCAGGAGCCCCTTGGCTTCTTTGAAAGAATCGGAAGTGAAGCCCCTGAGTAATAAAAAAAAATTTTTTTAATAAAATCAGAAAATGGGCCACCTGGGTGGCTCAGTCAGTTAAGTGTCTGACCTCAGCTTGGGTCCTGACCTCACCATTCTGTGCTGACAGCTTGGAGCCTGGAGGCTGCTTCAGATTCTGTGTCTCCCTCCCTCTCTGCCCCTCCCCCACTCACACTGTGTCTCACTCTCTCAAAAATAAACATTAAAAAAAATTTAATAAAATATAAAAAAAGTCAGAAGATGCATCAGCATTGGACCTATCAGTCTTCCAAGTTACTGATCAGCTGAAGCTGGAGCCTAGTCTCCTTTAACACTGCAGCCACTCTCCAGAGCCACCTGCTTCAACTTTCCCTATTTTCACTCTGGAACTGAAGCCAAAATACCAACTAACAACTCTTCTCCAGTTTTCACTGTCTGTTCTTCAACTGATTCTCTTCCCACATTTGTTACTTTCCAGGCCATTGCTAGTAGTTGAGTTTGCAACCTTTTCTCTAGCTTATGAATTTATAGGACCCTTATAAAATCTTGCTCATTAATTATTAATCTATCTGGCCTATGAATTTAAAAATAAAAATCACATTTTTCATCTGAACTAGTCTTGATGCAAAAATAATTCCAGAGATGTTATATATGATCTAACATACAACTCTAATGTCTTTTTATTTAGCTATTTTAAAAAGTTACTTTAAAAACTTATTTGAGTTTTCACAAATTTTTTTGTTTATTTTTGAGAGACAGAGTGTGAGTGGGGGAGGGACAGAGAGAGAGGGAGACACAGAATCCAAAGCAGCCTCCAGGCTGAACTGTCAGCACAGATCCCAATGCAGAGCTCGAACTCACGAACCCTGAGATCACGACCTGAGCTGAAGTCGTATGCTTTACCTACTGAGCCAGCCAGGCACCCCTCTTTTTCCTTATACTTATGAAAAAATACAAATCATTCAATTAAAGATTTAACTCAGTAACTCCTTGTATTATATGTTAAATAGAATATAAGTTTTATTTTTAAAGGTATTCTCCATTTTCATTAATTTCTAAATACCATTCAAAACTTTTCCTGAAATGTCTTATGTAAAACAAAGTAGTTTTGCAAATAACGCATATACCCATTTTACCAAAGTACATATAATATAAAATTGATTTATTTTTGAAGGTTATGTGACCTTCCATAGAGATCTAAATATATATGACAGCAAACATCCCCCAGTTATCTATCTGGCTCACTTTAGAAATGACTAAAACAGAGTGTTAAGCCTTTGGAATTAACACTTCCCTATGATAAATTAATTTTTATCTTTATTATCATTCAACCTAAAACGTAGCTTCATACTTCTCCAAGACGGAAAAAAAGAGGTATAGAATTACAAGCTAGCCAACCTGGTTCTAAATCCTGTTTCTTTCACTTTTGAGTCAAGCTCCTCTTCAGCTTTCTCTACCTATAAAATTATGGTATATCTCCTTTGCTGGATTGCTATAAAAACTGAGTGATGCATGCATGAAAGGGATAGTCAACATGTTTATCTAAGACTCTTAATTACTCAAGACGTTTTAAATTTGTCTGGTATTAATTTGCATTTATGTTAATTTATTATCTTGGCTGGTCTGAAATATTGGCCTGAATCATCTAAGGCAAACAGCAGAAACAACTCTGATTATTTCTCAGAGATTATATTCAACTTAAAGCTAAAAAACTAGTCAAGTAATTACGTATTTGTATATAGCCATATGTTATTATTTAAGAAATGCAGTTACTTAAAAAACAACTATTTTTCTGTGTACTTATGTCAGACATTAGGGACAAACTTTGAATTCTAGCTAATGTGAAAAATGCATCTTTAGAGAGAATGAACTCATTAGGTTTCAGGAATGAAAGAGATTTAAGTTACCTTGGATTTTTTGAGGCTACTATAGTTATGAAAAGATTTCCATTACCTTTTCCTTAAATCAGAGTCTTTAGAGCTCAGAGTTCTTGAAAGTATTTTCCAAACAAACATACTTTATATTCCCACAAATAGTTTGGCAAAACAGGGATATAGGGATGGCATGAGACTCATACACTCCTGTTGTTTAAAAACTCTATATTTTATGCCAGTTATATAGGCTGAGTCAAGATACCCTTGGGAAAAATATGGCTATTTTCTCAAAGTTATCAACTTTATTTCTGTATGTAAAGTCCAGACTTTATTAGATGTTTCTGACTCTCAAAAGACCATTATTAGGCTATGTCTCATTTAGGCTTTAAAAAATTGCATAATAAAATAGCATAAGTAGGTATAAAGTTGAAACACAAAGTACGTACATATTTCTTTCTAATATGAAGAAGAGTGTCAGGTTTCTTTTGGTACAGCCAAAAGATTCCCAGCACCAGGGCATCCTAGTAAATTAACACAGATGTCACAGGGTATTTTAAATTTTGGGGAGTAACACATCTGTTGGACACAACACAAACTACTACTTCAAGGTACTTTAATTAGCACTAAATCTTCCCATGACAGTGTATCTTTGCAAAACCAGGTTTTCAGCAGTTCTGATAAAAAGTACTATGCAAAAAGCATTGTGGAACAGGAAATGATACTGATGGTGTCCAAGCTGGTTCTAAAGTAAGAAGGTGGCAGTGTTCACAGTTACTCATGGTTATGATATAAATTCTTATGAAGCTGTTTGGACCCAACTGTTAATAAACAGAAGTATTAGGTACTTCTTTTGGCTTGGCTGTGCTGTGAAAAAGTGACTGCAACACTAAAGGGCACCATGAGCTGAGAAAGTATTGAGGACATCTGTGGCATAGGCAAAAATACACTAAAACCAAAGTCACTTCATTGTTCATTTTCTACCTAAGAAATTTTGTAAATAGTTATATATGAAAGGGAAAAAATATATACAAACGTACATACAAAGTTTGGATTTTTATTGAAATCTTGTGTTAGGTATCAAACAAAATCTGCTTTCTTCAGATAAAAATATTCTCTCGGATGTCTCCAGATAACTGCTAAGTCTAAGTTGGTCCTTTAATGTCTTATTTTACTTTTATTGTCCTCATGAAATGTTCGTATACACTCAGGATGTTCCCAAAAGAATTTTTATCGTGTAAAGGATCGTACATGACGACCTCTACCACTGCCTCCACTGACAAACTTTCCTCTTGAGCCTCCACTGCCGCTATTTGCACTTGCCCAGGAAGGTCCAAGTCCCCCACGACCTCTGGAAGCACGGTCACGAGGACTTGGGCGGTAGCCTATAAAAAAAAGAATATAGTTTTTAGTCATAACACCCTTTACATTCCCACTATAGAAATAGTAACCTATAAAACTGAGCTCAAACTAAGAGAGGAATTACCCTTTGCCCCTTTAAAATCCATGTGCAGGTTCTTTCTGTAAATGTGATGAAGACTGCTCAACTGTCTACCTTAAATAGGTAAATTGTATGATATGTGAGAATTATATCACAAATAAAGCTGTTATAAAAAAGTAAGTGAATATGAAACCAAAAGCTACTTCTGACCAGAATAAGTCTGGACTTGATATAGTAATGTTTGAGGAGAAACAGGTTATGTGCCTACTCACACAACACCAATATTATAAACAAAAATAGAATACACTGTATGAAGATATCTCTATTACTAAAATACTTTGGTCAAAAAAGTATCTTAAGGATTGGCTTTCATTATCAGCACATCGCTGTGAAACTGCTCAGATTATACGTGTATTCAGAATCCAGAATTTTTATTATTCCCACAGAATATGAACATTGGGCATTCATTTGCAGATATAAAATTAAATTGACTTTAGAATTATAAGTCTATGTTCTAAAATATCCTCTCTCAGAATGAGAGTATGTGACATCTGACAACTTAAAAAGGAGGATTCACCACCACCCCCCCGCCCCACCCAATTCCCTGCCTCAGCGATATCAACTCGGAAGGATGTATACCTGTAGAACTAAGTGGTCGCAACGGTGGAAGAGGTCCTCTGTTAAAATTGCTCTGGCCTCCACGACTTTCATTGTAAGTTCCTCGAGGAGTATTCTGAGCACTCCAACTGGAGCCTCTTGTTCCCTCCCGACGACTGTAGTTTCCTAAAAAGAGAAAACACAATCAAAACCTACTATTTTCACAACTTCAACTGAATTAAAAAAGACTCAACAGGCTTTTCTTATTCTTCAAAGTAATGAAAGAGAAACGGTGAAATTCTGGCTTATATACTACAGTGTGGCAGCATCGTATGTGGTTAGAAGCAGAGGCTCTACAGCCAGACTGCCAGCATTCAAATACTGGTTCTGTCACTTACATTTATATATCCTGGTCAGCTGATAGTTTTCTCTTCTGTAAAGTGGGTGTACTAACAGAATCTACCTCAAAGGGTTGATATGAGAGTGTTTTACATAATAGTCCCAACACAGCTATGTATTTGCTATTAATATAAACTGCTATTCACTTTCACTACCAACCTCTTTAACTCAGCAGCATGAAAACATGTCAACAATCCACTAGCGAAGTATAATTTCTACAAGTATACCTAGTTTCTAAAATCTTGAAACTTTTTTTAAACAAGGAATAATGTTTAATAAATCACAGAAGCAAAAAATATCATGCAGTAAGTTAAAGTAGCCACCTTTGACAATCAATAAAACAAGTTTTGTGGTTTTTCTGTTACATTCCACAATAGTAGGGGCGCCTGGCTGGCTCAGTAGGTGGAGTATGCAACTCTTGATCTCGGGGTTGTGAGTCTGAGTCCCACACTGGGTGTAGGGATTACATAAAAATAAAATCTTTAAAAAAATTTTTTCCACAACAGTAACTTAAAAAAGAAATAAGATTTGTAACTTAAAGCTCTGCTGTGCAGTGGTCTCCCTAGAGCCCATAAGGAGGGTAGCATTCTGAAACAGGTATGACAGGTGTACAACATTTCAAATGGAATTCATTCACAGGCAAAATCTTGAAATAATTTAAAACAGATTAAATAGGGGTGTCTGGCTGGCTCAGTCGATAGAACATATATCTCTTGACCTTGGGGTTGTGGATTCGAACCCTATGTTGGGTGTAGAGATTTAAAAATAAAATCTTAAGGGGCGCCAGGGTGGCTCAGTCGGTTGAGCATCCAACTCTTGATTTCAGCTCAGGTCATGATCTGAAGTTTGTGGGATCAAGCCCCATGTCAGGCCCTCCACTAAGTGTGGAACCTGTTTAAGATTTTCTCTCTCCCCCTCCGCCCCTCTCCCCTGCTCACGCATTCTCTGTCTCTCTAAAATAAAATTTAAAAATAAATAAGTAATTAAATCTTAAAAAAAAACCCACAACAAATTAAATGTAACATCAAGAAGCAAGTAGATAAGAGAATCAATGGTTAACTACTTAGAAGAATCCTAAGGAAATTGTTGGCAAGTAGAACTGTGAGATTGTATATGTACTATTCAGAAAGGATAAACACAATTTTCAATATAAAAAGGAAAATAATTAGCCAACTGACTTCTTTTAAACTTATCACTAAACATGCAATTAATTAAATATTAACTTAAAAAATATTTTTTCTGGGGTGCCTGGGTGGCTCAGTTGGTTAAACGTCCAACTTCAGCTCAGGTCATGATGTCGTGGCTCGTGAATTCAAGCCCTGCATCGGGCTCTGTGCTAACAGCTCAGAGCCTGGAGCCTGCTTCAGATTCTGTGTCTTCCTTTCTCTCTGCCCCTCCCCTACTTGTACTCTGCTCTCTCTCTCTCAAATTAAACAAACATTAAAAAAAATTTTTTTAATTGTTAACATTTAAAAAAAAAAAAAAAAAAGATTTCTTTTTTCTATCCAATAAAGTACTCAGCAAATAGTTACCAGTGGTCTGAGAAGTCGCTTAATTGTAGTAACTGAAAAGTACCTCATCTGAATCACTTATATCTAAATCACTTCTTTTAAAAAAAAATTTTTTTTTTACGTTTATTCATTTTTGAGAGACAGAGAGAGACAGAGCATGAGCGGGGAAGGGGCAGAGAGAGGGGGAGACACAGAATCTGAAGCAGGCTCCAGGCTCTGAGCTGTCAGCACAGAGCCCTACGCGGGGCTTGAATTCACAAACTGCGAGATCATGACCTGAGCCGAAGTTGGACGCTCAACTGACTCAGTCACCCAGGTGCTCCACATCTAAATCACTTCTATTAAATATGCTAATATTCCAATATTCTAACCCACTAGAAAATATACATAAATAATTACCTTTTGAAGCAGGTGGTGTGAAAAACCTATTCTGACTGTGAAAAGCACCCCGTCCTCCTCGATTGCCTGAAAATCCACCACGAGAAGAAATTTTCTGTGATACTTTGAGTGGTCGTTTTGGTGGGGGTATTCCATCTTGAGGGACCACTTCTTTACTTTCAGCCGCAACAAAGTCATCCACGTGCATAGATGGTGGTCTGCTTGTGTTCTGTTTTCTCTGACGAAAAATATCATGGGGTCGTATACCCTGTCCAAATCCTCCCCTGCCCCTTCCTCTTGGTGGTGGCACAACATGAGCTCGTTTGGCAGGTTCGATGTATTCAGACTTCCCGCTATTAAAATAAAAACACTCCATGAAAACTTATTCTTTTTTTTTCTATTTCCAATGAATATTTAAGTCAGCCTTTGTAATATTGAAAACTACATTTCAATTAGTTCTTATTTCAATTGTGTTAACACTGCAAACATCTCTATTCCTCTCCAGGGATGGACAACAAAACTAGCTAAGAATGGTACTCACATTTTATGATATGACTAACAATTATTCAAAATAATCCAGTTCACCTCTTGTTCAAACCTTCCAAACTCTCATAAAGTAGAAGAACATAACAAAAGTACCAGGGATATCCTGGCCAAAGTATTATCTTAAAAAAAATTCCAAACAATATTCATGACTCAAGTATTATGTCAACTTCCTTTTTTCTCTTATAGTTAGTGTCTATCTTAAAATACATTGCAAGAAATAAGCTTCCATGACCACAATCAAGATCTTCAGTAGAAAAAGTTTTACCTTGAAGTTATAAAGGTCTCATGCTTGTGCTTCCCAAGTTTGAATCCTTTAGTAGTCTTAGTTCTCCCTGGAGATGATGGTTCTGACAAAAATGAGCGCTCTAATTCTGAGTGCAAGTCAAAGTCACTACAGCATTTTTCAGAGAGCTCAATTAGGTCAACCTTTACCTGCAATCATAAAAATTAAACAAAATGAAAAATAATCTTAAATATAATTATTAATGTAACATTTATTAAAATTCTTATTTCCTATAAACTAGCTTTGACTCATAATAAATAAATTATAGGTCGGCCTCTTTCCCTCATCCTTTTTTTTTTTTAATTAATTTTGAGAGAGCGAGAGAAAGAGAGGAGAAAGAATCCCAACCAGGCTCTGCACTGTGAGCAGGGAGCCCAACACAGGGCTTAATCCCACAAACCAGAGATCGGGACCTGAGATGAATCCAAGAGTCAGACACTTAACCAGCTGAGCCACCCAGGTGCACCCCCCCACCTTTTTTTTAAAGAATTTATTTTTAAGTAATCTCTACATCCAACATGGGGCTTGAATTCACAATCTCAAGATCAAGAGTTGTATGCTCCATTGACTAAGCCAGTCAGGCACCCCTTTCCCTTATCCTTTCAAAAAGCAACATCATTGGTAGTCAAAAATCTTAGGAATTCAGCTGCATTTTGGAGGGATGGAAGAGAGTGGCATTCTTCCTCAAAGAAGGGTTGTCAAATTTGGGAGGCCTCTGCTGTCTGACAAGGAACTCAGAATTTATCTATATAAATTAATAAAGTAGCATCTCCAAAATGTTTCCCAAAGAATCTGAAAATAACATACTTTGTAAGCCCTGTATAGTCAACATATCTATTATAAAAGGATTCTGTGCCACAGATCTCAAAGTTCTACACATTTAATGAGGGTCCAATCTAAGTTTACTTCCAGAGAAATAAAAATTATGTTTACTTCAGTTTTATTTAAATTTAGCAAGCCTAAAACCCCAAATTTTCTAAACCATGTAAGGTTACAATAAAGACAGTTGTGATTCAATACAAAAGTTGTAAAGAAAACAACATCCTTCTAACAAATATTTTAGATCTATGATGCTAGATATGGTAGGTAGCCCCTTAACCTCTTGTGCCTATTTAAATTTAAATTAATTAAAATTAAATAAAAAATAAAATTCAGTTCTTCAGTCACACTAGCAACATTTCATTGTTCAACAGTCACATAAGGCTAATGGCTACTATACTAAACAGAGCACATTTCTGAACATTTCTGTTACTGCATAAAGTTCCATTGGACAGAACAGTTCTAAAGAATCATTGACAATTTACACTAAAGAAGAAATTATTTTTTTTTTAATTTGAGAGAGCGTGCTAGCAGGGGTGAGGGGCCGGAGAGAGAAAATCTTAAGCAGGCTCTATGTTCAAGGTGGAACCCAACATGGGGCTCAATCCTACAACCCTGGAACATGACCCAAGCCGAAATCAAGAGTCAGACACAACCAAATGAGCCACCCAGGCGCCCCTTTTTGTAATTTTTAAGCAAGCTTTATGCCCAATGTGGGGCTTTAACTGAAAACCCCAAGATCAAGAGGCACATGCTTGCTCTACTGACTAAGCCAGCCAGGCACCCCAAGAGAAATTAATTCTTTTTTTTAAAAAATGTTCATTTATTTTTGAGAGAGAGAGAACAGGGGAGGGGCAGAGAAGAGGGGGACAGGGAGTCTGAAGGAGGCCCTACATCGACAGCAGCAAGCTTGATGTAGGGGTCGAACTCATATAAACTGAGATCATGACCTAAGCAAAGTTGGACACCCAATTGACTGAGCCATCCAGGCACCATGAGAAATTAATTCTTTAATGCAATTTAAATCGGATTTTATGCGATATTAAATTTTTTAATGTTTATTTATTTTTGAGAGAAAGAGACAGAATGTAAGTGGGGGAGGGCAGAAAGAAAGGGAAACACAAAATCCAAAGCAGCTCCAGGCTCTGAGCTGTCAGTACAGAGCCTGACACAGGGCTCAAACTAACGGGTGGTGAGATCCTGACCTGAGCCAAAGTCAGACACTTAACCAACTGAGCCTTCCAGGCACCCCAGATTTTTTTTTTTTTTTTCAACGTTTATTTATTTTTTGGGACAGAGAGAGACAGAGCATGAACAGGGGAGGGGCAGAGAGAGGGAGACACAGAATCGGAAAAAGGCTCCAGGCTCTGAGCCATCAGCCCAGAGCCTGACGCGGGGCTTGAACTCACGGACCGCGAGATCGTGACCTGGCTGAAGTCGGACGCTTAACCGACTGCGCCACCCAGGCGCCCCCAGGCACCCCAGATTTTATGCAATAGTTTAAAAGAAGGGAAAGGAGCTCTCAAATATATTAAATACACCTTAAGCATGAAGTAAATAATTCTTTTAGTCTTACTGCATATAATAAATACTAACACTTTTTGGACCAGGGAATATCCAAATATATTTATTTTTCTGATCAAGAAAAAAATAATATATAGTATAATATGTGGCTGAAATCATCCTCCCTAATATGGCTCTGAGAAACATAAATCAGCATGCTTCTAATTTTAAATGTTTAACTATACTCTTACATGTTCAGCATTACGTTTAAGAATGTGAATTCCCTTTTGTACCTATGTTATTTTAATAAATAGATTCTTCACATTTGCCCCAAAATTAAAAGTAGATTGCCACAATACCATTCCTTTCCTTAAACCCCAAAACAGAAATGAATTATAATTCTGTGGGATACTTTTCTCTATTCTATACCCTACAAATATAAGAAAACAAAGTGCCTCAGAGTACTTAGGCAAAAACATAATTTTTCCCCAAAGAATCTCATTCTCAGGGCACCTTGGTGGCTCAGTCAGTTGAGTGTCCAACTCTTGATTTTGGCTCAGGTCATGATCCCAGGGTCAAGCCCTGCATTGGGCTCCCCACCGAGAATGGAGCCTGCTTAAGATTCTCTCTCTCCCTCTGGCCCTCTCCCCTGCTCTCACTCTCTCTCTAAAAAACAGAAAGAGAAAAAAGAAAGCATCTCATTCTCAAATATACATATCACTAACTAGAAAGAAGCAAAATAAGTAGCATAAGATACTGAATGTCCTGGATACCATTAAGTGGGCAGCCGATATGAAAATAATGCAGTACTGGTCCTCAAACGGGCCTTTTTTTGTTTGTTTTTAAGATTTTATTTTTAAGTAATCTCTATTACCCACCGTGGGGCTCAAACTTACAATACAATGAAGAGTTGCACGCTCTACGACGGAGCCAGCCAGGCATCCCCTCAATGGGCTTTTAACAGCCATACAACATGTATCTTATTTTAGTGCTAATAATACACACAAAAACCAAAAAAATCAACACTAACTTTTTTCTAAATATTTAGTAATAAAATTACTTATACCAAATCCAGATCTGTATCAATCTCTTCAGCCTGAAATGGAGTGAACCACATGGATTTCAACTGATCATCCATGACATCAGCTAGCACATATGCAGTCCTAGAACAGAAAAGACATTTGGTAAAAAGCAGAATTCCAAAATCAAATTATTTTAGCTTATCTTCTAAGCAAAATCTGTACAATGTACAATTTAAAATGTCACCCTCAAAACTGTTAGTAAAATTAGTACTTAAAAGCCAAGTTTATTACACTGTAGCAATGTGTATAGAAACTGCCCATATTTAATTTTTCTAAATTTAGAGAGTAATTCCATCACACTGAAGTATTAGGAAAGTATCAGTATCAGTTTAGAAGTATCAGTAAAGTATAGCCTCCATTCTGCCAGCCTGCTTGTGTACAGCCTGTAAGATAGAAATGGTTTATTATTTAAGTTTTGTTTCATTTTGTTTTTAAGTAGGCTTCACACCCAGCACAGAGCCCAACATGGGGTTTGAACTCACAACACTGAGATCAAGACCTGAGCTGAGATCAAGAGTCAGATGCTTAACTGACTAAGCCACCCCAGGTGCCCCTATTATTTAAGTTTTTTAAAAAAACATATGAAACAAACAAAATGCTACAGAAGAATATGCAACAGAGGCTGAATGGGGCCTACAAAGCCTAGAATTTTTATTATCCAGCCCTAACAAAAACAGCTTGTTGGCCCTCTCTAGACCTCGGTCATTAAATATACAATACTCAACCACAAAACATTGATTGTTTTACCTATTATTAAACAGATTCTGGAGAGATTCTGGAGCTGAAAGTACTGGTTCTATATCCTGGTCACCAAGAGGTAAAGGATCACCAGATGACTCCAGCATCTGCTTAAGTCCAACTACATTGTCCAACAAAGAATCCAGATTGTCATCATCTTTTGAATGTTCCTAGATATAGACAAAAGCAGAATGAGATGATACAGGTAAAACTTGAGAACATTTATGCCCATAATCTACTGACTCTTTAGTAGAAAAGGTTGTATTTTTTGATTACTAAGAAATTTGGAATACTGTCAAAAACTTATGAACATTAAACATATTCAAATAAAACAAATACCAAAAACATTTGTCATTTTATTTCTAAAGAATGGTAGCAGGGGACACCCTGCATTCAAATAGATAATTCAAAAACTAATGCCTTCTTCCTTAAGATTCATAACAGTATGGAGGACTTCACTCCAAATTATTAATTCAAAGAGTTATTTCAAACTTTATTACAGGTATCCAACTGAAGGTTCACTATTTAAAAAGGTCACTGAAAAACTTGCACTAGTCAAAAAGAGAAAAAAATATATCTTAGTCACTGAATGAGCAAATGTTTTTATTTTGCTTCTGTTTTTTTTTTTTTTTTTTTTTTTTTTTTACCAAAACAAGCTTCTCTAGTTCAAGGAACAAATTTTCTGGACTTTCTTCTTTGCTTTGTAGAAGCTGTTTTAACTCTGCAGCATTAATACTCATTGTCCGTGACGGATGAGTTCCCTCTACTTCCATGAGACCACTATCATCTCCACAACATCCCTGTAAATGTCACACACAAGTTAAATTTGAGAGCAGAGAAATTTGCAAAGATGCTTCCACACTTATGCAGATATTTAAGCCATTTGCTGCAATCTTCCCCTCAGTGTTTTGGTTTTACACCAGTATAAATGGCTAGTTTTAAGAAAGAGTTAATCAGCTTAAGGCTGAAATGCATTTTCTTTGAGTAAGACTCACATAATAAATAGCTAAACACACATATTCAATATACTAGCAGCAAGGTTTCTTAACAAAAATATCCAATGGCAAATACACTGGCACTTGCTGGGCATGTAACATACTGATTGATACTTAAGTTAATAAAATGCCTACTACTAAAATAAAGAACTGATGAAACCTGAATTTATCTTTCTAGAGATAAAGCAAACAACTAAAGAAAACAGTAACTATTGTATTTAGGGCTATATTCTGTAATGAAAAAAGTTAATATTTCCTGTTTTAAAAAAAAGTAAGCCATATAGTAAAAGGTATTAAGATAGTGATACTCCCAAATTTCAATACAATTCCTATCAAAATCCCAGCAATCTTTTTGCAGAGACTGATATAGAGATGGAAAAGTAGATTAGTGATTGCCATGGGCTAAAAGGGGAAAAGAGGAGTTTCTGTTATGGGCACAGAGCTTCTTTTTGGGATTACGAAAGCATTCTGAAATTACATAGCAGAGATGGTTGTACAATATACTAAAAACTAAAGGGGTGAATTTTATGAGATGTAGATCATACTTCAATAAACACATTACGAAAAAAGCAGCAGCAGGAAGGAAATCTAAGGTAATAGTGGTAAAATACAAAAGAAAATGAAATATGAAAGGTATTATAAATAAAACTGATATGAATGACAGCTGCTGAAGAGGATGAAGAAAAGGAGGAAAGTTGGCTACTATTTCATGATTTCTATCGTGAAGGTCAGGGAAGATCATGATATAAAAGTAGGACAGATAAATCAAGTTTATGGGGGAAGATAATGAATTTGATTTTGGATATTCAGAGATTCTATCAAGTAGCCAAGGGCAAGGAGAAACAGGAGAGGGAAAAGGTGCCAGATAGGATATTAGAAGGTGTAAGATATAGGTCATGGATAGAAATGAAGTGATGGGGGAGGGGGGGAAGGGATATTCTCCTCTGATTAAGGAAGGAAACAACAGGTTAGAAAAAACAGGCAAAGAATCTAAGGGAGAGTGAAAAGATTCAGAAACCAAACAGGATGGCCTTGATCTTCCCAATGAAGGAGGTAAGAAAAGGAAATGCACTGGTGAGGGATGAATAAAAGCATTAATTAGCAGTCCTCAGGGACCAGCAGCTCCTGGATAACAAGAATGAACACTGGTTAGTGGTTTTTGATTAGAAACTGTTTAATTGATGACATGCATAAGAAAATCTGTCAAACTGATTTATTAACAACACACCACTTAGGATCTGGTAAAACTAATTAGTCTTCCATTACATAAAAACTCCTAAAATTTCTTTACGGTAGCTACAGTCCTACCATTAAATATGCTCTTTACCTTTCAGAATCAAAATCTGATCTTTAAGAATCAAAGCATCTGGTAAACTTAATCACTTTAATAAAGTATATCTGACACAAAGCAAACACAAATCTGCCAGTAAAATCAGTATAAAAAAAACTACAAAAACAACAGGCAGCCAAGAGATGCTTACTAGAGTAAAACAGAAAAAAATTTTTAAGTAGGCTCCATACCCAATGTGAGGCTTGAACTCATGACCGCAAGAGCCAAGTCTCATGCTCTCCTGACTGAGCCAGCGAGGCATCCCTTACTGGAGGAGTAGATATTCTTAATATAAATTACACGCATTACATGTTTACTAAACAGTAATTTTACTTAATTTTACCTTATGAAATCATCCCATATTTATTTATTTTGGTAAAACTGAACTAAACAGGTCCTCCACAATTCTTTCCAAACACAAATCTTAAATATGAGCTGAATTTTTTTTTTTTTTTAAAGAAAGAAAGCGTGAGCAGGGGAGGGGCAGCGAGCTGTGCTGACAGCAGCAAGCTGGATGTGGCATTTGAACTCACCAACCATAAGATCATAACCTGAGCTGAAGTCAGATGCTCAACCCACTGACACACACAGGTGCCCTTGAGCTGAATTTCTTAAACCAGTGTTGACAGAATACAGACCCACAGGATGTTAACAGTATATGCACATGTACACGTACACACACACACACACACACACACACACACACACACACAAAGTATTTTGCAGGCAATCCATTTGGGAAAAGCTAGATTAGACTATAGTAAAGCAAGT
The DNA here is from genome assembly GCF_014898765.1 of Herpailurus yagouaroundi. NCBI lineage: Eukaryota > Metazoa > Chordata > Mammalia > Carnivora > Felidae > Herpailurus > Herpailurus yagouaroundi. The sequence goes on from NW_024412417.1 coordinate 6,716,325, forward strand.
TTCTATTTATCCAGGAACTTTCAGAACTTTTACTATACTAATGTGCACAGTTAAGTTCCATCAGGGGAGACTTTTCCAAACTTATCTGACCAAAAACACTTTTTAAAGGCAAGCCTATTAAAGGTTTCTGGAATTGTGTCCACAACATATACTAGATTTTGGAAAATATGATGGGAGAGATTTTTTTTTTTAAGTTTATTTATTTTGAGAGAGAGAGAGAGAGAGAGAGAGAGAGAACGAGCGCACGTGAGTAGAAGAGGGGCAGAGAGAGATGGAGACAGAGAATCCCAAGCAGGTTCCACGTGGTCAGTGCAGAGCCCGACGCAGGGCTCAAACTCACAAACCATGAGATCATGACCTGAGCCAAAATCAAGAATCAGAGGCTTAACAGACTAAGCTACCCAGGTGCCCCAGGAGAAATTCTTAATTAGATTTTAACAATAAGATTTGAGAGAAATAGATACTTAGTATCTATGATGGATCCAAAATACCCTAGTGTAATAAACTTTGCAATCACCCCAAAAGCACAATATCCAAAACACAATGAGTAAATGCTCAATTAAATGACAGAAGGTATATATCTGATTAAGAGACTAATAAAATTTGACTGCCCTGAGTGTCCCTGGCGAGATAACTCAATGTAAAAAATTATATAAAAGATGAAGGCTCTGTAAGTAGTATTTTTCTCTAAGTTGCCAAGTTACAGAGTATTCACAAATTAATGATGTTTAATAGATTTAAGAAGAGTTCAGTAAATTCTACTCTAAAACACCTATCTTTTTTAGAAATCAAAACCTTGCATTTATAGTGGAGTAAGGACACAGGAAAAAAAAACACTATTCTAAGTTCAAACTTCCAAAAACCATTTCAAGATATTTTTGAATGCAAGTGATTTTTTTAAACTTATGACAAAAGTCTATAAATTTAAAAAATACCAAATACATACATATACATTTATGTACACTTACCATTGCGTCAGAGTTAAGAATTTGTCTCATAAATTCCAAAAATGAAGATGCAAGTTCACCTGTGTCCTTACTAAATGTGCTGACCACTCGTTTCAGTAAACTATGCAGAGCATTACTGTTTTTCCTCAAAGAACTGTAAATAAAGAGAGAATATGTCTCAAAATTTGAACATATAAATCTAGTATGAGAAATAAATGATCTCCAGTTCAGACAGAACAAAATTCAATCCATCATTTAAAAAATGTTTTGTTGTGCCTATGTACACACACCATTTAACAAAGCAATATCTACAGATACCTTCTTTTAAAAATAAGCTTCAAGCCCCCCACAAAAAAAGAAAAAATTTCCCCCAAATAATAAAGATATAAAACTTAGCAAAAGAAACTCCAAATTCCCTATTTTTTATACTTTTTATAGCCTGAGGATTTCTCTAATACAAGGAGGTTATAGCTGTCTCAGAAGCCTGACCAGAAAGCCTGCTTTATGTAATAATTATTATGTAAATTATTTAATAATTATTATTATTACTATAATTTGACAGAAGAAAATCAAGGGTATAGACTGGGGGTCTGCAAACTTTTTATGTAAAGAACCTAATGGTACATATTTTATGCTTTGCTGGCTAAATAAAAACGCAGTCTGTTTCTCTCTATACACAACACCAGTGTCAGTCACTACTCAACTCATTTGTGTAGTGGGAAAACAGACATAAACAGCACATAAATGCTGGCTATGCTCCAACAGAACTGTATTTATAAACACTGGTCGTCAGCTGAATTTGGCCCGTGGCCCATAGTTTGCCAATTCCCGATACAGGTAGATTTAAGTATAACAATCAACCATATCCAAGTCCTGCTAAAATTATTCTATACAATTACACAGCTCTTTGTTGATCAAAAGAGAATTTCAAGGACAAAATATTCTAATATTCAATTGTGCCCTTTGAGTTGTAACAATTCATAATTAATCAAAATGAAAATAAGATTATATTAACACTAAACATGCAGTGTTTACATTTGAAAAATATAACTCAGATGGATTCTGAGATGCCATCATAGAAGACTTTGGTAAAACAATACAAAAGAGAAAGATAAAGACTCCTGCTCTTGAGAACTTTATAAAATACTGGAATGGACAAGGCACAACAAACAGGAATGAGATTAAATACAAAGATAATATGATTAATGGAAAAAGAATGGATATAAACTGGACTACACCAATTACTAGTCTCTACATATAACCTTAAGCAAACACTTCCATGATCTATTAAAATCTGGGGTCCACTACATACCTATTAGAATATCTAAACTTTTAAGCTGGTATTTTTATTGCTCAACTTTTTTTTTTAAGTTTATCTTTTTATTTATTTTGAGAGAGAGACAGAGAGCAAGTAGGGAAGGGGCAGAGAGAGAGGGACACAGAATCCCAAGCAGGCTCTGAGCTGTCAGCATAGAGCCTGACGCAGGGCTCGAACTCACAAACTGTGAGATCATGACTTGAGACGAAGTCAAGAGTCAGATGCTTAACCAACTGAGCCACCCAGCTGCCCCTGTTGCTCAGCCTATAAAGAAGTTGTCTATAAAAAGGTAGTACACTGATGGAACTGTTCTGTATGCAACTGTGGCAATAAACACATAACTCTATACATTTGTCAAAATCCACACAACTGCACAACATGAAACATGAATAAGGTTACAAGGAAAGAGAGAAAGCTAGAATCAACATCTAATATTAGAGTCAAAATGTCAGTATGGACTCATTTAAAAAAATACATACAAAGTGATGAATCACGGGAATCTACCCCCAAAACCAAGAGCATACTATATATACCGTACGTTAGCCAACTTGACAATAAATTATATTTTAAAGAAAAAAAAGAAGGAGGAGGAAGGCACTTCAATCAACCAGAGCAATGAGGCAAGCTGGATCCTGTCTGCCTCCACTTGTTACAAACAGCCAAGCACCACGCTCAGGAATAGAAGGGCTATTCTCCTTTGGGATATCTGATGCTGATGGCTGTTACTGAGCACAGAACCCAGTGGGAACCTGATGGCCATCCCTAGGAGCCCGCTGAGTAAGTGCCAGCTCCATGGCTCCTAAGGGTGAACGAAGACAGAGTCAGAAACACAGTAACAGAGAGGGAATCGCTGCAGCCAAGACCAAAGTGCGTTCAACATTTCCATCCAATGGGAACGTGATCAATGTAGAATAGAGATATTTAACTTTATTTCCCTTAGGCCCAGCAAAGAGGCCAGCTCCCCACTAATACATCTGGCCCAGCCTCCATACAAATAGCTCTCGGCAGGACCCCTTCTGATGCCCTAGGGCTCTGGATGTCCATGTAGTCCTAAAACCAAAAGGCCAGGGCCCCTTTGGCTCAACCTGTCCCACAGTCACAAGGGCTGGTCCACATTTGACATATGCAAGCCAGAGATAGTACTCTGAAAGACTGAATTTGTATGGACCCTGAGATGAACTCTGATGGATAATAAAGCAATGTCATGAAACTTGAAAAAAAAATAATAAAAATAAAAACAATACATACATACAAATAAATAGATACAAAAAGAAATGTAGACATATATATGCATGAGTTAGGACACAGGGATATATTTCCTAGCTCTATCCAATAAGAAGAAACAAAATCAGTGACACAAGCTTAGCAACAAAATGAATAACAATAGTATCAGATTATCATACAAAGAGAAAAAAAATAATGTCCATAAATTCATACTTATATCCCTGAATAAGTAAATAAATGAAGAGAAAGTGGTAATTCTTCTTTATAGAAGGATAATTAATAAATTAAAAAAGAATAAGAGAGAGGCACCTGCGTGGCTCAGTCGGTTAAGCTTCCTGACTTTGGCTCAGATCATGATCTCACAATTCCTGAGTTCGAGACCCATGATGGGCTCTGTGCTGACAGCTTACAGCCTGCAGTCTGCTTCAGATTCTGTGTCTCCCTCTCTCTCTGACCCTTCCCCGCTCATTCTCTTTTGCTCTCTCAAAAATAAACAACCATTGGGGTACCTGGGTGGCTCAGTCGGTTAAGTGTCTGACTTCGGCTCAGGTCATGATCTCACGGTTTGTGAGTTCAAGCCCCGCATCGGGCTCTGTGCTGACAGCTCAGAGCCTGGAGCCTGTTTCAGATTCTGTGTCTCCTTTTCTCTCTCTCCCTCCCCGTCTCAAGCTCTGTCTCTCTCTCTCTCAAAAATAATAAACATTAAAAATTTAAAAAATAAAAAATAAACCATCAAAAAAAAATTAAAAAAGGATTAAGAGAAATAGGAAACCAGCATTGGGATACCACAGTAAAACCTGCCACATGCCTAGATTCACTGATGAATACTAAAATTAGTGGACAAAAGGGGTTTTGTTTGTTTTTAATAATACTTTTAAATGTTTATCTATTTTGAGAGAGAGAGAGAGAGAGAGAGAGAGAGAGAGTGTGTGTATGAGCAGGGAGGGGCAGAGAGAGAGGGAAAGACAGAAAATCCCAAGCAAGCTCTGCACTGTCAGTGTAGAGTGCGACCCAAGGATTGAACTCACGAACTGTGAGATCATGACCTGAGTGGAAGCTGGATGCTCAACCTACTGAGCCCACTGGATGCTCAACCTACTGACTAAAGTTTTACACAGAAATAAGATCCTGTATTTGCACAATGGAAATATATTTTGGAAATATATTCTCCAAAATATTTAATTAAAAATGGAAAATTATTAAGTTTACAGTGCAGAATCCTGACAGACAGCACCTCAGTCAAGTGATCAAAGTGGATATCATCAGAAATATATCAAGCATTTCCTAATATGGTGCACTAAAAGAGGTATTTCTCTCTGTGTAATCTTCTCAATAAAGCATAATCTCAATCTAATTATGAGAAAACATCAGACAAAGCTAAATTGAGGAACATTCTACAAAATAACTAACAAGTACTCTCCAAAAATGTCATGGTCATGAAAAACAAGGCTACAGGACACAAAGGATACATTACAACTAAAAGCAATGTAGGATCCTGTCTTGGATCTTTTTTTTTTTTAATTTTTTTTTTTAACGTTTATTTATTTTTGAGACAGAGAGAGACAGAGCATGAATGGGGGGAGGGTCAGAGAGAGAGGGAGACACAGAATCGGAAGCAAGTTCCAGGCTCCAAGCTGTCAGCACAGAGCCCGACGCGGGGCTCGAACTTGTGAACCACAAGATCATGACCTGAGCCGAAGTCAGACATTTAACCGACTGAGCCACCCAGGCGCCCTGTCTTGGATCTTAAAACAGAAAAAAAACATTAACAGAAAAACTATAAAATCTAAATAAATTTTGTATTTTAGTTAATAGTATTATGCCAAGGTTAGTTTCTCAGTTTTGATAAATATTCAGTGGTTACATAAGACATTAACATAGGGTTAAGGTGGACGAAAGGCATATCTGAACTCTGTACTATTATTTTTGTAATTCTTCTGAAAGTACAAATACCTCAAAAAAGAAAATTTTTTGTGACGTGCTTCAGGGTTGTTGTTAGAACTATGTAAAAAGCATAATAGTGACCTGCTCATAAGACAAAAAAAGGCAGATAAAAAACCAGATCATTCTTTGCCTCTGCTCAAAATCTTACAATGGCCCTTATAATAACCCTAAAGGCCCTTGATCTGCTGCCCCCCACCTTCCCCCCAGGTTACTTCTCCAACCTATGCCCTATCATTTTTGTCCTTGCTCTCTTACTCCAAAGATAGCCACTGTGACCTCATGACTGTTTCTCAGACACATTAGGCATGCTATTTGTGATTGTTCTCCCCCAGGATATTAACATGTTTCACTCTTCACCTTTGGGTCTTGGTCTTTGTTCAAGGTCACCTTCTCAGTGAGGACTTCCCTGATCACCTCCCCGTATTTCAAATGACAACTCCTACCCTCACTCTGGCACTCACCAGCAGCTTGAACTGCTCTATTTAATGTTTTTCTGTAATATACTATGTATTTTATTTACTCAATCTTTAGTACCTAGAACAGTATGTGGCCCAGAAGAGGCATTCAATAAGTATTTGTGGACTAAATGAATCCAGTGTCCATTTTTATTCTTTCATAGAGCCTACTATGTACCAGGTTTCTAAATGCTGGGGGACTGAAGTCAAGAAGACACAGTCCCTTTCTTAGAGTAGCTTATATTCAAATAAACAATAAATCTACATAATGCAATGTCAAACAGTATAAATACAGTGAAAAATATAAAGGGGGATAAGGAATGGGGACTCAAAAGATAGACTTATTTTAGTGTTTTGTTGTTGTTGTTGTTTTACTTTAAGTAGGCTCCACGCCCAACATGGGGCTTGAACTCATGACCGTGAGATAAGGAGTCACATGCTTGGGGTGCCTGTGTGGCTCAGTCAGTCAAGTGTCTGACTTCGGCTCAGGTCATGATCTTGTGGTCCATTAGTTTGAGCCCCACATTGGGCTCTGTGCTGATAGCTTGGAGCCTGAAGCCTGCTTCAGATTCTGTGTCTCCCTCTCTCTCTGCCACTCCCCTGTTCGTGCCTGGTTTCTCTCTCAAAAATAAATAAACATTAAAAAAAAAACAACAAAAAAACCTCACATGCTCTACCAACTAAGCCAGTCAGGCACCCCAGGATAGACTATTTTAGACAGGTATTTTGACAGGAAAAATATTTATACAGATACATGAGTGAAGTGAGAAATAAGTCTTATAAGGCTCTAGAGGAAAAACATTTTGGGAAAACAAAACAAAACAAAAAAGTCTGGAGGTAGAAATGAGCTTGACAGGTAGCAAAACTGAGGATAAAAAAGCTATAAGGTTAAGTCAAAGAGATGAGCAAAGGCCAGATTGTATACAGCCTTAAAGAACATTATAGAGTTTGGATTTTACTGCAGTGTAATAGGAAACCACTGGAAACATTTCAGCAGAACAACAAATGTATCTGTTTTAAGTTTAAAAAATCAGTCTGAATGCTCAGAAAATAGATTTTAGGGGGACAACAGTGGAAGCAAGAAGTAGACTGGAGGCTACTGAAATGAGTCATGCACGAAATGACAGTGAACTGGACAAGGGTGGTAACTACAGAGTGGACAAAAGTGATCAAATTAGGGATAAATTTTGGGGGTATTAATCCACTGGACTTACTGATAGGTTGCACGTAGGAAGTAAGGAAAAGAGAGAAATCAAGATCTTGGTGTTTTGTGTGGACAGTTAACGTGATAACACTGGGATGAACAAGACAGAAACATGTTTGAGAGCAAGAATTTCAAGAGCTCTGCTTTAAATCTGTTCAGTTTGAGATGTCCAATAGAAAGTCAAGCAGAGACATCAAATGGATGGGTTATTTGGAGCTTAGCAGAAAAATTAGAGCTAAAGGGAGAAACTGGAATAGATTAAGACAACTTAGGAAAAGATTACCAATAGAAAAAAGACCAGAAACAGGAATCCAGCAAAATTAAACATATCACACATAATACTATGAGAGCTTAGGAATGGAGGAACCAAGGAAAGTTTTTTGGCTTTCCTGGAGATGGAGAGTAGAAGATGAGCTTTAAGGATATAGAGTAAATACCCAGGCAATAGGAAAAGGGGCATTCCAGAGTAAAATGTAAAGATTATGGTGAGAGACTAAGAAGGGGGGGTAGGAGGAAATGGAAAACTTGGATTTTCAGCAGGTGCCACCAACTGAAAGAGAATATAAAAGAGGAGACAGGTTTTTCAGGAGAAGGAAGTGGAGAAGGTAGGAGCCAGCACCAAAGAGCATTTGGAACGTAAGTTTTCAACCAATGTTACAAGAATTAACGAGAGGCACAAACATGTTTCCTCCTCCTTTCTGTCTCATACTCCTACAAACTTCTACAAATTTCCAAGCAAATCTACATAACATCCAGCTACCTTCCTAGAGAAGAAAAAGATGAGGGCATGGACAGAGAGACTGAAGCAGAAATTACACTTGAAGTTTACATCATCTCAAATTAATTTTATCTCAGCCACTTCTCTACAGAATAAAAAACACAGAATCAGCACAGAGTATCACAGCACCATCACAGCACCATCACTTCTGTTTGTTTGTTTGTTTGTTTGTTGTTTAAGTAGGCTCCACACCAATGTGGGGCTTGAACTCACAATCCTGAGAAAAAGAGCTGCATGCTCTACTGACTCAGCCAGTCACACACCCTACACCAACCATCACTTTTAAAGGACTACAGGTAAATGTATCAACAAAACAAAAACAGTGTGAATTAATATCCCTGGAACAGTAAGATTCCCTTCTTAAATACTGTAAGATGTCCACATTAATTTGTCTATCTATTCAATTTATATTTTAATGCTGAAGATTGGATTACTAGCACACTTCACTACTAAAAAATCCTTTCCATAAATACAAATTTCTCCACATGAAAGAAATCATATCTTCAGCCTTCTACAACAGCAATGAGTTAACTAATTTGGGGAGGGATGATAGAGTGAAAAGTTAAATCCAAGAATATATTAAATTAGATAAAGCATTACCTTTTTAAATGAAATAATCCATAATCATGCTCTGCAAGAAACATCATTGTTCTGACACATGTCAGTAAACAGCTATAACTGCTCTCAGAGTTAGCTAGCATAGCCAGTAGACAGTCACAGATTGAGGCCATCAATTCTTTGTTTGGTAGAGAATTGGAGAGCTGCTCCAGTTCAGAAATAGAACCTTCAGAAGAGTTTGGCAAAATAAGTGCAATGTCCTGTGAGGGTGGAGAGGAGTAGGGAAAAATTTTCTTTCGTTATTATCACCATCGATTAACATTTTTATTTCAGAAACACACAGCAACTAATACTTAGTAATTATCTCATCAAAACATTGTCACCTTCCTACACCAAATATAAATTCAAACACATTAAGAACAATGGCGTCATTTTGCTCTTCTATAAAAGGTAATTCAAGGATATACACTTAAAGAAACAAAGACAAATATTTTACTTTACAATATTTTTACTTTAAAAGAATATCTCTTCTTAAGCTTACACTTGTTTGTCTGGCTCTATGCCCAACGTGGGGCTTGAACTCATGATCCCAAGATCAAGATTTGCATACTCTACTGAATGAGCCAGCCAGGTGCTCCTACACATTTTTCCTTCTGTACTGCACTGAGTGTAGTTTCTATCTTCAAGTGGTTACATTCTTTTGGTACTAAAAGATTTTAAATCATGTGTTATTGATTAATTTGAATATCTTTTTAATTTATAAAGAAATCATTCAATGAAATAAATTTTTTATATGTTTATTTAGAGGGGCGCCTGGGTGGCGCAGTCGGTTAAGCGTCCAACTTCAGCCAGGTCACGATCTCGCGGTCCGTGAGTTCGAGCCCCGCGTCGGGCTCTGGGCTGATGGCTCAGAGCCTGGAGCCTGTTTCTGATTCTGTGTCTCCCTCTCTCTCTGCCCCTCCCCCGTTCATGCTCTGTCTCTCTCTGTCCCAAAAATAAATAAACGTTAAAAAAAAAAAAATGTTTATTTTGTTTGAGAGAGAGAGAGAATGCATGTGCGGGAGAGGGGCAGAGACAGAGAGAAGGACAGAGAATCCCAAGCAGGCTCTGACTGAGCCACCTAGGTGCCCCCAGTGAAATAAATTTTAATGAACATATTGGAATTTAAAACATCACAAAAAGAAATGGATAGAGCAAATAAACATTTAAGCACTGTCTTTCAACTAAATATTTTATTTTCCTCTAGATTTTATATACTTTTAAAATTCAAGTTTTTCAGCACTAAGCAAGTTTAACCAACAATAACTAAAAACTCTCACCACTCTTTTTATAGAAGTAAATAAAGTAGATCTTACAGAAACATTTTTAGGGATGTCTCATTGCCTTTAATCACTTCAACATACTGTAAACTAGTATTCAACATGGGTTACAACCAAAAAACAAAGTTTGAATCAGAAGGCAAATATAGTAAGATGAGGCCAAGAATGAGGTTTACGTGATCAGGGCAGCTATGGTGCTATGGTGTCATTCAGATTAGTCATAAAACCTGACCTGGGTTATATAACAAACACCAGTCAAATGGACACTTTAGGGTATAAGGACTTAAAATATCCTCTCTGCCAGGTCCAAAACTATATTCTACCAGGTCCTCTTTTTGTGAAAACAAGTCACACCAAAAATGCTCCTTCTTAGGTGTTAAATGTAACCAAACTGGATTTTTGTCAGCTGAATAAAGATAATCTTCCAACATGGGATCCTATTAAAAATATTCTGCCTGGAGGCACCTGGGTGGCTCAGCTGATTAAGAATCCAACTCTTGATTTTGGCTCAGGTCACAATCTCAGAGTTCGTGAGATCAAGATCCCCGTCAGACTGCACTAACAGTATAGAGCTTTGCTTGGGATTCTTTCTCTCCCTCTCTCTCTCTGCCCCTCACCCTGCTTGTGCACACGTGTGCACTGTCTCTATAAGTAAATAAATATTAAAAAATATACATTCTGCCTGAAAAAAATCACATCTGATTAGACAGGAGCATTATGATAAGCTAAAGTACCATTAGGTATAGAAATCTTAAAAAATCTCAATCACAATGAGCTTTAAAAGTTAAAACAATTTTCATTAACTCATGGAATTATAAACTGGAAGTCAATAATATACAAAGGTAGAAATACTACTACTTTTGGTCAACATCTGTAAGGAGAGTAGTCGGAAACACACTAAAACTGTAGTAGCCTATGATACCTTCAAAAGTTGTCCTAACAAAAAAACACATGGTATTAATTCAACCAATCACAAAGCGATAAAATTCAACAATGAATCTGTGTATAAGTGGAATGAAAATGAACATGCTGGACATAACCAACCCCAATGAATATAGTGGCACATAAAGTAACTATCCAATGATGCAATCTCATAAAGAGCTCTTCAGAGAAACCTGTGAAGTACAAACCCAAAGAAAGCTATGAAGCACCAAACCATTTTATTATTGGTTCACTGGTCAAACAAGATCTCCCCAAACAACAGTAGGAATAATAAAACAGATGAGATCTCTGTGTTCACAGACAAGATTTATATCAAGGGAAGCTTTGGAACCATATACAAAAAATGAATTTATAAAATAACTATAAATACCTGATCACAGAGAGACTGCAAAATGGATGTGATATATTCAACACATTGTTGGCGAATAACACTGTCTCCAGGAGACCGCACCAAAGCTAACAGATCCTGGAATATCTCTGCATATCTTTCATCACCTTTAATAGTTCCATTAATTAGATGCAAAATAGCTAATTTACAAGCTTTGTGTGAAGCCAGAGCATCAAGAAGAGCAAGCAACCTGGTGGTTTGGCTAGTGTACTGTTTTTCTTTATCTTCTGAAGTGCTGAAATAAAATCAATACATTTAGTAAACAAAATTCTTAACTTCAAGGCATTATTTAACTAACATTTATTTTCCAACACATATCATCTTACACAAATCTTGTATAAAATATTTCAATCCTTGGATATGATGACTTCTCTGGAATTTTATAATTATTATAAAATTTTATAAATTCAGATTTCAATATGTATTTTTTTAAATCAGAGTACTTTATAGTTCACCTTTAAACACCCAAAATCAAGACCTTCAGGATATCTTGCACGTGAAATAAAGTTTTCCAATTAAAAACAATCTACATATATTCATATACATACACAAATGTGTATGTATACCTGTGTATATGTGTACACACACACATATATATGTATACACACACACACACACACACACACACACACACACATATATTATCTGAGCATTCTAAACCCTGGTTTCCACATTCTAAGTGAAAAAAAATGTATGTGTCAAAAATAATTTGAGGAAAAAATGTTTAATACCTTTGCAAGTCTTCTACAATCAAATCCAACACAGTTCTCATAATCAGAAGTGCAGTTGGTGAGGCAAGATCACACAATTGAACACAAATACGCCGTAACATATGTTGAATGGGCTGGCAGGTTGTGCCAGAGAAAGAGCGAACTATTTCTTGGAGCAACTTTGCTTGAACATGAAGGTGCATGCTCCACAATTTTCGGGTGTTGAGTGCCACTGATATATCATGTGGCTCAATAACCTGTTAAAAAAGTATATTGTGTGTGTACGTAGATTTTCTTTAATATTTATTTATAGTCACAAAAATTGTTCAGGAAGAACTGTTACGAAAAGAACACATGCTTAAAACATTTTTCTATTATACAATTAAACATTTGCTTGAATTCAATTCATCTAGAAAATCTTATTGTTCTCAGGTTAGCAGTCAGTAGAACAGAGTCCATTGGTGAACCAACCTAGTTAATGGCAAATTCTAACACATGATAAAGGGGAAAAAAAGGATTTAAAAATAACAAAAGTACAAGTATACATAACAGCATAATAAAATTCACATTAACAAAAATTTATTAAAATGTTGCCCCCCATATTTCTTTAATGACCAACTTGCTTCAGTTTTATCTCACCCTCATCCGGTTATTTTATGTCTTTTTTAGGGGAAGGGGATGAGGGTTGTGGGTTTGGTTTTTTTTTTTAACAAAATCACTGGCTTTTTTTAGTGTTACTGCAGTCATTTATAAGATGCATGTTATATGGAAGTGATACCTGAGTTGTTTGCATGGGCAATGGTAGAGGCAGCAGCTCTGAAAGTAGTATGAGTCCAGAAAAAAATCCTTCAGGAACCTTCAAGATTGAAGAAAGAACTTCTTTTAACATTAAAGACCAAGTATTATTGGCCAGTGTCTCTTCTGAGATTGTGAGTTTTTCATTAACTCCTTGTGTAAAAGTCAGTAAGATATCAATGATATCATTTTGAATTTTCTGTTCATCACTATCCAAACGACCTGAGAGAGGGATAGAGCACAGGAGCATGTGTAAAGTCACAAGTGCTGAAGGAACACGCATGTCCTTAAACTCAAAGGATCCACCTCTCAGGAGTTCCGTTAACATAGTTTTAAGAAGAGTGAGTGTGCAGCGAGCCATTGAAATAGTAGTAACTCTGTGAAGGGTAGTCCCCATGTTGACATGGAGCCTCCAGGGCTGAGTCAGAATACTGTTCAATTTTTGTAGAACCCGAATAAAGGTGTCCATTCCTTCAGCAGAAAAAAGCTGAATAACGGCAAGATTCCATTTCAGGTCTTTCTGTTGACCTTTATATAGGATAAGGGGAAAAAAAACTAATTACTTATATGTTAATAATCAGTTAAGATCTTTTAATATTTTATTTAATAAATGACATTTATACTAGGCCTTAAGAATAGTTTTTAATGTATAATAGCCATATTACCTTCAACAGGAGGTGGTGGACACGCGACATTACAGAGAACACGCAAGGCAGTGGTAAGGCCAACTCCTTCTGGGGTCATCAAATTATCAATATTCTTTAAAAATAAAAATGAACAGAAAGTTTAATTCTTGGTGCTTTGATACAAATCGAGAAAAAATTCCCAAGAAGGCATTAGTTAAAAATACATTTCATAGTAAGTACTTACACTTTAAGTATCTTAATTAAATGTAAAACATGAATAATGCTTATGAAGTTTATAAAGGTTATTTTATAAAATGAATAATTACAAAGTGCAAGTAGATTAAAAAGTGCTGATTAAAAACAAAGGTAACATACAAAACTGAATGAGACTCCTTGTATTAAGAATTTAAAATAGTTCTTTATCATATACTCTTTCTAAATACCCTCCCTCCCAAAAATGAAGCAATAACTGATTTTACAGAGCCTTGTGGGCACTAAACCTCTTTTAAAACTGAGGAAGCAACAAGGAAAGTTTTAGCACTATATAACATACACTTAAATATAGATACCTAGTTGTGATGGTCAGTTAGGACATGGTTAAATGAAAAAGAAATACAGTTGCCTATGTCCTTAGCACCTGCCCATGCCATGTTTCCTGACAATAGTTATGTCTGTTTTTGTAGTTTCTACAGAGAAGCACAGATGGTTTGAAAATCCTCAGAAAAAATAACATTTAAAAATGTTACTCTTTCAGCTTCTAAACCTCAGAGGAGGAACTTAAAAATTAGAAAATTCCTTTCCCTTATACATTTTTCACCTTACATCTTTTCCTCTGATTTCTTCCTTGCTGCCTTTCCATGATAATTCCACAAACTACATAAGGCAGCATGGAGCCACCAAGGGAAGTTTCAGTCTCAGATGAACTGCTTTTGGTATATCTTGGAATAAGAGTCATTCATTATTAAGTATAATTAACGAATAAGGATTTACAGAAAAGTCAAAATTCCTTTAATTATAGCACGTAATTTAAATTTCTAGAACTAAATTTCTTACTGGTTAAAATCTTGTACTCAAGTATCTGATGTTTACTGGATGTTTCCTTATATATTTTCCTGACCACACACAAGTACCCCGAATACATGACAACTTAAATTTACAGACCAAAAATGATATTTCTGCCAAATAAAAGACTGAATATAATGAGAAGCTCTAGACGTCATACAAAGCATAGAGTGAGGAACACAGAAGAATATGATGGCACCAAAGGAGATTAAAGTACTCTTAGGAAAGATGGAGTAAAAGGAGAAGATAAGGGAGACAAGTCAGTAAAGAAAAATCTAAAGCAGAGAAACCCAGATTAGAAAGATATACATGTATGTTATTTTAATAACACATTTCAACTCCAAGACCAAGATGTTTTACACACACACACATACACAAAAATACACACAGTTTACCTGTTAAATGAAAGAGGAGAATAATTCAAGGTTCATTCTTTTAGCTTAAACTTTTTATGCATCTATGACCACCTTTGTTACACTGACTTCCTATGTTACACTAACTTCTAAAACTGACAATACAACAATCTTAGTGAATTTTTAATTACTAATTACTTGAATTGTATATGAATTTTTCAAATGTACTATTATGAGTTTTATGATTTTCAACTTTCATGAATATTTTATTTATAGATGTGACCATCCCAAATTAACAAATTTATAACTAGTCCCCATTGTGATTATCTGGAATTGACTCTTGTCAATTTTTGCCTAAAAATTTTGAAGGAAGTTCTTTTTTCACTAAAGTTTAACTTAAACAATTATATGTTAAATTACTTAACTTTAAAACACTGTTGTAAATGTCATCAAAATGGCAGTGATATTACTCCAATTTGAGAAAAAAATATGAAAGAATCTGGTAGTGGAAAGCAGTACAGTACACAGGGTTGTCTGCATGTGTATTCCCATATACACACCGTCACATACCCATCTACATATATGTATGAATCTGCACCCATAAAGTCTAGTAAATCAATCAAGTATACTTAACAATTACTGCATTATCTACATAAATGATTTAAAGTAACACTACTATACACTACCATACAGTTCCATAAAATCAAGGTACTTTTAGGTTTTACTTACCTGTTTAACGTATTCAATTAGGTTTGGGATGCAGTTAATTTCAAATCTAAGGTTTTTCAGAGGTTCAAGCCACTTGCCAAGTTCTTAAAAACAAAGAGGTCATTTATAACATAATATTTTAAAATAAAAGCCTTTATAACAAAGGAAGTAAAGGTATTCTTTTCCAAAGAACATTGTCAGATTCATACTGATTTCAATAATCTAAACTTCATACAGGAACGAGCTTATGTCTAATTTTTTTTAAAAAGTTTTAACATGAAATGTAAATGGACTACTATACTGGTTTAGAAGTAAGAAGTGACCATTCTTAGTTACTTGGTTTCTGAAAACTTAAGTGTTTACATGCTTAAACAGGACCATCAACTTACAACATTAAAAAGATTTATAAAAGACTTTTTATAAACTAACATAATAAAATAGTGTTTATTCACTTAATGCTACTGCTGCCTCCCACACCCTCCAAAAAGCATGAACAAAATATATTAATTTCTAACAGGATCAACCCTGTTGGGGGAGTGGTAGACATTTGCTGAGTGTCTTTTCTCTTAACCTGAATTTTAAATTTTATCAATTTCCTTATTTGTCTTTATAAAATTAAAAATAATCACTATCATCCCAAAATAATAACACACTTTGCTTATAAACAATTATAAGTGAAATATACCATCTACCACAAATGAATTTAAAACTCTTCTAGAAAAAAATGAACAAACAAAAAAAGAAAAAACAGATCCATAAATATAGAGAAGAAACTGGTGGGTTGCCAGAGAGGATGGGGGTGGAAGGATGAGCAAA
This sequence comes from Herpailurus yagouaroundi, assembly GCF_014898765.1. Taxonomy (NCBI): domain Eukaryota; kingdom Metazoa; phylum Chordata; class Mammalia; order Carnivora; family Felidae; genus Herpailurus; species Herpailurus yagouaroundi. The sequence goes on from NW_024412417.1 coordinate 6,732,472, forward strand.
ATGAGTGAAGTGGAGTGGGAGGCAAAGGCTTCCAGTTATGGTATGAATAAATCACAGGGATGAAATATACAGTGTAGGAAATATAGTCAGTGGTATTATAATAGCACTGTATGGTAACAGATGATAGATACACTTGCAGTGAGCATAACCTTATAGAGTTGTGGAATCACTATGTTGTACAATTGAAACTAATGTAACATTGTGTGTCAATTATACTTAAAAAAACTGAGTGGAATAATGTAGAAAAAAACCCTCTCCTAGAAGCTGCGCTATAATACCTATACTTTATCACCAAAAATGTTTTAAGAAAAGCATTCTAATGTAAAAAGTGATATGCCAGTTCCAGACACTTTGTAGGAAAAACTAAAGGAAACTGAAAATAGTCATGTCTCTCCTTGGTTCTACACACTCCTCCATGAGGATTACAACCATGCACATGAGTATTTTTCCTCTGTGTTTTTAAATTAACTCTTTCATATATACAGAATATATTGTCCCAATGAAAAATATAAGGAATAATAAAACATATATGTGTACCCATCACCCAGAATAAGTAGTAAAGCATTAATAATACCTTTGAAGATGTTGTGTGACCTCCTTTTATATAGGCACACTACAGGGAAAAAACCTATTTCCTAGATGGGAAGCTGAATTTACTACCCAACTTTTACTGGTAGTACCACACATAAAATTTAAGATTAAAAAGAAAAAAGGCCACATGCTATTTATAGTATTTACTCAATGTTTTCAAATTTTCTATTTGGTAAGGTCAGAAAGCCAAAAATCAAAGCAAAATAATAAAAAACTGTGATTAAATACCTTCGATTTTTCAGGACTGCCCATATAAGCTTTGCCATAAACTTCATTCAACATACATTTAAATATTGTAGAAAATAATGCTCGGGGTGCCTGGGTGGCTCAGTCGGTTAAGCATCTGACTCTTGATTTTGGCTCAGGTCATGATCTCGCTGTTTGCGTGTTTGAACCCTGCACTGGGCTCTGCATTGACAGTGCGGAGCCTGCTTGGGATTCTTTCTCTGCCCCACCCCTGCTCATGTTCTCTATCTCTCAAAATAAATAAATAAACTTTAAAAAAATTATTAAAAAAAGAAAAGAATGTTCATATTCACTATCTTTCACTGTTAAAGATGTGTTAATGACAAATAGATTTCTAAGTTGTACTTAGAATAGTGTTATACTTAGAAATATATATAGAAAAACACACACATATGCAAACTATACACAAAACTCAACTTTTGAATTCACCTTTAAGCTACTTCTTCCATTTTGATTAGTAACTTCAACCAACCACCAATTACCATGATTTTCCAGGAAAAGGTACTTGCAACAACTTCCTAAAAATTTTTTTAGGAACACCATATAAAACACTTTCATATAGGGTACCCTGAGGCAATAACAGAGTATTACTATATTATCAAAACATGATAAAGTACTAATTACAGATATTCAAAGACTTTTCCCTTCACATATCATAAATGCTTAAACAACTTCAAGTACCATACCTTGTAATTTAGCATTATTTTCATCTGCTTTACAAAGCTTCAAGAGAGATGCTGCATGCTGTTCTAGCATTTGGACATCACTGGAAGACTGAACCACCACCAAAATAAGTATGCATGCATAATTATAAGCTACTGACTTCTTAGACTTGGAATCACTGAAACAAAATAAGGTTTTAAAGTTTTTGGTATGAAAACAATTCTTCCAGGAACAATTTTAAACATTTTTTTTTCTATTTGGTTTTAAAGAGACCAGGGAATTTTACAATGAAACATGACTAACTTCCTGAAGACATGAAATCAGATTTTAACATTCACCTCCAATTCACCTGAAAGCACTACTTAAAAGTATATAAACAAAGAACACGTATCACAATAGAAAGTGAAATTCTATTAAGAAATAAGATTGGAAGAACAATGAAATATTAACAATAAAAGATCCAGAAGTCTACTTCAATGGTCTCCTTTAAAATGTTTGTCCACTCCAGATAAGTAAGAACAAGTGTGATGAATCAATCTACTGCCATCATCACTCAGTCTTCTACTGTAAAACTGTTGAGGTAGAGCTAGGCATGGAAGCCAATGGTGTTTGCCTTTCAACCCCCCCCCCCCCCCACACACACACACAAAAGACCTATCACTCAAGGAGTCATAGCAAGACCCTGTTGTGAGGCCAGCTACCTGGATGTCACTGCTCTGTATGACATGAGCCAGGAAGAGCATGTTTACCTCCTCAGACACTAAAATCCTCTGCCCTCCAGGGCAGCTCTTGAAAACTAGTATCATTCTAAAATCCCCCACATCCATTTAGTCAAAGTACTTCTGAAACCAGAGCACCACAGTGTAAAGGTGAGGGAAAATTCAAGACAGCAAGATAGTCCTCATTACTCTGCAAGTATATATTTTGGTGCCTTAGGATTACTCTACACACAAATTAGCAAGGGTACTACAGTTGCAATCTTGTCAACACCAAGGGGAAACTGGAAGAAGCTGCAAAAAGATCCATTTCGTTGCTTTATAGCACATCTTATATTTTAGAGATTTCTGTCATACTAATCCTTAATTAACAAATTATGTATTATGTCAAAAAATAATTACAGTTTTTACTTTCAAATGCAACACCTACTTTTAAGAAACTAGCCCTTTACTGACACAGTTTTCCCGAATAATAAAAAATTTAACAAGTAAAAAGAAAATTACCCTAAGGCTTCTTTGGAATAGTACTCCATTAGAGTAATAAGACTTTGGAGATTTTTCTCAAGACTGAAAACATGACCAACAGCTGATCTTCCCACAGGGTTAAAAGTAATCAAATAAAGATTGTGAAGGGTTCCCAAGAGATCTGAATGGTCAGTTTCTTCACTGGCTGTGCAACGCTGAAAATGGCTGAAGAGCTCTGTAATACACTGCAATGTCTGTGTTGAGTCCTGTAGCCACAAGGCAAACGCATCATCAATGACACCATCAGACTGAAGACCCTCCTCTTCATCTTGATCATAAAGGTGACACAGAGCTCGGATCAACAAATTTGTTGCTTCATATTCCGACATAAAAAAAAGAAGACCCTTTTGTGACTGTGCAAGAAACTTTAAAACATCTTTTGTGGCTTGCAGCACACCAGGGTGGGCACTTGTTACCGGAATTGACAGAAGCAAGGTAACTAACTCCAAGAAGTGATGACTATGAAGATACCTGTAGAAAAATTAATTGATACGTGTGAAGTCAGTGCAAAACATTCTTCATTTACTCAATATTTGTTAGATAGGAGAGAGGTAAAAAAGTTAATGGCCACAATCTTTACCCTCAGCAATATACTACTTTAAGAACATAACGCAAGCAGCAAGTCTTCTCTCCACTGGGTCAAATAAAAGTGAAATTGCGTGAGGCTTTTTTCTAGCTAACATTCAATGGACGTTCAACAAATAACTGTGGACAAGTTTTCTCTTTCCAGAATCAACCTTGACTTTAAATTCTGGATCTTCTTTCCAGGCCACTTATCAAATATTTCTTTTTCACCATGGTCTTCCTCTACTCATGGTATATACCAGTGTATCTGAATTAAGTGTATCTAGGAAAAATATAGTACATGTACTACAAAAATATGTAGTTTATTCAGATTTACTATAGGTAGTATATCTGAATTAGTACTTTCTACTAGAGTAAATAAGTTAAAATTATCAATGTTTAGTATTTGAATAGTTAATACTATCATATAGCACTTTTATCAAATCTAAGAACCATTTTTTAGCATACATACTTTTAGTAGAAAAAAGCATGAACTTACTCAACACCCCAAAATAGACACAAATGCTACTGCGTTGTCCTAAAAATACTGTGCTCCATGTATTTATCCATTTCCCTCCCTCCAACCCCTGGCAATCGCTGATCTGTTTACTGTCTCCACATAGTTTTGCCTTTTTCAGAATGTCATGTATTTGGAATCATACAGTATACAATTGCTTCCTCATATTACTCCTTTAACGCAGGCTTCTACTTCAGGATAACAAACACCCCCCAGTAACTTCTAGACTACAAAAGCAAACAATCCTCAAGAAGATAAAATCCCAGAACCACTATACTCTAAGAGCATCTTTTAACTACTCTGTGGAGTGTTCAGAAACCGTTAATACTGCAGGCCTCAGACTGCTTACTCTTAGAAACGCCTTCTTTGAGGCTGGTCCTCGGCTGGCATCTGGGAACCCGGATTTGAGGAGGGGGAGGGTTGCATCCCCCAATTGGTAAGAATGCCCACTTTGCCTAAAATGTTTACGCAAACAACATGGTTTACAGGGAACACCTGCTTTCTTTCTGGAAGGAAAGCATTACTTCAAACTAATCTCTCCAAAATGCAATTATTTCTCCTTTCAAAATTCATTGCCCCTCCTAATTTACCAGGTTCTATCAATAAAATCCCAGTTCTAGTAGGTACCCTAGCTAGAAACCTCAAAACACCTTTGGCTCCTTCTCACTTTCTCTTAGCTATTAGGTCCAGTCACCAAGTCCTAGTAACTGCTCTTTCAAAACCCTCTCGCTATTAGCACAATATTTGTCTTTCCATTCCCTGTAAGTGCTACTATATTTGGTAAGTACTTAAAGTACAATCTAGACTGGCTCATCTACTTCCTTAACTCCAATTTCTTTTCCATTGCAATATATCTTAACAACATAAGATCTCAGAATGCTATTTTGATCAGATCTACTACTCTGAAATAGTGAAGAGCTTCCCACATTCTAAAAAAAATCCAAATTCCTTAGCACAGCATTCAAGGCCCTATATTTCAAGTGTGATATCTAAATGTACCTTCTCCAGTTACAGAGGAGAAAACAATACTTAATAAGCCTTTAATTATTGGTTTCCCTTCAGTAACTAAGAGCATCACTCCCTTCCTTAAAGTCACTACCCTCAGGTATCCTCAGTGCATGACTTCACCTCCTATCTTATTAAAAATAAAGGGGTCAGTGTGAAGTGTCTTTGCTCTTTTACTGTCTCCATGTTATAAATGTATCTATATTTATACACATAAGATTTCCTTTCTCCTGTTCAAAGCCAAACCTCTACACTTGTACTCTTGACCTCATCTCTTACCAGACCTTGCTCTAGCATTATCATCTTTTATTACCGTAAGAACTCAAACTAAGGCAAGATCTAATAGTTTCAGCGAAAAACAGGAATGGGTATGTACAGATTTTAGAATGGTTAAGATCTCATTTTCTGTTAATGCAGTATGCCCTAAATCAAATGAAAAATTAATCAACGAAATAAGGAATAACAATTAAAATGCCATTTTCTCATTAGCTACAAAATTATTTACAAGCAAAACGCCAAAAAATAAATTATCAAAAATTAAAACAAAATTTAAAAATCTACTGTGGGTGCTGATCCTAATAATGTCAAACTCTATCAACAAAAAGAGTTAGATAGGGGCACCTGGCTGGTTCAATCTGTGAGCATTTAACCAGGTCTGTAAAATTAAGTTAGTAAAATGTAACTTTAATTTGCAACATATTAAAATGATAAAGTACAAAGAGGTTCACACAGAAAAGTTCTCTCCTTCCTGGGCCATCTTCTTGTACCACCTTCCCAGAAGCAACTCTACAGTTTCTCATTTATTCTTGCTCATAGACATGCTTATGTAAGCACTGTTGTTAACTATCACTATCTTTAACTTAAATTACTATTACTAGTTTAAGTACTAATAAAATGCAGCTCTCCCACAGTAGCATACTTCTCAGTTTCACCACTCTTTTGAAATAGAGTATTCTTGGGGCGCCTGGGTGGCGCAGTCGGTTAAGCGTCCGACTTCAGCCAGGTCACGATCTCGCGGTCTGTGAGTTCGAGCCCCGCGTCAGGCTCTGGGCTGATGGCTCAGAGCCTGGAGCCTGTTTCCGATTCTGTGTCTCCCTCTCTCTCTGCCCCTCCCCCATTCATGCTCTGTCTCTCTCTGTCCCAAAAATAAATAAATGTTGAAAAAAAAAAAAAAAGAAATAGAGTATTCTTACACAGATATGCACTGCCTACAGACAGATTTGAAAAACCAAAATCAATCACACAAAATTGTCTGTAGTGATTTGTGAAACATATTTTCCCCGACTGAAAATGTCTTACCTAAAGAGAACAGGGTATGGGTCATCCCTTTCTGGAGGTCCAGTAATACGTGCCATCGTTGGGAAAGACTTAACAGGAGGCTGGATCATTGTATGAGGTGCAGTTTCCATTAAATGGAAAACTTCTTCCAGGAGGTTAATAAGCTTTTCTATTTCCCCTTCACTTATATTTGAGGATTCCAAAAGATCCATATCCATTGAAGCCTCTACCTCATTTTCATATTCTGGGTTTGTTCTCTCAAGTCCTGCATCTGTGTCATGATCAGGTTCACCGTGGTTAGGAACAGATGAAGTCTTCTCTGCTAAATGGTCACCAAGTCTTTTAATCTCTGACAAGATTTCATAGAAATGGCACTTCTGAAGAATAGCAGAACCAGCAGTGACAACTCTCACAGTCTGATCTAAAAGTATGAGCTCCAAAAGTTTTTGATAGCCACTTTTTTCATTCTGCCTACCTCTTAAAAAAGCTTCCATTCCTTCTGTCATACTAATGACACTGTCCAAAGCTTTAAAAGCATTTAACTTAAGAGAAGATGAGACATGATCAGCAAACAGGAGCTCAAATAATCCATTGATTACTCCTGCTTGTAGCAGTCCCATGACTCCTTGAGCCCCACATTCTGCTAGTGAGGACACTAATTTGGTCCCAGCTTTGAGTTGTCGGACATTTAAGGCAATGGGTTGGCGAAGAGCTACTTGTAAATTTAAAGCTTGCATGGTCCAGTCTACCAACTGGTCAAGAGAGTCTTGTTTTGTGTTTTTCAACTGCAAATAACTTAATCCTTTTATTATTAAACTTGGAATTTCTTCTAAAGCTGTTACCCACTTTGCACCTCTATCTTCCCGATACAAATCTAACAGTTCAGTTAACTTCACTGAGGCTTCTACTGCCCCTGAATTTTCTTTATCTGGACCTTGATCCTTCATCCTACTGATTTCAATTTCAAAAGTAGTCTTGTATGGACAGCTGAAGTATAAGAGTGGTACAAGTTCCCTATCATATGGATCATATGTCATAGGAGGAACTGAAGCTAAGTCTTCAGCAGTGTATTCAACATCAAAGTTTGGATACTTAAATGTTTCACGTTCCAAGTCAGCAATTCCATCTTCATCACTGGAAATTTGTTCATAACCATCATCCCCTGAAAATCAGTTTGAATATTTAAATATTACTGTTGTTTAATGCAAAAAAATCTAGTTAATCAAAAAAATAATTTAGTACTATGGCAAAAAATTAGAATGATTTCTTCAATAAAATTAACTTCTGCTCCAACATCTTATCAACAATTACCAACATTTTATAATTTCTAATAGAATAATTAATAAGAAACTTCATAAGCAAAGTCTTCTATGTGTTCAACTTTACAACTGACTCTTCTATGGATATCTTCTCTTCACAGAAATAAAATTAGAAATGTCTTGGGGTGCCTGGGTGGCTCAGTGGGTTAAGCGACAGACTCTTGGTTTTGGTTCAGGTCGTATCTCACAGTTCATGAGTTCAAGCCCCATGCTGGGTTCCGTACTGACAAGTGCAGAGTCTGCTTGGGATTTTTGCTCTCTCCCTCTCTCTGCCCTTCTCCACCTTGTGCATGAATTCGTGCTCTCTCTCTCTCTCTCTCTCTCTCTCTCTCTCTCTCTCTCAAATAAATAAATTTTTTAAAATGTCTTAAAGGAATAAAAAACACCTCTCTCAAGAAGGAAGAGGTTAACCTTGCCCTCTTTCAAAAAAAATTTTTTTTTTTAATGTTTTTATTTATTTTTGAAGGAGAGAGAGAGACAGAGCATGAGTGGGAGAGGAGCAGAGAAAGAGAGAGGGAGACACAGAATTTGAAGCAAGCTCTAGGCTTTAAGCTGTCAGCACAGAGCCCGATGTGGGGCTCGAACTCACAAACTGTGAGATCATGACCTGAGCCGAAGCCGGATGCTCAACCAACTAAGCCACCCAGGCGCCCCAACCTTGCCCTCTTAAGAGTATTTTTAAGATGGGGGAAAAACTGACAGGCAAAGATTATTAAATTTAACTGTAACACCATAATCACAAAGCTAAACCAAATTTTTCAGTGAAAGCATTTTAAGTTCTTTTTTAACATTAATTTCATATTCCCCAATTTTTTTTAATTTAGATTTTAGTTAACATACAGTGCAATATTGGTTTCAGGAGAATTCAGTGATTCATACACTATCCAGTGCTCATCACAACAAGTGCCCTCCTTAGTACCCCCAACACCCACCTGGCCCATCTCCCACTCACCTCCCTCTGTCAACCCACGCTTTGTTCTCTTATCATTAAGAGTCTCTTATGCAGGGTGCCTGGGTGGCTCAGTTGGTTGAACAACCGACTTCAGCTCATGTCATGATGTCACAGTTCGTGGGTTCAAGCCCCCTATCAGGCTCACAGCTGACAGTACAGAGCCCATTTCAGATCCCCTCTCTCTGGCCCTCCCCCACCCATGTGTGTGCACGCATGTACTTTCTCTCTCAAAAATAAACTTAAAAAAAGAAAAAAGAGTCTCTTATGGTTTGTTTCCCTCTTTTCTTTCTCTTTTTTCCTCCCCTTCCCATTTATTCATCTGTTTTGTTTCTTAAATTCTAAATATGAGTGAAATCATAAGGTATTTGTCTTTCTCTGATTGACTTATTTCGCTTAGCATGATACATTCTAGCTCCATCCATGTCGTTGTAAATGGCAAGATTTCAGTTTTTTGTTTGTTTATTTTTGAGAAAGAGACAGAGCATGGGCAAATGAGGGGCAGAGAAAGGGAGATACAGAATCTGAAGCAGGCTCCAGGCTCTGAGCTGTCAACACAGATCCCAACTCGGGGCTCCAAATCAAGAACCACGAGATCATGACCTGAGCCAAAGCGGGACGCTCAACACACTGAGCCACCCAGGCGCCCCAAGATTTCATTCCTTTTGATGGTTGAGTATCATATTCCTGAATTTTTATTTCTCTTCATTTACCTGCCACACAGACCTGTATTTTTTAAATTTTTCAAAAAAGTTATTTATTTATTCTTGACAGAGAGAGCACATGCACGTGTGTGCAGGGGAGGGGCAGAGAGAGAGAGAGAGAGAGAGAGAGAGAGAGAGAGAGAGAATCCCAAGCAAGCTCTGCACTGTCAGCACAGAGCCAGACTAAGCCACCCAGGCACCCCTCCTAGGTCTGTATTTTATTTTTAAAGAAAATTTATTCACTTAAAATGCTCAGTTGGACCAAAACAAAGCTTTCTTATCATTATACATGTGCAACTTTTTCCTGTATTTCAAATAAAACAAGGTTAGAGACAAAACTTGGTTTTACTTTTTAACACTGCTATTGCCTGGTTGTGGGAAAACTGAAATAATTGCCTACATAAGAAAAGGAAATGTTTCTAGAGTATTCTTCCAGCATCAGCCATCTGTAGACATCCTTTTGTTCAAAACAAGTTTGCTTTAGCCATATATACTCATCATTATTTGAAAAGATAAGGGCCTACAGAGGCCCGACTCTGGGATAAGCCAGATATCTTCTATTAAAAACCAAAATAACCAGCCTCTTTCTCTCACCTTCTCTACAAAAATGATTAAGAAAATAGCCTGCCTGAAATCTAACTACTATTTGCCAAATACAATAAACATAAAAAATATTATTTGCTAATCTGGGAATGGGGGAAGATACAAAAGTATCACTCAATAACCTAATTATTTGTATTCTGTAAAAGGGCACCTGTGATACCAAAATGACCCTCATTCTCATGGAGAATAATCCTCACCCTATTTTAGAAAAAAACAAGGCAGTTTGTTATTTTACATAAATGCTTTAACATTACATGTCGTTTCTTAGACACCTTAAGAGTCAATTAGCTTGAGTCGCTCTCACTTTTTGCTTTCAAAAGAAAAATAAAGCCTAATGAAAGGACTACATCATGCTGTCATACATCCCTGTATAGTTGAGATTTTTTTCCCCCTGAATTTCTAAAAATGTAGCATTTGCTAAAGTATCTAGGTGGCAGGCATCTTTAGGAATTCCACCCAGCTTACACCATTCCTTTCTGAAAACAGCCCACCAAATCTCTACTCATGTATTTCCTACATGATCTTGCTTCCTGGCCAAAGCTGATGGTACCAAGGGACAAATGATATTGGAGCAAGCCAAACAATCTCCCAGAAAAATGCAAACAAGACTGAGCACAGGTAGTGTAGGCTGGTTGGTTAAAAAGAGATTAAACCTGGGGTGCCTGGGCGGCTCAGTCAGTTAAGTGCCAACTCTTTTTTTCTTTTTTTTAGTGTTTATTTATTTTTGAGAGATACAGAGACAGAACGTGAACAGGGAAGGGGCAGAGAGACAGGGAGACACAGAATCTGAAGCAGGCTCCAGGCTCTGAGCTGTCAGCGCAGAGCCCGACACAAGGCTCGAACTCACAAACCATGAGATCGTGACCTGAGCCAAAGTCGGACACTTTACCGACTGAGCCACCCAGGTGCCCCAAGCACCTGACTCTTGATTTCAGCACAGTTCTGAGTTTGAGCCCTGTGTCAGGCTCTGCACTAGCAGTATAGAGCCTGCTTGGGATTCTCTCTCTCCCCTCTCTCTCTGCCCCTCCCCTGCTCTCTCTCTCTCTCTCAAAATAAATAAACTTAAAAACAAAAAAAGGAGATTAAACCTGTGGGGTGAGCAGAGAAACAACAGTTGGCTGACAGAAAATAAAGCAGAAACATAAAGCAAACAAAAAACGGAAATCCCCGTTCTAGTCAAGTCTTGAGGTGCAGCTAGAGTCTATCCCTTGAGTTTCTTGAAAGTCATTTATCTTTGCTATGAATTCTCTTGGATTGCTGAGAGCTACAGCAAGTCAGTTCCTAGTACTTAAAACCAAAACGTCCTAACAAACATAACCTACCTTCACCTTCTTCATCCTCTTCACCTTCTTCCTCTTCATCTTCCTCTTCCTCCTCGGGGATACTGTCTACTGTGTGGCGATCATCCTCATCCTCATCCTCTTCTTCCTCTACGTCCACATCATCTTCATCATCTTCTCCTTCTTCTTGCTGTTCCTCTTCTACTTCTCCTTCATCAGAATATTGCCCTTCTTGGGGAACAGAATTCCGATCAGGAGAAATGGGTTCAAAGTAATCTTCTCTGTGAGAAGCATCCTCTTCCTTATCACCAGATACTGAAAAATTGAGATTTAAGGCACAGATTATTTTAATGGTTTAAATAACATAAGGCAGCATACTGGATACTGCAACTAGTTAATGACATTTTGGATGATTTAGCTCATAAATACCCTTTAAAAAAAAAAGTGGTTAAACTACCCGCTTTTAAAAATATTAAGAGTATATTGCACAATTTTACACAGTAAGAATTAATAAAGTATACTATTTTATGTTCTAACACCACAAACTAATCCTTTTCTTTATAGCTATTAAGTACACAGGTTGTTTACTTCTTCCAATACATATTGCTTATTTTTAACTGGTATTCTTCTGTATACACCACTACAGTAAATTATTTTCAAAGCAATGCCGGTACAGCTTCAAATGAATTAACTGATTTTTTTTTTTTTTTATACAAGTTCATTTGCCAAAAGAAAACACAAGGAAATATCGCATAGGATAGTGTGAGGGGCATTTATCAAGATTTGATTAACGATATCTAATTTTTCCTTTAATCAAAAAGCACTATAACATTAATCAGGGGATGAAAAACTAGCACTGATTTTGTTCACACCTGGCAAAGGTATGGGATCATCCTCATCATCATCAGGTGGAGGTGGTCCTGGAGGAGTTCTTGGTCCCCTAGGTTGTGGTCTTGGAGGGCTTCCATTAAACTGATCTTCTTTCTCCCCATCAGCTTTTTTATTAAAGACAGAAAAAGAACTCTCAAATTATTAAAGTGAAATGAATGCATGACAAAAATGCTGTTATCAGCTGAGTCTTTCATCTTCAGAATTTATTGTTAAACTTTTCCTTCCTAACAGCTAACAAATTTTACAAATTAATTTATATTACAAACATTAGAATTTCTGACTTCCCACATACCAAAATATACTCTTGGGCATTATCCCAGAGAAATGAAGACTTATCTTCCTCAGGAAGATGTACACAAATGTTCATAACAGCTTTATTTGCAAAAGTCAAAAACTGGAAAACATCTAAGTGTCCTTCAATGATTGAGTAAATAAACTATGATATATCCATACTATGTAATACTACTGAGCAATAAAAAAGAATGAACTATTGATACACACAACAGTGGATGAACTTCAAAGAAATTATGCTGATTGGAAAAAGCCCATCTCAAAAAGATACCTATTTATGCAATACTCATGATATAATATAATTACATTCCATTTATGCAATACTCATGAAATAATATAATTACAGAAATGGAGAACAGATTGGTGGTTGCCAAAGGTTTGAGATGGGTAGAACGGGTGTAGTTATTAAAAAATAACACCAGGCAATCTTGTGATGGTACAATCAAGTATTTTGATTGTAGTAGTGGTTATGAAAGGCTATACATGAATAAAACTGCATACAACTACACACACATACAGGCACACACACAAAGTGCACATATGACTGGTGAAATTTGAATGAAGCTCTACAGATTGTACCAATGCCAATTTTGTTTTGATATTGTTCTACAGTTGTAAAAGATGTTAACAGTGAGGGAGCCTGGGGAAAGAGTGCACAGGACTTCCTCATACATTTCTTTGCAACCTCTTATGGATCTATAATTATTTCAAAATTAAAAATTAAAAACACATACATCCATATAAATAAATGGATGAGCACAAATGCCAATTTTAAAACAATTCAGTAAATTAAACAAAAATTGTGAGTAGCCACTATATACACTAGGCACTGTGATAAAACTAGAAACACAAAATATAAGTAAAATATACTCTCAGCCCACAAGGAGCTCAGAGTCTGGTAAAAAAGACAAATGAGCACAGAAAACTAAAGGATTAAAAGAAAAAGTGAAAGATTAACTGCACTTAATAGGTAAGATTTAAGAAAAGGCATGAAAATATGGTATGTGACCATCAAAGACAAAGAGCTCACACGACACTATTAGATGATGTTTAAGAGAAGGTCATTTTATTTACTCATAAAATGCTCATTGTAAAGCAAAAGATTTTTCCTAGTGACCTCAATTATAACTTGAAAATGTATTCCTGAATCTCCATATTTCAACAGCTTACAGTAATAATACTGGAATAAGGAGATGAGACCCTCTGAAAGAGGAGTCCAACTACCTGCCTTATAGAAGGAGAGTCACTAAAGTTTAATGGAATTCTTGTTTTTCTTATCTCCACTTAATGAGCAAAAAGTTCCCAAAAAATGCGGGGGGGTGGGCGAATCTGCATTTAGACATCTAACCAAATCTGAAATGCACTCCTGAAAAAAAAATACCATTAACATGAGTATTCTAACCATATATACCAAACTTACTGCCTATTCTTCAATTCCTTTGGAGATAATTTTGATATTAAACCATGAATAAACACTGGAATACATTTCACTTACATATTAAAAAAAAAACCCTCAGGTCAATTAAAAAAGTATCTAGGAAACTAGAGGAAGAAAATGTAACCACTTCAACATAAAAATAAACTCTTATAGGAAAGAATTGTGAGACTGACAAAGATATCTTCTCAAGTTTTAAGGAAGTTTCAAAAGCTCTTCAAAGTTTCGAAGAGCTACTTCGATTACCTTTTCCTATTATAATGAACATAGTGTCACTGACAAAGACAAATTTAAAATTCTCACCATGTTTTGGATTCCTTTTCAAACTTGGCTGTGGCTGGGGAGGAGGTGGAGGTGGAGGTGGAGGTGGTGGAGAGTCTCTGTCATGACTTATCACTCTATCCACTGATCCATATATTGCCAGTGTCAGACAATTATACCAGCCTCTTAGCACCAAACCATCAGTATTCACCTAATTTGTTGGGGGAAAATATCTTCCAGGTTAATCTTTTAATATGCCAAAAGTAAACTGATATCAAATTACTCTATGGTTAAACTAAAGTCTTTAAAAGTATGCTAAAAGTGCAAAGGTCAATATTGATGGAAATACATCCAGAGGCATAGCTTTTATATGGCTCTCCAGAATTGCCATACCTAAATTTGTCTCAAGACTACATCTCTCCTGTCTGATACTTTACATCAACTCTGTTCAAAATGCATAACCAGATTCCCAGTCAAGAGAAGGGAAATGAGAATGAAATTAAGTGAGAGTTACTGCCAATTAATAAATTAAACTCCAATAGTTATAGAGGTCACGGAGGTGCACAAAAGCACAAATTATGCCCAGTCTCAAGAATTCTAATCCGTAAAATTGTACAGCATTCTTTTTATATGCCCAACTCATACATGCAAGTATACTTAATGTACCCATGTTGTACTTAAAAAGTAAGGGTAACCAGAAGCATTAAACAAATTGTTTTTGCAAAGGAACTTTCTCCTAAAAAGATCAAAGATTTTATCAATGCAATTAAACCTCAATATTTTCTTATAAAATAAAAAACAACTTGTTTTTCAGTGCTTATCTACATTAATTGCCATATTTCCACAATACTATGAGAGGTAGCCAGAATGAGTACAAATATATAAGAAAATCAGAGTGTCAGTAGAAGAACCTGAACCAGAAACCAAAGCCCCTGACTTCTGAGTTCTTTCCATTCTACCATGTTGAGTAAAGATAAAGTAATAAGTAGTAATGGGGCCCATTCTGGAGGCATGATAAGGAAGAATGAAATTATTATTCTCCTTGCAAACTCTAGCAAACTCCAGTAAAGGGAAACTGGGGACCAAAAGAACGGCTCAAAGACTATGCCCAGGAATTGACAGATTCTAAACAGAAGCCCCACTGGAAGACAAATAAAGAGATCAGGAAGATAACTTAATCTAAACAGCAAATAGAGGATTAAATACCCACCTCCCCACCAAGAAAAAACAAACAGCCTAAGTAAGTAGCCCCATACTAGGACAGTTTTTTTTGCATTTCAGATCACCCATGATTTAGCTTTTCTAGATGCTTCTAGAATGGCATTTGTTAGGGGCGCCTGGGTAGTTCAGTCGGTTAAGCAGCCGACTTCGGCTCAGGTCATGATCTCGCGGTCCGTGAGTTCAAGACCTGTGTCGGGCTCTGTGCTGACAGCTCAGAGCCTGGAGCCTGTTTCCGATTCTGTATCTCCCTCTCTCTGATCCTCCCCTGTTCATGCTCTGTCTCTCTCTGTCTCAAAGATAAATAAACGTTAATTTTTTTTAAATAAAAATAAAAATAAATTTTAAAAAATGGCATGTTATATCAAGAAAAAAGACATACTTTTGATACGAAAGGAATATAAAATATATATTTGTTAAGAAACCTAAGGCACAGTGGTGTCTAGTAACAATTTACCTTCCTGTCATCTTCTGAACTTGCTCACCTAAATGAAAGAAGGGCAAGCACAAATGCTGGCCTCTTCCTGACTCACACTAAAATCAGAGGAAGAAAGAGCTTTATAGGTAGACAGTGACATTAGATGTCTTTGCTCCATTTTAAAATAGCTTCTGGATGCAAGAGGAATCACACAAGAAATGTTATCCTGCAGCACTAGAACCAAATAGGCTGATATTCTGCATCACTGGTTTATTTAGATCAAAACTCTCAATGAAAGTGAAAACAAACAGTAGTAACAAGATGAAAACTGACTTCTGCAATTACCTTTGAGTTGGGTCTAAAGATGATAGAAGTATTCTCATCATATTCCAGGCTGCCAAAAGAGTAGGAATAAACATATAGGCTCAAACACTGAACATCATTATTCATGAAGAAGTCTTTCTCAATTTATGTTTTAATAAAACCAAATACTAGATTATTGTTTTAATAAACCACTAAGTTTAGTTTTAATTTACTTCCCCCAAAATGTTATCAAGTATAAAACAAACTCCCCAGAGATTCTGATTTAATTGGTTTGGGGTAAGTGTAGGTATCAGTATTTTTTAAAAAGCACCCCCAGTAATTCTAATATACAGCTAAGTAGAGAACCATTGCATTACAGCCTTCCTAAAATGTATAATGGGACCAAATAGAGAAAAATACCTATTTTTAAAAGTAGGTACTGACATAAGAAAAACATTCCATAATATTAAAAATTAACTACTTCAGATTATCTAGGTTTCCTTCATTTAAAAAAAAAAGCCAAATTATCAATATAAATTAGTATTGAGTGAAAGATCAATAAAATGACAAGTGAAATCTAAAAAACTTAATTCATGACAGGGATAGAAGTTTTTCCATTTTTAAGCTGCCTTTAAGTTTTTTTTATTTTATAAATAAGTTCTAGGGGGCACCTAGGTGGTTCAGCAGGTTAAACATCTGACTCTTGGTTTCAGCTCAGGTCATGATCTCACAGTTCGTGAATTTGAGCCTCATATCAGGCTCTGCACTGACAGTGGGGAACTTGCTTGGGATTCTCTCTCTCTACCTTTCTCTTTGACCTGCTCCAGCTTGCTCTCTCTCTCTCAAAATAAATAAGTAAAAATTTATAAATGAGTTCTTACTAAGCCCATTTAATGGTCAATTATTTTGCAAACATCAAAACAACTAGTTTTAGTAATACCTGGCAAGTATTAAATAATCCAAAATAGAGGTTTCTATTAACAAAATTCTTATCTTACAAAATATGCCCATGGAATTTTAAATTATGAAATAGTCTGATGTAAAAGATACAAATTATTAGTTACCAAAGTGTTTATACAGTTCTTTTAAAGAAATCAAAAAGCAATTTTTTCCAAATTAGAAGATTATTATTAAATCATTTGATGTGTGTATAAGAAATGTATACACCAATAAAAAGCAAACAAGATGGCTAATGTTTCTCACATTTAAATTTTTACTCTGTAAAGAAACTCAACATCTTTCTAGGAGCTTGCCAACTGGTAAAATAAACCCCGAGTTCTTGGGTCCACCAACAGATACATCCTTTTCTTCTATCTAAAGAATAAAAAGGTTTTGCCTATTAACTCCTAAATTTCTGGTGCAATTACCTTATAGGTACATACCTTCCCAACCTATCGAAAACTGGGGCACTTGGTTTGCTTACATTGTTAAAGAATAAGTCTAATTGAAATGTGTGCGGAGAGGTCTCCCTGTGAATGAAACAAAGTTGAAACATCAGCCTTTGCACTAATCAGTTCCTAATTAAAACAAAAGACAAAGTAAGTACAAATTTAAAAGCAATCCTAGAATTATATCTTAAGATTTAAATAATAAAAATACACAAGTTAATTGTAATTATTCTGTAATTTTTAAAATTCATATTCAATTTTTAAGTAGACACCTATGCGTTTTGAGTATTACTGAAAATGAAATTTTAATCAACAAGTATCTTTAGCTTGCTACTTGGGCCATTCTAATACACATAAATATTTTAAAGTCTTAATGTATTATAAAGACAAATGCTAATTAATTGTAACACCTACTTTTATAATTCATTATAGCATGATTCCCTTCCATTAGCAGAAAGAATCAGGAGTTAACTAACTTCGAGTTATATAATTACAATTTGATTTCAACTTAACCTACATTAATACAAGATTATAATAATAATTTTGGCATCAGAGCCCTAAATTGTGACTTAAAGCTTAAATTCAAATTTGTATAGTAGCAATTTAGATAAACATTTTGATTTTTTTGTAGACTTACATAGTTAAGAGTAAAGCCTATTTAATTTGTGTTAGAATGAAATCTTACTTGATACATATTTTACCCTTGGCTGAAATTTCTCAGACTCAACTAAAAACCTTGATTCTAAACATCACATATTTTGTTATTTACAAAAAATTCAAATGGTAAAAGGAGTAATGCCCAAAGTATATCAAATAGGTTCCCTGATGCACTAATAGAAGTACAAACACGCGCAACTGTTCTGAAAGGCAATATGGCAATAAAATTCAGGAGAATGAGAAAATGTTCATACCATCTGATGCAGAAATACCTTTTTTCTAGGTGTTTCTATGGAAACACTGATACACAAAAAAAGATTTTTTTTTCAAGAGAATGTTCATCATACTCTTATTTATAATTTGAAAAGTAAAAAACACCTAATGGTCCCCACATAAGGAACTAGCCAAACAAATTACAGTACAGTAGTACCCCCTTATCCACAGGGGATACATTTCAAAACCCCCAATGGTTGCCTGAAACCATGGATAGTACCAAACCCTAAATATACTGTTCTTTCCATACATATTTGTATACATATATATATGTGTGTGTGTGTGTGTGTGTATACACATATATACATACATATATTAAAGTTTAACTTCTAATTAAACACAGTAAGAGATTAACAATAATACAATAGGACAATTATAACAATATACTGTAATAAAAGTTATGGGAATGTAGTCTCTCTCAAAATATCTTATTGTATTGTACTCCCTCTTATTGTGATGTGAGATGATAAAATGTCTATGTGATGAGATGAAGTGAGGTGAATGACATGGGCATCATGACTTAGCATTAGGCTACTACTGACCTTCTGACGATCTGTCAGAAGGAGGATCATCTGCTTCTGGACTGCGGTTGACCGCAGGTAACTGAAACCCGGAAAGTGAAACCATGGATAAGGGGGGGACTACTGTACAGTCATTCATTAGATTATGCAACCATTAGAAATTATATTTTCAAATAGTATTTAATGATGTGAAAGTACTCCTGACGTAATGTTAAGTAAAAGAAAGAAATATACAAAACAGTATGCAGCTGGGTTAGAGTAGCAAACATTTACCTAACCCAAATTCAACCGTATATGCGCAACATCTCTAGTCTCTCCTTCCTTTATTTCTTCAAACTACACCCTGGCCTTCAGTATCTAAAGAAAGGAAAAAGGTAACTCAAATGTAAATTCTTTACTTTTGAAGCCCCAAAAACTCAAGCACTGGTCAGTGAAAAGCAACTTAAAGAATCAATGGTGATTTGACTGCACTAGACTTCCATCTTAAAAGTTGACTCTAAAACCTAACCTCACATAAGATACCACACTTATAAAAAATAACAACAAAATATACAAACACCACATATAACAACAAAATATACAAATATACACATATACATTAAACAACACAATGCATCAAATTTTCTTAGGAGGGAGGGATTACAGGGATTTTAATTTTACCTATACATTCCTGAATTTTATAATGAGAAAAAACTTCCTGTTAACTATTTTAATTTGTTGGCTAGATGTATAAAGATGTTTATAATGAGAAAAAACAATGCTGTAAAGTATGCTGCACAAATATCACTCGATCTCTAACATTACTTTCTGACATCTTACATTTATTTGCATTACTGTATTAATACTTTAATTTACTGTTCTATAACATATTAATGATGTATAAAGTTGTTTCTGATAATTTCATATTTGGAATTATTAAAACATGAACTGCCATTTACCCCCAGCTAAGAAATACAAGAGAGAAAAAAGGGAAAATTTAACAATACTCCTACCCATTGCAGCTAATGGAAGAGATCCATTTTGCCTGTTGTGCTAGCCAGCCTCCAGGACAGCCCCAGAGACCCCTCATTCTTGGTATTCACACCTTTGTAGTTTCTTCCCACACCATACCAGCAGGACATGTAATGAACAGAATATGGTAAAAATGATGGTATATCACTTCTGATACTGGGTTAGAAGTATGCGCTCTCACTCACTCTGGAGGAATCCATGTTGTGACATGAGCAGCACCATAGAGAAGATCTCCTGGCAAAGAACTGAAGTCTCCTGACAACAGCCATGTGAGTGAGTTTCTAAGCAAATTCTCCAGTCCCAGTCAAATCACTGTAGCCCTGGACTATATCTTGACTATAATCTCATGAGGGAACTTGAACCAAATAAGCCACTTCTGGATTCCTGACCCTCAGAAAAAGTGTGAAATAATAAATGTTTACTGTTTTAGGCTGCTAAATTTGCTGTAATTTGTTATGTAGCAATAGATAGACCTTCTTTGACCAAAAGCAGTACAATTAGAGAAGACTGCTAGATTACACTGTCATCACCCCATCTTTTCCATTCTACACACATCTCCCTTTATAGGAAAAAACAAGAAGAAATGATTGGAAAACGTTTTTATTTCCTTAAACACGGATAAAAAAGATATATGAAGTCAGTGATGATTTCTCATTATAAACATTAAATATTTTTATTGTTTCATTTTGTATTTGTTGTATTTTTGAATGATCTGAAAACCTATAAAGATTTTATATCTATTTCTACAAATAACCAACTACTTTTCATAATTATGAAGAAATGAGCCCTTCACTTTGAATCTGTACCATAACACTAAGTAGCTGGTTTAACTCTTTCAAGTTACAGAAATTAAGCTATTAGAACATGCACATAATAAAATGTGGTACTGAGACTATAAGCTAAAAACTCATATAAATATATTTACTGTATATGTTCATGCTTCCAAAACCAAAATTTGGCTTATACTTCCAATTCATGTAATTAAAATAGGAAGAAGAAAATGATTATTCATGGTACAACAGAGATCAAATCCCTCTGTTTTAGGTCAGCTGTTAAAGTTATCAACAACTCCACATCAGAGACCATGTCTTACATTTCGCTTATTTCCCACAGAGCCTAAGAAAGAGAAAGCATCAAATAAGGACTTGCTAATTAAAACTAAAGGCTAATGTGAAGCTACAAATTTATAAAAAGACACATGTATCAGGCTAAGAAGATCACCATTAAGTCATGAAAACTGATATAAAATAATATAAAAGATACATTTCTAAATATTCAGACTAATTCTTACTTATTTTCAAGGAAAAAGCCAGGTTAAAAATACTTCAATTACTAGACTGTACCACCCTAGAATATTTTAGAAAATATAAACCTATTTCACCGATTAAAAAAAAATGAAGAAAAAATTTTTTCTGGTACTTAGATCAAATAATTGTTCTTTTCAAATTTATAATAATATGTGGATTATTTAGAAAACCTATATCCAACATAACATAACTGAGTAAAGTTTTAGGTTGTTGTTTGTTTTACTTACAAAATATTACCTCAAATTTTTGCACTTAAGAATATGTCTAGGACAATCTTTTGTCACAAACACTTTTAAAAAGAAAGCTCACTTACCCGTATGCTCTATTATCTGGCAGGCTGCTATGGGCTCTTACTCCTGGGGGTATGACTCGGACTTCATTGATATAAACCACACATGGAAAACGTACTACATCTATATGAGAACTTTGCTTTAAAAAAAAAGAAGAAGGACAGGGACATACTGTAAGCAAAACCAAACACTTTCTCTATTCAAAATTTATTCATCTTCAATTTAATTTCTTTCAAAATGTCACAAATAATCTTAAACTCCATACCATTAAACAGCGTCTGGTGCCAGATGCTTTTCACAATCCTGAATTTCTGGGTTTTTAGAAAGGCAGTATGATACAAATATTACATGTTACTTAACACTCTCTGCTTCTGCTTTTGATTACCTTGTCATCAAACATTAATATTTCTGCAGCTACATGTATAAACATTCATACTAAAAAAGATTGTAACTACTATGTCAGTTCAGATTAGACTGCAAGACCAAATGAATTCAGGGTGGACTTTTCTGCCATTTTTGAATTTCTGAATTATAAATAAGAGACTGAGACTACAGATCTATACTTAAATCAGTTTAATTTACTAAACTTACATACAACTAATAACAAAAGATCAAGGAGAGCCATTTAGGTATTTAATAGTTGAAGTTAAGCCCTCCCTGAAATAATCTGAATCCACAAACTGTTTATCAAAATAAAAGAAATGGATAGCATGAATTATATTTAGTATACACTTACGTCTATGTATTATTTGACACAGTATCAGACAAAAATAGCTCTCGTGATCAGTAATTTAAAATGAATGTTTCACATAGTTTTTGGACTATTTTACACCAACTTTTCCTAGAAGTTCAGCCAACCTGATTACTTAGTGATCAAAATTCATGAGAAAAATGGTTCATGTTATTTGTATCTAGAAAGAATGACTCTTGAGTCTCTCTTGGAAGCTGCAAAGAATATCATGCATATCAACAGACCAAAAGATTATTCAAGTTAGTCTTTCCTAAAATGTGAGAGGATGACTTCCCAATTTTGCATTTTTTAATTTAACTTTTTAGTTTAGAGACAGAGAGCATGTGAGTGGGAGAGAGGGGCAGAAAGGGAGAGAGAAAGAATCTTAAGCAGTGTAGGGCTTGATCCCACAACCCTGGGATCATGACCTGAGCCAAAATCAAGAGTCACTCAATTGACTGAGCCCCCCAGTTTTGCATTAAAAAAATTTTTTTTAATGTTTTTATTTATTTTTGAGACAGAGAGAGACAGAGCATGAGCAGGGAAGGGGCAGAGAGAGAGGGAGACACAGAATCTGAAGCAGGCTCCAGGCTCTGAGCTGTCAGCACAGAGCCCGACACGGGGCTCAAACTCACAGACTGTGAGATCATGACTGGAGCTGAAGTTGGACACTTAAGCCAGTGTGAACACCTGATCATAACTTTTTAAAAAATTATTGAGTTATTTTACATTCTTTTCAAGTTTATTTATTTTGAGAGAGAGTGAGAGTGTGAGCATGAATGGGAGAGGGGCAGAGAGAGAGAGAGGGAGAGAGAGAATCCTAAGCAGGCTCCATGCTAATAGCATAGAGCCTGACCTGGGGCTTGATCTCACGAACTGTAAGATCATGACCTGGGCCAAAATCAAGAGTTGGATGGTTATTAACCAACTGAGCCACCCAGGTACCCCATGATCACTAACTTCTGATCAATGGGATGGGAATGGAAATGATGCAGGCAACTCCAGATCATGTCCTTAAAGGGAAGGTTCAGACTTTAGAAACTCCTTCTACTTCTTATTCCAAAATTCTGCTGCCTTTCTAGAACACAGATGTTATCAGTGAGCTACCTTGGACAAGGCAGGCAATACCCTAAGGATGGCAAAGGAAAAGGACAGAAGGAATACGGGCCCTTGACACTGTGGAACTGTCATATGAGCCCTAGAATACTTAACAACCAGATCGAGAGAAAATCCTATTTTATCAAATCCACTGTTATTTTAACTTTTGTGACAGCAGCTGAACTTGTATACTTATTATTACAAATATACTATAGGTATTCTACATATACTACATAGTTTTACACAAAAGAAATTAGCATTTTGCCTCAAACTTTGGTGCTATGTTTCCTTTCTATAAGAACTTCTCTACTTACAAAGTATACTATATTGAAGATCCTTTGCTTACATATTATAAATTCTCATTAATATGTACAAAGGAAACTTAGAACAAAAGTTATTAATTGCATCCTCCTCTACCTTGCCCTCTACTGATTAATTAATAGTATCAGTTTTTAGGGTGTAATCACTGTGGACCTAAAAAAAATGAACTTAAAGTTTTATGAACAGACTTTCAAAATCCATTCTGTCTGTAAGTAGAAGAGTTTCTGTATTAGTTGCTATCCTTTTATTCAATATTTATTTCTAAACATTTATTAAATATCTATTATGTTCCAAGGAATCCCAGGTCCCAAGGATACCAAGACAAAAACATAATCTCAGCCATTAAGGAAGAGACCATCTATTGTGGTAGACAGATATATTGTTATGATACAGACTCACAAAGGAGTCTGTGCAAAGTCAAAGAGGTACTTACCTAACTCAGACTGTGAGCAAAAATTTGTGGAGGGGAAAAGAGGAGTGTCAGGAAAGATTTCCCCAAAGAAACAGCACTTGAGCTAAGTAATCATAAATCTTCCATGATTTTTAAAAAAAAATTTTTAATGTTAATTTATTTTTGACAGAGAGAGAAACAGAGCATGAGTAGGGGAGGGGCAGAGAGAGAGAAGGAGACACAGAATCTGAAGCAGGGTCCAGGCTCTGAGCTAGCAGCACAGAGCCTGACGTGGGGCTCGAACTCAGACCGTGAGATCATGACCTGAGCTGAAGTTGGATGCTCAACCAACTGAGCCACCCAGGCTCCCCAAGCTAAGTAAGTCTTTAAGGCAAACAAGAATCAGTGGAAACGGAGGAGAAGGAACAACTTTCCAAGCAAAGGGAGAAGCATGCACATAAGGAAGGCAAACAAGAACCTGGAAGGTTCAAGAAATTGCAAGCATAGTTCACCATGGCTAGAGGGCAAAATGGAGGAGAAAAGTAGGGCAGAGTAGCTAAACACAATCAATAAAATTACAAGAAATAAAACTTTCATCCATTGCCATAAGTCAACTCCAAATATAAATCTCCATTTATGACCTCTCTCCCAAGCCCCGGACCACTATAACCAACTGCCAACTGGACATCTCCACTTGAATGTCCCTCTGGCACCACAAACTCAAGTCCAAAACTGAACTCTCCTATATCAGTGTTTGCAACACCATCCACACAATGACCAAGACAGAAACCATTATTATCCTTTGCTTCTTTCTCATTCTCTCACCTAAATCATTCATCTAAATATCAAGTCCCAGTGATTAAACCTCTAAAAAGCTCTCAAATCTGGTATTTCTCTCCATTACTGCTTCACTTCTCTAGTTCTAGACACTATTCACTCTAATCTGGATTACAGCAATAGGATCCTAACTGGTTTGGGGTTTCTTTCTTGCCCCCCTCCACCCATTCTCCTATTGCAATGTGGTCCTTCTAGAAGATAAATGTATCACTCCCCTGCTCCCCAGGCCAAATTTCTGGTCTTATAAACAAGTATAACCTCTTCTGATCAGTTCAAATTTATAGCCCCAACATACCATGCTCTTTCTCACCCTTCATGCCCTCACTCATGCTATATTATCTCTGCTCCCACACTCCTCTGTCCCAACTCCTTTTAGAGTCCACTTTTTTAAGAGGTTTTTTTTT